>NW_024063142.1:1200000-1713193 GCF_006381635.1 Hibiscus syriacus | reverse complement strand
TTTGAGCTTTAAGTTTGCCAACAATTGCAAACCTAATCTTAGTTGCCACATTAATGTATACGAGAGAGAAAGAAGAGAGATTCTATTCTCCTCTATGGGGCTATTTGAACTGGGATCTATCCACAGTTTATCATTTAGTTGGATTTGGTGTAGCAGAAAAAAAGAGCCCTTGAGATCAGTAGATTTGTGGAATCTGAACTAAAGTTGTTAGCCACGTGCCCAACTTTATGCAAGAACCACTTTCACGACTGTGTCATATGCTATTCCTAATCAGAATAAGATAGTACAGCAGTTGCAACTGCTCACATGTAATGAGTTTCTTTTTCTCTCAGACCTGAAGACAATTGCAATGCAACTTTGATGAAGGCTAGGTCAAAGATGAAAAGATAAAGCGGTCTGTTATAAAGAGAAAAGGAGCAAAACACTTTAGAATCTCAGAACTTGTTTAGCAATCAGTTTTCATTTATTTTGAAACAGCAAGTAACTCTGTACAACGCAAGACTCTAATATCACCCTTTTAAGGCTTGTAATCTTTGCTAACCTATGATTTTGGTTTTAACTGTAAGTTCATCCTATATGTTACTAGAAAAAGAAAGAATAAAAAAGACTGCTACATTGATCAAACCAGGAGTTGAATCATATGACCGGCGGAGGTGGAGTTTCCATACATCAAACACATTTTCCTCACTATGAAGTGCAAAGACACGATCACCCCCGATCGAGAAATCGCAGATAGAGCCGCCGTAACTTCTTCGAAGCCTAGATGTTAGCACCCAATCAGGACCACAAAACACTGAGATGCAATCGTTCATAGATGAAACAACTGCCCATTATGCAATGCCAAT
This sequence comes from Hibiscus syriacus, assembly GCF_006381635.1. NCBI lineage: Eukaryota > Viridiplantae > Streptophyta > Magnoliopsida > Malvales > Malvaceae > Hibiscus > Hibiscus syriacus. Next base: position 1,712,348 of record NW_024063142.1, on the reverse strand, counting down.
TTGGGGGTAACAAGGCTCATCAGGCATCTTCCCTTGAGCAACCTACTTCTGGAACTCCATCTCACACTTCCTCCATTGCTCCTTAAATCTATGAACCCCAGATCATCATACTCATTCACTACACAAATAGAATTGCATTCTCCATTGCAATGGCATCTCTAACTCTTCTCATCAATGGTCAACGGACGGAAGCGCCGATATCGGACCAAGACCAACCATCTCTTTTCTCTAAAATCAAGTAAACTGATGTAACAGTTATCTTTTCTGGGAAAATGTGGCAACCAATAAGCAGTTACTACCATTCAACCATTGAAGTTTATCAGCATCACCAAGAGACCAGCCATGGCTCTCATAAAAGAAATCCATTTGTTTACCAGTAACTTGGTCCCAAACTCCAATCCCACTCATTGCTTCTTCCTTTACAGCCTGCAAAAATCTTATAATCTGGACTGAAACTCAAGCCCCAGCAGTGAAACTCTTGATTTGATTATCATGAACAACGTTAAACCTGTGTCTCAAATCTCCAGTTGATGAACTGAACAACCCCATCCCGCCATCTCCTTTCCCCAGCCTTTCGCAAGCACTATCAATACATTCTCAGCGTTGACAGCCTACTCTTTGGTAATCCAGATTGATTGGCGGGTGTTCTTCTAACATCCAGTCAAAAACATGAACCATGCTACCATGAGCTACGCAGCAGCCGCCGTCCGGACGGCTCGGACGGCAGTTCCATCTCCCGGGCTTGCCCGGTTATGACTTTGATAGCTTTAACTGTTACCATCAAATGGACCCCATTTGGCAGAACGGACACGGTCAGTTAAGCCGTAAACATGGCTTCTCGGTAAAGAAGCCTTTCGGAGACATTGGGGGTATGCAGAGATCGCCTGTTCGGAGTAGGTCGAGGAGGACAGCGAAACAGTCGGCGTTTCGATCGATAAAGAATTCTTGGCGGCTGTTCGGTTGTTGTTGTTGTCGTAAGTACCAATTGTCATCAAATAATGCACCGAAAAAGGAATCCCTGCCTGCGTTTGCGAGTGTTGTAGCCGTCGTTGAAAGATTCTGCCTCCTACGTTGAATTTGACTATGTCTTTTGGATTCTCATGACTCGATTCTTTCTCAAAAATTAAAGAATCCTGGATTGAAAAACAGGGAAAATTTTGGAGTTTGGTCTCAAAATTTAGCGTTCGGCTAGAAAATATTGCAAGGCAGAGATAATTAAGATGGACGAAAAGAGGAATCGAGGAGAGGTGTGAAACCACAATAAAGATGGATGAAAAGCTCAGTTTATAAGCTACAAGAGGGATACCCTGGTTGAACAAGCAACAGGGGAAATGAACTAAATGAGTCAAATTTAATCAAATTGAAAAAAACTGAGATCTGGGTATTGGAAAGACAAGGATTTCAAAACTGGGTTTAGGATTTCTTGGAATTTGGTGAAGTAGAATTGAAAGAACTGGAGCGTCGAAATTTCAGATAGACAAGACTCTTTAGTTTTTTTTCTTCTTCCACGAGTTGCTACATGTTCTCTCTCTCTTGTTTAGCTATTTTTCGAGTCTTCTGGTTCAAACATTATGCGTATTAAGTAGTAGCCCCAAACGGCCTCCAGTTTTTAGCTTTTACTTCCTCCCCATGTTTTTCCACCGTTGAATCCTCAAAATATCAATATAAAAAGAACTTCCATGAATCCAACGGTGGACATATCAGGATAACGATCTCCCATGGTTATTTCAGTTTTAGGGTTTCGGTCAATGAACTCAGCTTTGTTCAAACAATCCTTAGCCAAAAGAGAGCGTGGCCTATGGGGTGTCTTAACTCTTTTTTGTTGTTTTTAACTTTATTTTTCCTTAAATTCTCTCTATCTATTATCACTCTCCACCACCATTGTTTTTTTTTTATTCTTGACCAAAGCACCCTCTCTCTTCAGTTATCAAAGTTAATAGGGTAAATAAATTGATATCACTTAAATAAAATTTATGTTTGAGTCTTTATATAAGTAAAAAATTTATTTTGAAAGATTTGCCTACCAAAATTAATAAGAGTACGACTCATATCGATCTAGATTAGTCAGGATAATGTTTTGAGTCTTGGTTGAATTATATGACTATAAAGAATGAAGAGGCGTCAGTGATGACGAGGATGAACATTATCCCAACATTTGATCTTGCAATTTTATATTAAAGAGGACGAATTTAAATTTATAAAATTTTAGGGGTTAAACGAATTTTTTAATAAAATATACAGATAAAATCTAAATATATACAAATTTTATAAAAAAATATTTATAAAATTATTTTTTACACCATTTTAATTCTTGTGGTACATTTTTTTTATCAAGATAAACTTCCAATATTAGATTAAAACTATTTGCATGAAATTTTATAAAAAAAAATTTACACTCTTTTAATTTTATAAAAATATTTAAAATATCGTCTATATAATTAGTATGCTAAATTATGTAAAATATAACCATATTTTCACAACTGACACCAAATATATATATCTTAAATGTAGGTACAAAAATATAATGTTTGCTAGCTTGTTTTGTTTAGATTCTTCTACCAAACATGCAAAATTTATGTATTCGAATATATTTCAATCTCTTGTCTCTATCAAATCGAAAGAGTAGAGGATCACTGAGAGCAAACATAATTCTAAAAAGACATCCTAGAATCAATCAACCCAAAAGTACAAAAGTAACCATTAGATAATATATTATTTAAATTATTAATATTATAGCTATCATAAATATAATATTAATAAAAATATATATAACATCAGTTAAATATTAAATTAATTTAAAGAAAATTATTAAATAAATTTACATTGCAAATAATTAACTATATATTAAAAGTATGATACAAAGATTCAAATAAAAAATCAATACTTAAGTGATAATATTGTCCAATTTAGTGGGAATAAAAAACCCCTAAAGAAATGGAGGGAATTACATTCCCACCATTTTGTCCAAAAAGTGTTGGTAATAATCTTTTCCATCCTTGTGGGAATCGGTTCAAACCAAACATGGGAATAAGATTACATAAAAGATCATTACCCGTTGGTAATAATCTTTTTCGTGAACCAAACACCTCCTTAGGGATAAGTTAGAATCCAGCACACAATCAAAAACCAATGCAAAATAAAGTATGATAGAATTATGGAATCACATGTGGAATGTGGTTAATGTTGTTGCAGACTGCAAAGATATGTTGGCTTGTATTGCATCCGGTAACACTTTTGGCGTGCCTTTTCTGGTATGTATGTCCAAGGATAAAAGACAACTCATAATTAAATTAGTGCTAAACGTGATGCTTCTGCAGTTGCTTTCGACATGTTAAGAAAGCTCCATAAAAGCTAAGGTTAATGAAGAAGATAATGCATCTTATCTAGAATGGAACAGTTTGACAAACACGGAGAAAAAGGTTAGATATTTACAGAAAGTTGGCAGAAGATTAAATACGTTATCTTGTTCATGTATTGTAATTTCAGCTCACATGCAGAAATCATACTGATAAAATTACCCAAGGGCTGGATGCCACATGAATATCAGGTTATCGATGTTCTCACCGGCTGGCGGATACATGAACTTTATCTTCACCATTTGCAGGTTCAGCTGACTTCTTCATAAGAGGTTTGGGAATATCAGTGTCATCTTGAGGACAACGTTGTTGAGGGTTACACAACAACATAGACATGAAACGGAAGAAGGTACGTGGTAACCCATGCCCACTCTCATGGATGTATCCTTCGTACTCACTAACATGTTCAAGCACATCGACGAGTGCATCATAGACTGCCTGGGGACAATTATCCGGTCCAGGCTTGTCATGGAGGTACATTACATCCAAAGTGAAGAGCTTCTGGTTTACAGGCCATTGATGATGGGGTTGAATTGATGATGGGGTTGAATCGATGATCTGCAGTATATGAGAATCTAAAAAGCAGCAAAATAAACACCATGTAATCAGATTTTAGAGGAACACCGCCATAATAGGCACATTAACATGTTAATCACAAATTGATCTCCAGTCTCTAAACTACTTCAGGATTCATATAACAACAGCTCATTGCTTCATTACTTAAAAAAAAATGGAAGAGAGTTCATTATTCCTAAGAATTCATTCGACAAGTATGGATTGAAAATATATATCATCTAAGCCTATTTATAAGAAAAACTAATCAGTAACTGCACTTAGGGTGTGTATAGGATTCCTTCGTAGCTATCCTGAGTATTTATTAACAGAAAATGCAACACTAAACAAGAAGTTTTTGCCATCCAAAGCACTCTAAAAGTGCTTTCGGAACGGAATAAAAAAAATTGGCTGCTAAGTGCTAATTTTAAACCGTAACAGCACTGCTAAACTGGCCGAGAGAAAAGGGCATCGAGTTTGAATCATTTTCCCAACTTAACCAATGATAAGAAATTGTGAGAAAAAGGAAAAGAAATGGCCAAATGGGTACTCACCACTCTTAAAATGCGGTTCTGGGAATGAGATTTCTTGGCTTCATGAGCTGCTAAGCGGAACAAATTGGTGAGATCTGCTTGACCAGAAGAGACGGTAGTAGCCGAGAGAGCTCGAACCGCAGCAATGGTAGACTCAACATCACTGCTGAACTCTTTTCTAAGCTATGAAAATTAAAATTAAAGATATAAATACAAATTAAAAAACACTAATTTTCAGATCAATTAAGGCCAAGATTATAATCAAATCTGGAAAAGGTAGAAAAGAAAAAGAGGGAGAGGAATGCACCCAAGAGGCGGATTTGGAGAGAGTGGAGAAAACGAAGCGACATAATCATCTAATAATTTTCCCTTGGCATAGATTCTTGAACCCCTTTCCCTTCCGAGTCACCAGTAATATAACAAAACATCTCCGGTTCAGCCGCTTGGCTTCTTGTTTACGAGTATTAGTATTTTCAAACGGCTCTAACAAAGTTTTAGGGTTTTAAAGTTTTAGCCACTTGCTGCCTCGCTTAACAGTGAGAAACCAAGAACAAACAGAACTCTTCACGCAAGTATGCCCTCTTTATTTTCTATTTCGCTTTATTCGTTGTTTTCGTATCCAGTTATTGAATTCTACTTTCGAGTATGTACTTCTTGGTTCTTGCCACGTCTTTTCTTTAGCCTGCTATTCGTATTATTATTAGATTTATTGCTTCATTATTTATACTAACCTATACGATTCTACAGAATAAAAAAGATTGTTATTTTATTTTTTGTTTGTGTTTAAGGTTCTCTTTGTTTTTAGTCGATACATGTTTCAGTGTAGACTTAAGAATTTTTTTGAGTGTCGGTCGGTCTCCTGCTAGAACTTCACTTTTTCAATGCAAAATTACATTTTTTTCTCTTTCCCTTCTCATATCTACTCTTAAAGGCTGTTCATTTTTTTTCTCTAGAAAAAAAATGATGTTGGTATGGATTTTTCATTTTAATACTCCATTATTCCCTGGTGAATTCGTAGGAAATTTGAGAGCAATACTATCGTAAAGGCAGAACGCAGGCTTGTGGTGGAGCTGCGATGATGGGTTATTTGCAACAGCCCATGAGGGTTAATAAACCAGCATTCCCTTTAAAAGTATCTAATATTACTGGATTCTGGCGCCAGATTAAGCTTAACTCAGTGAAACCCTGTAGAGCTCAACTCGAAGGCAGCTTAGTTACTGGGAGGTCTAGCTCTTCACCCTCTGTCCCGGTGCTCGAAAACAGATTTGTGGACCATGGCCTCAGTGAAGCTGATCCTGAGTTATGCTCAATTATTAGTAAGGAGAAGGAGAGGCAGTTCAAAAGCCTTGAGCTTATTGCCTCTGAGAATTTTACATCCCGTGCAGTGATGGAGGCAGTTGGGTCATGTCTCACAAACAAATATTCTGAAGGACTGCCTGGTAAAAGGTATATCTAATTGAGCAAGGTGCATAGAGATTTAATGCGTTATTTGGTTTTGATTTAATGGGTTGCAACCAATGATCTTTTTGTTAATTGCAGGTACTATGGTGGTAATGAGTAAATTGATGAACTTGTAATACTTTGCCAGAAGAGGGCTTTGGCAGCATTTCACTTGGACGAAAAGAAGTGGGGCGTCAATGTTCAACCATTGTCAGGTTCTCCTGCTAATTTTGAGGTTTATACAGCTATTCTAAATCCACATGATCGAATAATGGTAAGCTACTTCTGCCTGTTTTAACTGCTTTAATTTAGTTGTTGTTGCCCGCGGTTGGATGGTGCTCAAATCAATGGTTTCCCGATAAAACCTGCATATGGTCTTGACTTACCTCATGGGGGACATTTGTCACATGGATTTATGACCCCTAAAAGACGAGTATCTGGCACATCAATCTATTTCGAGTCAATGCCTTATCGTCTTGATGAATCCACAAGTTATTCCTCATTGTTTGACTTACTGAGCTTTATTGGTTGGTATGCTTGCCTGGTGGTTAATATCAATTTGTTTGAATTCTAAAACAGGTCTTGTTGATTACGATATGCTTGAAAAAACAGCTACCCTGTTTCGACCAAAACTCATAATTGCTGGTGCCAGTGCACATCCTCGTGATTTTGATTATCCACGTATGAGGAAAGTAAGTAGGATGCTTGCTGGTTGTGCTATACTATGCCTATCATTGTTTAGCTATCTTTTAAAGAAAACTCATTTTTATATATGCTTTGTATCCTTCTTTTAGCTTGTAACTTATTGGAGTTGATATCTATTGGAAGATTGCAGATGCTGTTGGTGCATTTCTCATGATGGATATGGCTCATATAAGTGGACTTGTTGCTGCTTCTGTAGTTGCTGACCCCTTTGAATATTGTGATATTGTGACAACAACCACACACAAGGTTCGGAATGGATATATATTTTTTTGTAAGAGGAATGGATATATTCAATTGCTGTGTTGACGTCTATTTATGTCAATCACTTAACATGCTGCTAATTTTGCTTGTTGAAATATTTATAACTAGTGTACTCAAGAATATGTACTCCCTTCTTGCATGACAAATCTCACTTTATTTTTTTCCCTATTTCTTTTGATCCTTTCCCTCGTCTAGCCAAGATTTAGTTATTATAAACAATTTACTCCCTTTGCAGTAATGTCCATATAGAATAAATTAATTTTCTTACTTATTTCCAGTCTTTGAGAGGACCCAGAGGTGGCATGATCTTCTTCAAGAAGGATAATGTTCATGGAGTTGATCTAGAATCTGCCATCAATAATGCTGTTTTTCCAGGACTACAGGTTAGTTTGACTCGGCTCATTGGCTCCTGTTGCCAATATGAATTCCGCTATTCCAACTTCCTTCTGGCTCTCAAAGTACAAGCTGAGATTTTTAAGTTTTGAACTAGCTATGTCATGAGACGCCTGATAAGGTTGTCTATGCAGGGTGGTCCTCATAACCACACAATTGGTGGGCTAGCAGTTTGCTTAAAACATGCACAATTGCCTGAGTTCAAGGCTTACCAGAATCAGGTACTCTCCTTAAAGAAAAAAAATTGTTGAAGTTCTTGGTCAAATCTAATATGGGTACTTCATCGTGCAGGTAGTGTCGAATTGTAGAGCTCTTGCAAATCGATTGGTTGAACTTGGCTATACATTGGTTTCTGGTGGCAGTGACAATCATCTTGTACTTGTGGATCTAAGGCCATTGGTCAGTTCCCATCTCTCTTCACATTCTTTTTTCCGATTATTTGCTTGACACCCTAAGCTCCCTTTGCCTCTTCCTTTTTATTAAATTAATCTCTCTTTTCATAGGGGGTTGATGGTGCTCGGGTCGAGAAAATACTTGACATGGCCTTTATCACCTTGAACAAAAATTCGGTACCTGGTATGTTGCCTTATTTGCGTTTATGTATATTTGACCAGTGCTTATACATCTTAAAATATTGCTTTGCAGGGGATAAGAGTGCACTTGTTCCTGGTGGCATTCGCATCGGATCACCTGCTATGACCACTCGAGGATTTAAAGAAAAGAAATTTATAGCCATTGCGGACTTCATCCACGAGGGTGTGCAAATTACTATTGATGCTAAAGGATTGGTTTCTCGGTCGTCAAAGCTTCAAGAATTCTTGAAGTTTGTGGTGGCTCCGGAGTTTCCGTTGACGGACAAGGTGTCGAATCTCCGTAGTAGAGTCGAAGAGCTTACAACCCGATTTCCAATTCCTGGTGTATGAATGACACAGGTTCACTTTACTAAGTACTTACTCCGTTATAAGAAACATCAGAACAAGGTGAAATCAAGCATAGATTTTTAAACCTGGCATTGATGCTAAGCTTTTTAATGTTAAAGCCAATGAAATGAAAATAATCATAAATTGATATTTCAATGGGATTCTAATTTAGAAATCCTTGTAAGTTTTTGAATAGGTTTTGAATTGAAATGCCGTTACTACCCCAAAAAAGGGGGGACAAATGGATAAAATGGTATCCTTCAAAAAACAAACATGACTTTAGATCTGAAATCAGACTTTCCCTCTATTATCATTTAGTACAATTTAGGTTTAAAAAAGAAATGGTATTGTTGTGTTTTATACGAGGTCTTTGGGCACAGCTGGCCGGCTAATTATTGAGCGACTTTCCCTCTATTATCATTTAGTACAACATTTCGAACTCGAGAATTCTAAGAATAACGACCCCACACCTCCTATAATTATTGAGATCATTTTAGGGTCATTTCAAATGGAATATTTTGATTAAAAATTGTTCTCATAATATTTTAATTATTATTAATAATGATAATCACATTTTGTATCGATTCTTCACATAACTAAATTTGAATATATTAGACAAACTTGTTGAGCAGAGAGTAGCAATTAAAAGATTTAACTGTTACACTACCTTCAACAAATGAGGTTCTAAATTTGAAAAAGAAAAACGTGATCAAAGACCAATACGAATGCAGATTTTGTCTGATGTAAGATTATTACCAACGTCCACCAGCCACTTCTAGATCATATCAAATATAAAATAATAATAGTCGTCAAATTATACCGAAAACATAAACGAGCGAGACAAACAGAGCATCTGAAACATCCGAGTAAAACACTAGCATATCTTAGTAACACATTGCAAGAACTATAGCTACATCTAACTGTTGTACAATAAAACCATTTGCATTAAGTACTAAAATATAAATTTGACTAATCAAGATTGGGGCGATGCATTTCCACCCCCATCTTGTTTCCCAGTTTCAGAAGCTGGCGCAGCCTCATAAGTTCCATGAGTGCTCCCACTTGCATTCCCGTCAGCAGGATATGCAGGAGGCTGTGAGTAACCACTAGCATAAGAGGCATTATAAGGCGCTCCATAGGGTGGTGCAGCATATCCTGGCTGAACTGATGCAGCACCATAAGTGGACGATTGAGTCCGTTGTGAGCCTGATTCCGGTTGACCATAACCAGATGAGGGTGGCTGCGAATGATATCCTGGCTGGCCATAGCTTCCTGGAGTGGTAGGCGACTGCTGAGTCTGCCCATAGGCAGAGTTATTAACCAATGGTTTCTTCCCTTGTGCTGGTCCATATCCTCCATAGCCAGACTGAGCCGGTGGTTGACTCCCATACCCAGCCTGTGAAGTTCCAGCTTGAGTACTTCCTTGAGGTGGATAACTGCCAGGATTTGGGCTAGCCATCTGACTAGTATTGTACCCTTGCTGGCCCATTGCAGATGGTTGGGTAGAAGTAGGTGCTTGGCCAGAATCCCCTTGACCGGCATAGGAAGGAGTTTGACCCTCCAGACTTGGGTCCGTTGAAGCACCATAGCTCGGTGCAGAGCCATAACCCTGTTGGTCATATGATGATGGCTGCCCATAACCTGATTGAGGAGGTGCATTGTATCCACCATACCCATCCTGACCATAGCCTTGTCCTGGTTGCATGTAGCCAGAAGCTGGAGGTTGACTGTAATGGTAACCACTGTTATCGGCAGGAGCTGCTGAATCACCAGGTGCTTGCTGCTGCTGTGAAGAAGACTGTTGATTATAGTAATCATAACCACCTGCAGAGGAACTTTGTGGGTTTGGTGGCATAGACTGGTCCCAACCAGAGGCATATCCACCAGATGACGGTTGGGAAGGATAGCCCCCATAAGGTGGCTGAGACATGTTATACTGTGGTGATGGGCCAGGATATCCCCCAGGTTGCATATAACCATATCCAGCTTGCTGCATTGGAGGAGCCCCTTGGCCCCAGCTTGGAGGTGGTCGTGCTTGATAACCTTGTTGTTGATAGCCTCCAGCCATTGCCGGATTTCTCATACGATTCTGCACAAAATTGTTTCCGCAAATAACTTATGTTTGCTTTAAAATGATGCTGCACATGAACACATAACAGCAAAACAGGATATGCACCTATATACAAATAAAATTTACCAAAAAACAACTAAATGGCAAGTATCAAAATCAGCATAAAACAGCAAAATATGACCTGTGGATTTAATGGAGTTTGTACAATAGTTTGAAGGGTTTAAATGCCCACATACCGTATGGTTGGAGAGAATATTGAGTTTTACTCCAGCAGAAGCCCATCCCTCCTTAATCGAAGTGAATGTGTGCAAAAAGAAAAGAGAACCCCAGAAATACTAATAGAAACATAAATATCAAAGAAAAAATAACTATGAACTACATTGCCGCATACAGGCAAGACACCCATAGTTAAAAGTACACTACATATTATCTATCTGATACACACACATTAAGCGAATAATGTCTCTTAATAAAATTCTCTATACCAAAAAAGGGAAAAATTCATTACAGATCAAACATTTATAAGAGACTATCAGATCATTTAGAATATATAACCCGTATCATTGAAAAAATGGATTTTACTAAATACATGAACCCTTGCCATATATCGTGTAGAATTCTGACATGAAATACTATAGCTGGGTTAATTGTATACAAGTTTCTGGAAAAAAAATGTTCACAAACTAATAAGTTATTTTAACCAAACAGCTTTAATACAGGAATAAATCAGATAAACAATAATGCAGAAAGAAAAAACTTCCATCATATACACCACCTCAAAGTTGTGTTTTTCTGGATTAAAAAAACAACTTAATAATGAATAAGGTCAAATCCAAAGAAAAAAAAATGACAGGGTTAAAATTAAATCTAGCAAAGCCACAAAACAAAAGGATGATATTTAGAAATATCTAGGGGGCTGAGACAAGGGTGTTCTTTATCCCTGTTCCTGTTTAATCTAGTGGGTGAATTTTTGAATTTGTTGTTGTCTAAAGCACAGCAGTTTGGGGCTGTTTGAGGGTTTTCAAATAGGTTCTGATAATTCCTCTTCGATGCTGACTCATTTACAATTTGTGGATGACTTGATCATATTTTGTAAAGCTTCTACGGGGCAGTTAGCAAATCTGAAGAGGGTCTTGGTTGTATTTGAGTTGTGTACAGGGCTACAACTGAATCTGGTGAAGAGCAGAATTTTTGGTATTAATTTACAAGATCAGATTGTTGGGGAGTGGGCAGAATCTATTGGTTGCTTAAGAGACTCTTTTCCGACAGAATATTTGGGATTACAATTGGGAGCAAATAGAAATTCTATTCAACTATGGGATCCGATTGTGAAGAAGTTCTACCAGAAATTGGCAGGCTGGAAATTATCTTATCTATCCATAGCAGGGAGGACAGTTTTGATAAAATCAGTAATAAATTCACTCCCTAATTATGGCCAACTTCTTGTGGGGTTCTTCGGCTGAGAAGAAAAGGTTTCATTGGGTTAACTGGAATGCTGTTTGTAAAAATAAAGAGTTGGGGGATTGGGAATTTCGGATCTTTAGCTACGGAATAGAGCTTTACTGGGCAAATGGGTATGGAAGTTTGGTTCGGAGGACTCTTGGTGGAAGACAATGATATGTTCCAAGTATAATGTGGGAACGAGTTCTATTGTTTTAGATGATAATTTGCCCTCTAATGTGTCTTGGATTTGGAAAGGTGTTGTAAATAACTATCGGACTAATGACTCATTTGGGTTATGCTTTCGAAATAATATTGTGCTTCAGGTGGGAAAAGGAGATTCAATTAGATTTTGGCATGATTCTTGGATTTCTAACTATTCCTTGAAGACTATGTTTCCAAGGATTTTTGCACTGTCAGTTAATAAGGGGTTGTGGCTGATTTTGGGTGTATGTCTAATGGGGAGTGGGTGTGGGATTTACAACTTAGGAGGAACTTAATGGACAGTGAGTTTGAACAGTGGATGGAAATGATGGTATTGTTGGATAATTTTCAATCTCTGTTGAAGGGTGAGGACCGTTTGGCGTGGAAAGATAGTGGGGATGGTGTGTACTCGGTTCAATCTTGCTTTAGATTAGTTTCAAGTTTGTCAGAATCAGATAATTCATGGTTGGAGATAGTGTGGAAGGGTTTAGTTCCACCAAAAGTGGAGATATTCATTTGGCAAATTATTCATCAGAAGTTGGCTGTTAAAACTGTCTTAATGAGAAGAGGAGTCAAAAATATTGAATCCCCTTTATGTGTGTTAAGTGGAGTGGAACCAGAATCGGTCAGGCATTTATTTTTTTCTTGCGTCCAGGTTTGGCATATTTGGGTCAAACTCCTCCGTATGTGGAAAGTTAATTCAGTTCTCCCTAATAATCCGAAAGGCTTCTTGCTTTCTAGGTCGCAATTAAGACCAAACTCGTGTATTTGGAGATTTATCCCAGGAGCTGTTTTGTGGTCTGTCTGGCTGTGTAGGAACCAGATTGTATTTGAGAAAGACAAGTTTGATAGAGCTAATCTTTTTTGGTGAGGTATAGGGTGGCTTCATGGTTTTTAGCTAAAAACAAGGATGTGTCTATCCAAGTGGACAGCCTTGTGGGAGATCTTACTTTGGCGGATTTGCATAAGTCCCCCTCTAACTTTCGATCGTCAAGAGTAAAATGGTGCCCTCCTCCTACAGGTTATTTTAAGATGAATGTTGATGGGGCTGTTAACTTTGATTGGAGAAGAAGTGGTATTGGTGGAGTTCTTAAAGATGCTGAAAAGAACAAGCTGGTTTCTTTTTCTAGAGCATTAGGACCTTGTTCTCCTATTCTTGCTGAGATTTTTGCTATCAAAGTGGGGTTAGAAGTGTTTTTTGAGTCAGTTTGGAGGGACAAAGGAATTCTGATTTTGGAAAGTGACTCGTTTCTTTCTGTGAAGTGGATCAACAGCCCGGAACTTTGCCCGGTTCACCTTGTTGATTTGATTACAGAAATTCAGAAGATAGTTGTGCAGTCTAATGTTATCATTAAGCTTATCAGCAGATGTACTAATGTGGAAGCTGATTGTCTAGCTAAGTCAGGAATTGGTTAGTTAGTGAGGAGGTTGTTATTTTGAGTAGTGGTTATGGTGTATTATTTTGGTTATGGTTCTATGTTAGGTAATTTTATGTGATGTTTGGAATCTTATGTAATTATGGGTTATTAATATATTTAGGCACTCTTTTCCTCCTTCCGCTATTTGTCTCCTTACAAGAGGCAACTATGAGGGAGGTTTTTAATGAAGCCTTCTATTCCTATAAAAAAATATATATATATATGGGCATGTGCCAATACTAACACTGTAGAAAACAATCTTTAAGCAGTTAGAGAAGGTGTAAATTAAAATGTATGGGTATAAAATTCAGAGATATGAGACCCCAACAAACACAGTTATATAATATTCAAGAAGAAATCGGGTACAATTCAAAAGGTAAAATAAGATTGAAAAGAATAAAGATTCAAACAATAAGACAAATTAAAAACCAAGAACCATAGCATCCCTGTTTATTATTGAACAAGTGGAAAGATCAACAGAAATAGGAACATTATGTAAATAAATATTAAATTAACCAGAAGTGTCGTATGATAAAAGTGTCCAGTATCTAACAGCTCCAAGCCCTCTCTAGTATAAGTTCAAAAAATATTAGACATAGGATCTTCAGACCATACTACACAATGTAGGGGAAACACCAACAAGTATATCTACATATATATGCTGGTGTCACAGACCGTTCAATACATATTAACCCTCAATAGTTTCCAATCGCTGTATCAGTCTCATTATTTACAATGTTAAGCACATATGGCAGCTATCATTCTAAAATCCGAACAAGCCACTTTGTTGTTGAAACAAAGGAGTATGAAAAAGTAAAACTGAAGAATATAACCATCTGAGATTGACTGCCCCTTGAATCCAAACACAATTTACCTCAATAATATATAAGAAACCAACAGCAGATAAGACCTTGACAGTTTGAACTTGGCATGTTAAATTATAACTCCACCCATAAGATTTCAATAGGGATACCAACCAATGCAAATTACCATGTTATCAAGCACCTAACATCCCCTAGAACCATAAAATTATGATACAAAAGTCTTTGAATCTCTTACAAAGTAGAGGATCAGCTCATCTTCCACTAGTCATCTTGACAATTATGAAAATTTCTCAATCAGCTGTCATAGAAACAAAAAGGATTGCCAGAAAAAACTGTCTGCAACTCTCAAGATTTAACAAGTGGAAAGGGAAGAGAAGATATTGATGATAAAGTAAAATATAATCAATATCTCAAAGTGGCTGAATAACTACATCAATAAATGGGGATGTAAAAGCACCTAGAATTATGCACCAGATTACTTGGAAGAAATGCTATAATCTGTTGGGAGAACCGTCTACTTGATAGGTATATAGAAATATAAGAAAATGTCAATTTTTTTACAAGGGGTGAGTTTCAGAACATTTACGAGAGGCAATGACTGCCTATAGAGGGGTAAAATAAACAAAAATACAGAGTATAAATTTAATCCCTACTTTACCCAAACGTACAACTATGATTTTGCCCTGCAACTAACAATATAAAGAATACCACTACAACATATTATAAATCAAGTTTCTTACACAACTTTTATGAGGAAGTCTCAATAAAAGTGAAATTTCAAAGGATCCTATCACTTTTAATGAAGTATAGACTAGCATGATACTTCCAAAGATCACACAAAAAGGATTAATACTCATAGTAAAATTAAATTGTAAGAACAGTTAAATCGATAGAACTAAAGGAGTGGCAAAAATAATGAAGGTTCAAAACAAGCACAAATGATTCAGGTAAAAGAAGAGGGACAAATTATTTTAACTTGAGGAAAGCATTTCCTCCCAACACCACGTCCAAACATACCTCACTTATAACCTCATCAACCAGTTCTCTTGCATTTCTAATCTGTTCACTAGTCCCATCTATATGTAATGTCCTTTCTGTTGATGGATCACCTGGTGGTAAGTGCAGCGGGATCACCTGCACAAGAATAACAGATGAAATATTTGTATAAACTGTATTTGCTTGCAACAAGGTTCTGAAAAGAATAGTGAGGAAACTGCTTAAAAATACATAAAAGATGGTCCAAAATTAGCTGAACTCAACCAAATACACACCAGTCAATATGAAGCGAAAACAACAATATAAACTTCAAAGTAAAGATGATAATCATGATTCAAACCTGAATACGAGCTCCAGTTCTAGCTTGCATATTTTTAATTGTTTCACCACCTTTACCAATCACCAGACCAACCTGAGATAATGCACACATAACATATTATTTTAAAACAAGGTCAATGAACAAAGTAAGCAATTCTTTTACTCTGGTATACCTTGTTATTCGGTATCTTCATTTCAAAATGTTCACTTCCAGCATGTCCTGTCAATCTTCGAGAAACTATGCCAGAACCTCCTGCCTCAGCCTGGACAAAGCATTAAAGGGTATATTTATGTTCCTTGTACTCCGCATCAAGGAAATACATCAATTTCACATAGATAAAAACTGTAAGACGAAAAACCTCAGCAAGAACATCATTTATCAACTGCTCAGCCTTGGCTATTTCTTCAGCATTACCCGTGAGCTCCACAGGCCTAGTCACAGAATTAGGATCTGCATCCATATCTCGCTGGATCTGAATCTTTGCCCCAGATTGCATTTGAAGATTTTTAATGGTTTCTCCAGCTTTCCCAATAATAACACCAACCCTATTCTGTGGAATGTCAATCGTTTTGCTTGCGCCATGGTAGCTACCGTATGAAACCGGTATAGCAGGAGGAGCAGAGTTTGACATATGGTTTATATCTGTAATCATTAATTTTTCATTAGACTTTGCATCAACTTCCAAAAATCAGATATATATATACTATTACCGGCCGCAAAAGATTATATATACTTATAAACCCTAAATATAAAAACAATGAAGCTTCAGCTATTCAAGAAAATCTTGTTACAGGGAAGAAAACAAAGACAAGAGGGCTATACCAAAAGGAGCGGACATATATCCCTTATCGTTATCAAAGCCACCGCCAGAGCCGTTCTCGACACGAGGGCGCTTAGCCTCGGCGCCAACAGATGCGGCGGAGGCAGTAAGGCGAGCGGCAATCTCCTGAGCTCGCTGCTTGGCCATCTCGATTCCGTCAAGAGGTGGAGGCACGCTATTGTAGGAAGGAGGAGGAGCCGAATCTGGAGATGAAAATCCCGTAGGCCTCCGACCAACGGAAGACGGCGGTCCCTGGTCCTCGTATTTGCGCTTGTGGCTGCCTGAATCGGGACCTGAAGAGTACTGTCCGTCGTCTGCCATAGTTCGTGAAGGAAGAGAGAGAAACCCTAGTGGGCTAGAGAGAGTTCTGAGTGGACAATATCTAACAAGGAAAACTTAACCGGTGGATTTTATTTGATGTAATAGATATATATAAATCTTGGATATGGATTTCATCCGACTTAGATTTATATTTTTATTTTTTATTATCATAGGGTAAAAAGAAAAAACAAATTTTCAATAAGGGTTGTAATTGAGACCATACAGATCGTGAATTACTGAGATCAACTCGGTCAAGGTGATAAATATTTGGATCGAATGAACTCGACTCGAATTCTTAACGAGCCGAAACGAGTTACTTGATACTCGCCTCGAAAAGTTCGTGAGCAACTCGAAAATATAATATATTAAGATTTTATTTTTTTAAAAATAAATTATTAATAATATTAACATTTATGTGTTATTTTAAAAAATACAATAAAATTTCATGTATTTAAGGTTCAGGTTAGAGTTTGAGTTTGAAGTTCCAATTTAGTTAAGTTTAAGATTTTTTTTAATTTTGAACCTTTTCGAGTTGCTCACGAGCTTCAATTAAAGATTTCGAGTTCGAGTCGAACTTAAAAATTTTAAGCTCACGAGTTTTCGAGTCGAGTCAAACTGCATTACAGAGTTTTCAAATCGAACTCAACGATACTTAAACTCGACTCAACTCATTTACCCCCTAGGCTCAATTTACGCTACATGGCATGACTTGGGCCAAATGATCAATTCAAAATCATATATCATGAAAAATAATTAATTTTTATTTAATAATTAAATTTAAATAGGTATTTAAGTTTTTTTTAAATAAGTAATTGAATTTTATTTTAAGTGTATTTAAATTTTTTGGTCTATTTAATATTTAAATTTGACTTAGATGAATACTTTTTTGGATTAACTACTTCAAATATCATCAACGTTTTAATTTTATTAAGCACTAACTTTTGCTTTTAAATACAATTATAATACTTCGCCGTTAATGATTTAACGGCATGATAACATGACAACTTCACACCGTGATATTGCTGACGTGAAATACTCACCAAAATAACGTCGTTTTGACACAACTATTTTGATGCTCAATAAACAAAACCACGTCGTTTTGCTTAGAAAAAAATATTGTAGTTAAGATGATCTGAACCCGAGACCCATAAAAACTATTCTAAATGCTTAACCGCTGGGCTACCTTAAATCTGATCCTGCACCATCTCCAACCATTTCAAATAAAATTCCAACTCCATCTGCAGCTTTCTCCACCTCTCATCCGTTGGTTCTGCATTACCCCCACCACCACTGAAATTCAAACTTCCCTCAAAACTCAACGGCATTTCATTCATAGCCAACTGACTAATCCCTCTTCCTCCATATCCCCCTCCTCCCACCTCCCATTACACTACCTAACAACTCCTTGAACATTGGTGTTAAACAACTTCTCAGTCTCCCCTACGACCCCCACCTCCACATTAACTCCTCCTGCACCACCACCACCACCACTACATCCACCACTAAATCCTTCTATATTACCATTATCATCATTAGTCCTAACATTATAGTTACTATTGGTAATCAGAGTTCCATCGTTTAAAACTCCTTTCTCCTCCATTTTCACTCCTTTATTTCTAGCCCTTTTCTTAATGGCAATTGATTTCGGTGTAATTTTTTTCTATTCACTTTCGTCTATTAAACTAGTTTTATTATTGTTATTTTCATCATTATCTAAAATATTATCTTCTACTTTGCCAACAATATTACTCCAGATCCTACTGAAAATTTCAAAAGTAGCTTGATCATGAGGGGTTTTGAAGGAAAATTCTTTACCTGAACTGATCTTACTCATCACGGTCTTATATTTCTTCTTCAATTTAAGAAGCTTTTCCACTAATCGATTCTTGTAGAAGTCCAGCTAGAGTTTCGATTTGACTTGATAGTAAAACAAAGCCGTATCAAGATGATGATGATGGTGTGAAGAAGCAACACTTGAGTTCATTCTCAACGTTGAGTAATCAAGAAACCATGATTTCATGTTCTGCTATGAACGAGGATGATGAGTTGTCTTGTTTGGAACAAGCATTTCTTCCGGAAACAAAGATTTTTAAAAATTTGTTAGAAAAAAATAACAATAACTTAAGGTAGACTAGCGGTTAAGTATTAAGAATAATTTCTATGGTTCTTGTGCT
This sequence comes from Hibiscus syriacus, assembly GCF_006381635.1. NCBI lineage: Eukaryota > Viridiplantae > Streptophyta > Magnoliopsida > Malvales > Malvaceae > Hibiscus > Hibiscus syriacus. Next base: position 1,693,601 of record NW_024063142.1, on the reverse strand, counting down.
CAAATATCCTTAACCACAAATATTTCAATAAATATTTCAAGCAAAACGGCGTCGTTTTGTGTTTATTGAGCATTAAAATAATTGTGTCGAAACGACGTCATTTTGGTGAGGCATCACGTCAATAACGTTACGATGTGGAGCTGTCATGTCAATGTACCGTTAAATAGTTAACGACGGAGTGGTATAATTGTACTTAAAAATAACCATTAGTGCTAAAATTAGCAAAATTGAAACATTGGTGGTATAAAACGAGTCAACGCTTAAAGGTTGATGATTTTTATAGTTAACCCTACTTTTTTTTTATTAAACTAAGTTGAATACTTGAATTTGATTTTTGTCTTTAAATTAATACTTACAATAAATAATTTTTTTTAAATATATTTAAATAATATATATATTAGTATACATAATAAAACAAAAAAATATCAAATAAAATCTTAAGACCAGATCCAACTAGTTAATTAGATTAAAAAGTTTAAATATCAAAGTGTGTATTGAAATCAAACTCAAATGCTATAGAAAACATACTTGCGGAGAGGAGGGGTACTTTGTTGGTGAGGGTGGCAGCTACAATCATGCAATCGGATTGGCGCGGGCTAGGCTTAAAAATGACACCGAAGCAATCGAAATCGAAGTGAGGTGCATCAGTCCGAAAGCACAGCAAGCGAGGCCGAAGATCATGGGCCAGAAGGAGCCGGGACGTGCCCAGTTCAAGAGGTCATCGACCTTGGAGATCACGTGTTCATCAGTCTTTAGAAAGGCCCTCAATAGGGACGTGGGTTGAGGGAGGAGCATATGTGGTCGGGGAGGAGGAGGATAGATAAGAGAGGGTGGGTGTAGAGAGATGGGCCAGGCAGGCGATTGACGGTGTTTTCGGCTGATTAGCGCCATTTTTCCAGCACAAAGAGGCTTGGTGACAACTCTCCCACTCAATTTATTCGTTCTTGGTGGCGGACTGGCGGTTATAAATAAACAGCTCGCTAGTTAACAACGTCAAGCCCGCTTAAAGTGAGGCAAAAACAATAGATTTGGTTCTATTTGCACGGATGAGCAGTTAAAGGTAAATTCCAGTACATTGTACGTGTATGTGGCAGCGATGTATTTCAATCAAAGAATGTGTGAATCATAATAAAAATGAAAAATCCCAATTTCATCTTATAAATTCATTGTAAACTAAAAAAAATTAATTTATTGAAACGCTGCCACTACTTATATAATTTCAACAAAAAAAATCATCAGCTAATCGATTGCATACAGTACAACCGTAGAAACGAAAAACTAGCATTTCTTCAAGTTGATGTAAAGAATAGTTAGAAATTAAATAACAATGATCATATTAATGAAAAAAAAAACTTTTAAACAATTAAAGTTGAAATGGTACAAGATTTTAAGCACATGATAATAATATCACCGGGACTTGATTCAACGGCATACATAAAGCTCCTTTTTTTTGTTACCTTCGATTTTGGGTTGAAGATCCCATTAGTCTCTCAAGGCAACATTACATTGCAGCCCTAACTAGAGAGTGATTGAGACTTCGGTTCAGAGGTTGGAGGGAGTTCTAATCAATTATACTTTTCTTCCACCTAAACACAACGGAATGGGGATAACAACTGCATCTATCCCTACAGAGAATATTTTAATCAGTGGACAAATCAGCAACAGATACATTGAACTCTGGTGTTGAAAGACATGATCGAAAATTTCAATAAATCACCAAGATTGTCTGGTAACCATGTTTGCAGCCTCTTCCGCATGATTAATTAGAGAAGAATTTGGAGAGATATCTCTGGCAAAATAATCACAAGCTTTGGTGGGTCATCTTCATGCATAATACATGTAAAGACTGTTCGATGCAGCACATGCAAGAGAGTTTTCAGTTGGATGCCATGCTAGGTGTAGCAACTTTGTTGTGAAATCAAATGCGTTTCCGTTTGCATCAACTCCAGGGTTATCTGCTCCTTTTACTGGAAATGGAGTCAAAGAGAAAGAGAAGCATAGATAAATAGGTGATAGATAAACCTCACACAGCATGCAAGTAAAAATATATAAAATGCTTTCCTGAATCTGTTATTGTCCTAAATCCTAATACACTAATAATGAAGCGAAAGCGCAAATCAGGGATTGATTATTTTTTTATGCAAAAGAATTAGATTAAACTGATGGGACACAAATCAAGACATCTCCAAATTTTGAACTCTGTAAGAAGGATGTGAAGCATGTACCTCGTCTGACAACACCAGAGAGACTACCAAGGGATCTCAAAGGCCTTGATGACGTCTGACCTTGTCTCCTGAAAAATTCAGTAATAACTTAGAATGGCAAATTCTGACAATCAATGAGACATTCTTTTGATACAGGACTTCCCAAACCAAGAAAAGGTCAAACAAGTCCCTTCAAAGCTACGCACATTATTATATTTACCATAGCCAAGCGGCCAAAAACATATTCCTTCTTTTTCTTCTCATGGATAAATAAGTACCCAAGAACATCAGAACATACCTCATGGGGTTTTTGCTGGCTTCCAGTGTTGTTGCTTCTGTGCTACCTTCAGAACAACCAAAGACCCGTAACAGATTGCTGAAATCACAAAAAGACACCAATATATATAATAATGTCCAGATCCTAGAATATAGTTGATGTTTAATTTAAGATGATTAAAACATACCATTAATATATATACAACTCCCACCCAAAAAAAAACACACACGCACACAAAATACCTGTACGACCCAGTAGCCACTCGAAGTCCATCTCCACTAAGACAACACTCAAATTTGTCAAAGATGGAATCATTTTCATAGAGATCACAAAGCTGCTCAAGATCCCCCAAAAAAAAATCAAATCCATCATGAGGAAATAAATATAGTGTCCCCATCTAAAGCCAACAGAAGAACAGAAGAACAGAAGAATATGTTTACCTTAGGTCTAAGATGTTCATGAACCTGGAAAGTTGCAACTGGACCAGAATCCATATTTATATCCCACAACTGACAGCCAAATCAAAACCTTGTTAAGAACAACAGAAGAGGTAGGACGATATATAAATGTAGAGATTCAGCTATTGTACAAGTATCATATCCGAAAGGCATGACACAACAACAATGGTAGCTTGAAAGAAAAGGAGTTGATTTCATATAGAAATTTATCAACCTTAAGGGTCATGTAGTCACGACTTAGAATATGTCTCCCATCCTTGGCAAACTTAATATCCGAGATTGATGCTATGATATCCGTGAAAAAAGACCTGGTGCCAAGAGCACCTTGTTCCTCAAACCTGTATCATTAAGAGAATACAATATAAGTGGCTAAAGCTAATGATGATTCCCCAATCCACCACAATAAATAAACCAATCAAAAACAAAAAGCACAGGACACTTACAATTTGCTGTGAGAATCACAGAGTGCAGACTGTCGCATATCAATAAGACGAATTGAACCCTTTGAACTACTGTATGCTAACATATTACAGTGCTTAGGATGAAATTCTGCTGAAGTTATCACCTCTGCAAGTATGAACCGAAGCAAATGAATTATGCAAACATGACAGATACATATAGTAGAAATTGTTCACAGGAAAACATCATAAAATTGATAGGAAAGATGATTGAAAAACCCAAAGAGTGAGATGGGGCCCAACCACCCGTCAGCCCCACCTCGACCCTCTCAAAAAAAAAAGAAAAAGATGGAGGGTTGATGGTTGGGAAGAGAAACTTGCAGATAAATAAGCAAAAAAAAAAAGATGAATGGGGAATTCAGAAAGAATTGTTTCTTCTACCAAAACCATATGCAATATAAAAGATTAATAAAATCCAAAGGGATCCAAAATTGCCAATCCAAAAGGGAAACCTCACCAGTCAAATCCTCCATGTTTGCAGGTTTGACATCCACAATGTTAAAACTTTGGTTGCTAATTTCCAGGTTCCAGAGATTAATTCGTAGATCATCAGCCGAAATAAAAGTTTCACCATCACTACAAATCAAGAAGAAAGGAACAATTAAATATTTGGAAAATCGTGAAAAAGCTTAGAAGATCAAGTTGTCAGGTTCAAAAGTCAAGCACCAGCCCTAGACGACAACAACAAAACATTAAAACCCATGAAAGCTCGCACTCGATTGACACTAAAAAAGGATGCACCCTATATAAGGATTAAGAGGGAGAGAAAAGATTGTAGCTAAATTAAATAAAATAAGTACACAGACCTGTTATTGGAAATGGAATTAATATGATAGTCATGGGCATGAGCATATATTCTTCGACATCTGGCCATAAGATTCGTCTCAATACTGGTTACCTAATTATAACAGAAGCGTTATTAGGAAATAGCGATCATTTACACAATATCGTTGACAAATCAAACACAGCCAAACCATTGTAGCATAACAAAAATAATGTGTGTATATATAAGCATTCTTGATTGACAACTACCACCGGCAACTGCAAAGATGGGAAACCCGTAGTTGGGAATGAGAAGTTATTGTCTATGCATCTTCCACTCTCAATGTACTGCTTGGAGCTGGTTGATATGCTTGAACCAACGATAGAACCATTTACCGTTGCTTTTGTAGAGTCCACATTCACGTCACATACCTTTTTTACCTTCTTTTCGTGTACCTGTCCATATTTGAAATGACATTATAAAAACGAATATATGAGCAAGGTTTGATTCGTAGGTTTGCTGAATTGCTGCTTTTGGGATACTGGTGTTGTACGATTACAGAGAGATTGTCAGGGTATTAATCTGCGTACAACTTCAATAAAAAAAATGCCTTTTACCTACCTTCCAAAACTTGATTGTTTTGTCATTTGTAGACAAAAGAAACAGAGCACCATTAGCTGACTGGCACCACCTAATTTTGTTAATTTTCTCCTCAATTTCCAAGCTCTTGAGATAGTCAAACTGCATTAAACCAATAAAATTCATTATTTCAATGGAATTGAAATCCAAAAATGTTTTAGCATGTAAATTATAACAATCCCTATGTTTATGCAATAAGTACCTCTGGTTCATGGCTCTGAAACTCTGTTTTATACCGAAATTCTGGGTGCCTATTCATTGGACAATCCATCTTCTCAAGATCTTTCCGCAGTCCGACATGCTACATTTTAAACATTTTTTTGTCAAAGAAATGTATCAATGTGTACCAATAAAACACTGGAGCAGCAACACGAACAATATAGTTTTCAAAATATAAACATGAAAACAGTGAGCAATCATACATCTCTAGTGTCAGTCCTTTCAAACAAAACCACACGACCCCCACGATCTCCAGTAGCAAGGTGATCGCCAGTTCTATCAAATTCAATAGAAGATATGATATCAACTGGAAAAGAAGAAAAAGAAAACGAAGTGATCAGATGAAGCAGAACATGAAAGACACATGAGTACTGAGAACATACCCATGACTGTTAGCATCATGGAAAATAATACCTACTTAAAATGTTCCAATTTTTCCCTCTTAAAATGGAGGATGGTAAAAGAGCAACATCATTGGTAAAAACAGTTTACATAAAAAATATACTTCCCACTGGCTCAAAACAACAGTAACTCATAGATCAAGTGACTCGCGCAACCAGATACTAAGATCTTTTGATTAGTTCACTTGGAATTTTTTTCTCCATTTTCTATAATACCTCCAATGTGAAAGAAATTACTACAATAATGGCATACTCAAAGCAAGCATACTTCATTATTGATCATGTTAGTCAATAGTCAAGACATCATAACCTAAAGTCAAGAGCATCAATCACGCATGCAAACTCGGTCCCTTACCAGCAAAGACTTGGTTAAATACCTTTTTCTCATGGTGCACCAGCCTTCAGTAAAACAGTAAACAGAAAACAAAACAGCCAAGCATGTATGAATAACATTTAATAGATTGAATATTTCAATCGTTCCGTCAATAACAACTAATCTCAACCTCAAATGTACCAATAATAAAAGAACACGAGCAATAGTTAAAACATGATTTAGACGCCATTGCTTCACATCACACTTTGAGAAGCTAGAGTGATGAAGCTAGACCTAGATCCTGACATTCTACTTTCATCCAACCGAATATATATCAAATTGAACTCGGGTATAACCAACATAAACAATGGAAAAGGAAATAGCAATGCGGAAAATCGATTATGCAATAAAAAATACTAAAATTATCATTAATAAATACTTAGGCATAATTAAACCCTAAGAGAAATCGAATTGAATAAATCCAAATATTACACCTTCCTGTACTTCCTCTCCGGCTATCCGTTCTCCGAACACCTGCGAGAATTTCCAGTCCAGTGGTTGTGGTCCTCCAACCGGAGCCACGGCTGCTATGGCACCACCGTTGCTCATTGTTTTCCGCACCAAAGAAATAAGGAAGAAAATTAAACAGATTCCTGCTCAAGAAATGAAATAAAAGCAAACTCAATGCATCAACGAGCCGATCTGACAATTAGATTTACAACAAACCGAAACATTTCATCGATTCGAAGCAATCTCCATTTCACAAATGCAAGCTCTCAATCGATCACATAGATAAGAAACATCAGCTTCCGCAATGAAAAATTATCCACATCTTCCTTCTCTCCCTTCTTTCGCAAATAACGAACATAGATTAGATATGTGTTTTTTAAGGAAAATAAACTTTGCAGGAAATGGATAGCGACGGGGATGAGGTTTCACTCTTTATTGCCTTCATCTCGCAAGTCTCTCCATAGACTGAAAACTTTCACAGTTTTTTATTTATTTTATTTTTTTATAATTCAGGAGAATAAAAAAATTGGAGATTAAAAGATAATGACAGAGCAGGAAATGCGATGTAGCTTTTTGGCGGATTGTTGGATGTATCTCCCCCGTCTCTTCTTTCTCTTCTATAGTTTCTTTCTTATTTGTTTTATGGGTAAAGTATACAATGGTCACTGAACTTTTCAGATACTTGCATTTAGGTTCCCAAACTTTTAAAACTTAAAACACAATCACCAAACATTTAGTTCGTTTGTAATATTGTCCTCCAACGTAACGGTCGTTTCACTACCGCTAGGATAAATTGTATAAATGGTCACTAAACTTTTTAGATGCTTGCATTTAGGTCCTCCAACTTTTAAAACTTACAACACAGTCATTAATTACATTTTAAACCCTAAAATCCAAAATATTTTAATTACATTCTAAATCTCAAATTCCAAAATACTTCAATTATATGCCCAACCCCAAATTCATAATACATTCTCAAAATCTACCATAACAAACTAAACTTTAAACAACAACCCTAAACCTTCAAAACATAATTGTTTCGAAAAAAATTAATCAATTATAAGTGAACAATAAGTGATTATGTTGGGTTTAGGGTTATGTTGGACCTAAATACTCAATTCAGTTTATAAAATAGTTGACTCAAAATTTTTTTATTTGAGTTTATAAAATTTAAATCAAGTCGAATTGAATTGAATTGAATTTTTGAGTTTTTGTTTAAATTTAATTATAAATATTTATCATATTATAATATTATTTGATTCTAATTCAGTTCAATTTATAAAATAGTTAACTCGAATTTTTTTCGATTTCAGTTTATAAAATTTAAATCAAGTCGAATTGAATTGAATTTTTGAGTTTCTATTTAAATTTAATTATAAATATATATAATAGTATAATATTATTTGATTCTAATTTAAATAGTTTTTTAACCATATACAATACATATATTTCTTCATATTTTTTTTTCATATGTGATATACATATATTATACATAGTCAATGGACTTGACTCAAACTTAAAAATTAATCCACTAATTATTACAAATTTTGAGATATTCGAGATGTATTTTACAACTCGATTTTTCTAACTTGAATTTTTTTTAAGTTGAGTTTATGAAATCAAACTCAAAGTCAATTTGTATCAAATTTTTGAACCAATTAAAGTCGAAAAATAGAATCGAATTGAGTATTGTTCACTTATAGTTGGTTAAATCCAACTTTTAAATCCTAAACCCAACATAATCACTTATTGTTATGGACCCAAAATGAACTAAATATTGTTGATTATATTAGGTTAATTGGTGGGGAAATTTAATATTAGGGTTATGTTTTGAGGGTTTATGGTTGTTGCTTCAAGTCCATTTTGTTATGACAGATTTTGAGAATGTATTATGAATTTGGAGTTGGGAATGTAATTAAAGTATTTTGGAATTTGAGGTTTAGAATGTAATTGAAGTATTTTGGATTTTGGGGTTTACTGATGACTGTGTTGCAAGTTTTAAATAATCACCCAAATTCCGTTGATCATCACAAAACTTAAAATAAAAATTGTTTCATGCTTTCGATTCTTTCAGTTTTTGGAGGAGCCTTGGTTGAGAAAGAAAAAAAATAAAAAAAGGTAAAATCAATAAGTTCCCATAAAGAAAGAACAAAATAAAACCTTACTTGGGGTTTTCTTTTGTATAATTGAAGCCTTTTCTTCTTAGTTATTCTGAACTAGTTTAAACGCCATTTAATTCTTCTAGTGGTAAGTAAGTTGTCTAGTCCGATAGGGATGAATTGTTTCCACTTTCAGTATCATTTATTGGGTCACCAATTTTGACTTTGATATCTAATTATATCATTGTCGCGATACTATTCATTTCACTTTCCTTCTTTCTTTATAGAGCAAATATGTATATAAAAAAAGTCGATCTCTTTTTGTTAAAGGTACGATCAATTAAGTAGATATACAACACTGACCCAGTATGGCGTATATATGCACATACAAGTTACATAGTTTCCATTGCCTTTTTGCTGCGTATGCATGTTTGTACGTGTATGTCAGCATGTGCATACATGTGTTGGAATGCAACGAGCACAAGTATAGTTTTGCTATCAAGAATGAGTGTCTATAATTTTTTCTTTTGTTCCCTTGTAGACAAACATTTGATTGATACGTGTTATATAAAGCCACTATTGGGAATCCCATGTCTTCTTCTGTTTGACAAGGCTTGTTATTCCAAGTCTACTGCTAGCAATAGCATGGTATTCCTTTTTGTGATAAGGTTTTGTTTTTATCCTTCCCCTGTTTGATGCTGATGTTAGTTGTTCAAATTCATTGTTGTGTAACATATATCTTTCTTAGGATTCCGTTGGAACAGGTTTTACCTGTCACTTCTTTCCCCCTTTTGATTTTCATTGCATCTGTATTTACTATTCAGAATTAACCTTCGGACAAAGCATGTTGCTATTCAACAAGGCAACTTCTTGGTTTCAGATTGTAGAACTAGGCAATTTTCTCCTTTACAGTCTTTGAATGAAGATTGAGCAATAGAAGATTAACTATAGGGAGTACTATGTCAATGTGTTGAAACAAAACTGGAAAGATCTATAGCTATTTGTTACGTTAGTTCCAGTGGCGGATCCAGAAATTTATAAATGGGTTCTAAAATTTTAATTTTCTTTTCTTAAAAATAATGGGGTGCAAAATTTTTTTATTTTTTCCATTTTTCTTTAACATATTATACTAAATTTCATTTTTTTCCCCCTAAATAATGGGATGCACTTGACCCCTAGGGGCTTAGTGCATCCGCCCCTGGCTAGTTCCCTGTATGTCTTGTGAAAGAGGATCAGACCAGAGGTGTGTTCCTATTTTTTCATCTTTCATGACCAGCGCCACTTGACCATCAGTCAATGACTCAATGCTGCAAATCAGCAAGAAGTTTCTTTGATAATCCAACCAGCAATAGGCATTCCCTGCTAGCAAGCATCTGCATTAAACTGATATTTGACTATTTACATCATCACCTAGCATTATTTGTGCCTATGAGTAGTTGTTTAGAACAGCATTTTATCTACCACTGAAAATAGATTGTTTTCCACGAACATAATTTTCCTCAAAAAAGGTTCCCTCAAGATTAGTTTTAGGACCAAACAAAACCTTCAAACCAAGTTGTCTTTCTGTTGTTTTTAAATCCTTGGAAATTCGAGATGTTCAAACCATCTCTTTGCACTTTGAGATTCTCAGTTATTTAGCATGTCTGGAAAATGTTTGACTTTGCTAGTCACTTAGATACTTGAATAAACCTCCATTTTCTTTTAGGACCATGGAAATGAAGTTATTTAAGAGAGACTCTATACGATGCTGTTATAAAGATGGACCATACATTCCTTGGTCCACAAGGAGGAATTCTGCTACCTGGCAAGCAACTAAAAGATCTTGCTTTGACATGGTCCTTTGTTGCTGACAATGCCATATGGTCACTGAGGTATGATTCTGAATGTGGAGATCAAGGCTTGGTGCAATTGCTTTTTATTAGAATATCTCATCCAACAGATCTCACAAGCCATGATCTAATTCCACAAGAAGAATGATAACCAGACCAAAGCTATCTCTTACATAAATGCATTCTCTGAATCTTGGTTTCCCTGTCAGTTGATCAAGTGGGTTACCAGCCAGACTGGGAAGAGCCTGAATGTTACCAGTCCTGTAGCTCTTCTCAGTGAGTTGCCTGCTATCTCTATGCTCTTGTCATTTATTCTCTCTTGTCGAGACTTCAGCACTTGTTTCAAAGGATGGTCCAGTTAAGAATGTGTCAACATGCTATGTGATGATACGGAGATATTTTGTTCTTACCATTGTCGAAAGTGGAGCATATGTAATCACTATACCAGCAACACCTGCATTGGATGTGTAGCTCATGATTTGTAGTTCTTCCCTCTTTCTTATATACTCTTTTGACTTTGGTTTCATTAAATGTCTAATGAGATGGTCTCATTTTCAGAGTGGCTATTCATTGTTGAGGATCAAGGAGTAAGAATATTTGAATGTGACATTTCAAAGGTTTATGCCAAGGCTGTGTTTGCAACTTGCAAGTCGAGAGTTGAATATTCGGATGAAAATCTTTCTTCCTTGGTTCATGAGAGGAAAGAAGACAAGAAAGCTGATAGTGTTATAGAAATGATTGATTCAATGGATACTGTTCCCTTGTCTACAAGTATCAATTATGTGACAACTTGGGAAGGGAGAAGCTTTTGCCTTTGGCTTACGGTGATGGCTTTACTTGTGGGAATGAGATTGACAGTCCAGGTTTGGATGAATATATGAGAGACATGGAACAATAATATTTTATTAAGCCAGCAACCTGACCCAGTTTATGACTGCAGAGTGTATGAGAACTCTATTTAACCGCATTTTGAAGTTGGTTGCATGTCGAATGTCGTAGAGGAGCAGCTTGTGAAGGGCTTTTGTGGCTGAAGAAGTCAGCATTCTACCATTGGACGATGGGTTATATCACTTAAGCATCGGCTCCTAATTTTTCATTTTAATTCTTCATAATATGGAATTGTAGAAGAATGATCATTGCAGTGTGGTCTACACAAAGTAATCATGTAGTAATTGAACTGTAAATAACTGCATTTATATCCTCTTTATTAGAATTACGTAATTAGATAAAAGCATGGAGAAAGTGGACTTCGTGATAATTCAGGTGGATTTTTTTTTAATAAAAAAGAACACGTGTCGGAAAATTATTATGGGATTTAGGTTATTTGCAGTAGTATGAGTGGAACTCGTCATGATGAGTTTCATATAATTTTTTCGGTTCATATGATGAGTTCCATACAATTTTTCTTCGGTTCGTATGATGAGTTTTAATTTTTTTAATATATTTTATAAAACTCGCAATTCGGATGAATTTCTTCACGTGTTATAGCTAGGAAGAAAGTGCTATACTGCATGCATTTGGTTTTTTCGGCCTGTTAGGGCAGCCCAAAAAAATTGTAAAATAAGGGCACATACATTTTTATTTTGATATCTACGGCATTTTTTATTGTGCATGAAATTAGTCACGTTGAGGTATCGAGTTCGGATAAAAAAAATTATTCAAGTTTTTTATCTTAATCTGATAATTTTTTAAAAAAATAATATTTTATTAAAATTCGTCACCTCGATGTCACGAGTTTTAACTTCATTATAGTATTTGTCGTATTCTCAAAAATAAAACCCGGGAGCCCTAATGAGCTAAATAAAAGACTCGGATAACCTAACGGGAAAAAAATACCGCATGCTTTTTGTGTTTTTAATTTTTGGTGGCTGAGTTCGACCATTGGAAGAGGATGAATTCCTTTGTGGAGTTCGGGAACCTTTGGTCCGGGCTGGGCTTAAATATCCAACGTTTGAACTCATCGAGCATCTTACCAAACCCCAAAATATTGAACCGTTCTTTAAACACTAGGCTGGGCCCGCCAACAGCCTAGTCTTTGGGCTACTTGGTGACTGAGAAGACATATAGCTAAAATAGTTAACAACTCCGTCATAATTTCAAAATTGAATACTTTTGTCACTATACTTGATGATATTTCATCGGATTTAAATCTTAGAACAAAATTTTGTTTTTATTTTATAAATAACGAGATAATTGAAAAAAATATAAAAACATATTATGATAATTATTTTAAAATGTATAAAGAGATTATGCAATTAAAAAAAAAGTGAGAATGGGTAAAATCAATTTTAAAAAAAACATAGTTTTCTTTTATTGGTGTGTCATTCACCTCTTTTCTTTTTTACCTTGTTGATCAGTGACCACCAACTTTAATATTGATTGTCAAACGCCGGTATTTTTTATTGTCTTTTTTTTCTTCTCTATATCATATCTTTATTTTATTTTATGTTATTTTTTTTTATTTTCAATAAGTCTACTTGTGTTGCACGTTTTTTTGGATAAATTTACATATTATTATCCAAAAAGCAGTAGAGTAACTCACTGCTACAACCAATACAAGCCTCAAGAAAAAATAAATTCCAGCACCAACCTCCTAAGAAGTACTAATCCCCAAACTAAACAAATATTCATGTTGTTAACACTGCTCTTTATGACTACACGAATTGACTTCAGCCTAACAATTTTTTTAATGCAATTAACCACATTATCAACATCTCTACTAGAATCCCTAAATTACCTATGATTTCTCTCCTCCCATATACAGTAAACATATGCACACCAAAAGAACACAAGGAAGGTTTTGCCTTTGAACCGATAAATTACCCAACTTAGTTCCTCATCCCAACTTCCCACTATTCTACTAACATTACACAACCGGATGATCACCTCCCAAACAGCCTTTGAGAAGGGGCATTCAAAAAAATATGACTTTATGATAATTGTTGCACGTTTTTATATGTCTTTATGATACATTTTCTTATGCTTTTTTGGTATGTTTTTGTTTTTTTTCGTTTTTCATTTATTTTTTATTTTTTAAATGTTGATTTGACATCGTCATGACTAATCGAGATAACGTTTATATGATATCTTATTGATCTTATCTACTTTGGACCATCAGATTGGATTTGGATACTCGATTTGCTTTTGTGGATAGCTTTTCACGTCGCTAGAGTCTGATTTACGGTTTGTCGACGGTATTTCAATAGCTTAATTTCTTTTGTAATTCGTTTTCCAATGCAATCAGATTTATTTATACCTATCTTTGTTCGAGTTCCTTAGTTAGATTTTTAATCTTTCCCTGTATAGTCCCGCTTATGTGATTATAAATTGATAGTTTTGTTTCAATAATTATATTAAATCCTCCTAATTATGCGTTTAATTTAGGATTGCGATCATGAATCTTTTTTGTAGTTTAAAATATTTCTTATTTTGAATAAAATTAGTTAATTCTATCGATATATATATATATATTATTATCTTAGGTTAAAAACATCCATCATAAATCTAACCTTGATTTAGTTTTATATTTTATAAAACTCAATCTAAATTTCTTTATTAAAAAATTAATCTTATGAAACTGAATTATATCAAAATCGATAACTTAACCACCCTATCCAAAAACTAATCACCGACACTGAAATGTCGGTAGATGTGGCATTGATAATTTAAAATGAAGATAAGGGTCATTGGTGTTTGCTCGAGTATGGTAGGATGGGGCAAATTTTTTTATTTATATTATGTACGAAAATTTTTATAATTACTATATATATTTATTTTTAAAAATATTTTTAAATTCGTACCTAATTTAATTATGTGTAACCTATATGATGTGACCGTTAAAACAAAAAGCAACATGAAATATTAGCCGACTTTTTCTTTTCATTATTAGGCGCCACGTAGTGTGAAAATTCGTGCAGTTTTGTTAAGCGTTGCCCTGGTCTAGAATCTGAGACTCCATTCCACTTATAATTTCGCCGACAATATTTTTCGTAGTTAGTATCTGTAAGGAAAATGTTACACGTCGCCAAAATATTCAGAAAATGGTATTAACTTTATTATTTACTAATTTATCCTTATATGATAATTTTGCAGAGTAATTTTAATTTTAATTTAAAAACAATTATCACCATCTAAACGGTGCACTGGTTATTTTTTTAATTTCATTTTTTTATTTTTTATTTTTTATTTTCAAACAATCTAATTCCTCAATATAAGATATTATCAATATAATTATATTATATATAAACTACATGATAAATGTTACGTAATAACATGTTTGAATATTATATTTTCAAATACTCACTTAACTTTACTCTCTCCAATTTCACTCATTGTACTTTTAATTTTTTTTAATTTTAATTTAACGGTGTTAGAAATTTAACGGTCGAGTGATAAAAAAATTCAGTGTCTAAAGTTTAGTGATCAAATTAAAAACATTAGAAGTATGGTGAACGAAAAAGGAAAGAGAGTAAAGTTCAGTGAGTAAGCTTGTAATTTTATCCATTCTAAAAATGCGTCTTCATTTTGAGAGAGAGAGATGGCAGATTCTAGCGACTCGGTTTCCATTGATATGGAAACATTCTCTCTCGGCGGCAAGGTAAACTGCATTTCTATTTGTCTTCTTGTTTGGTTACCGGGAAAATGCGGGAATGGAGGAGAAAAACATGGGAGAAATGCTTTCCTTCTTAAAGCTTGAATGCGCGACTATTAGTCTTTTGCTTAGCTAAGCTGGATTTATTGTTTATTTCTAATATATTTCTTTTCGTCTTAAAGCATATATTGAAATTATTCATTCATTTTCTACAGTAACAGTCAATTTTATTTTCGTTTTGGCTACAATTAATTTTGAATGATAACATTATTTGTTCTTTATGGTCAATCGATTAATGGCTTCTTGAACATTTCTCATTTTAGAAACACCCAGCTAAATCAAATTTAATTACATTAACAACAAACTAAACTCAATGATGTTTTGAAACTTGTGTATGCTTACTTATTTTATTTATTTGCTGATCTGGGGGAGTTTCTTGAGCTGGTAATTTTAATAGTGGTATGTCAACGTCTTGTCAAATTAGGGGTTTGGATGATGCAGAATATGCCTAAATGAGCAAAACAGCTAACGTCTCTTAAAATTGTTCTCTGCACGTGCTAACTATAGCTAGAATATACTTTGCTTGGGCTATGCTTGAATACGTCTCTTTTTAAAGTGAATGGAATTCATGTCAATTAGACTCCTATTGCCTTTCTGGATCATATGTTATATGGTAATTTAATTTGATATTTGTTTGATTTCGAGGTTTCTTCAAAGGAATAACAATGCATAGTAAAATCTATCTGCAGGAGTACATTGTGAGAACTCACCATGGTACTGTTTCAGTTGCTGTGTTCGGAGACCAAGATAAGCCGGCTCTTGTTACCTATCCTTATTTAGCGCTAAATCGTAAGTAATGCAAGAAACCTGATTGCACTGCTTCTTTTCCATACGCCTTCCTCTTAGGACAGCATATCTGCTTTCAGAGTCTATTGAATTTGATCTTTTTGCCAACAGTTTTGGGTGAAAACGGTTGCCCTTTCTATGCTTGAATTTTTCTACCTATTTTGAATATGAGACCTTTTGTGTTTTCATTATAATTTGCCAGACTTTAGGTCTTGAATGCTTTGAGCTAATGTTTTACATGTCAATGTATTATGTAAAGTTCATGACATTATAATTTGTCGGTTTCCGTAATAATAAGCACCATTTTTCCAAGGATACATCATGTTTTGGTTGTCTGGGATTTTGCAGATACCTCCTGTTTTCAAGGGTTGTTCTTTTGTCCAGAAGCTAGTTCGTTTACTCCTCCACAACTTTTGCATATATCATACAAGTCCTCCAGGGCATGAGGTCAGTTCTATTCATGTTTTAATCTAGTATTTCCTGTTTTAATCAAAACAAATTTTGGTTGAATTCTATGATTCAGACCTTTCTTATCCAGGACTTCCTTCAAGAAATTGCAGTTGGGAGCTGCCCCCATCGGTCCTGATGACCTTATGCCTTCTGTTGATGAATTGGCAGATCAAATTGTTGAGGTTCTCAACTTTTTTGGGTAATCATATAATTCTATAGTTTCTTTATTTTCCTCTTTCAAATTGTTGGTGGGTAATTGTTGTAGTAGTTGTCTGAAAATGATATAAATTGATGCACTCGTATAAGTTCTTAAGGTGTCATTTTCTTCAATATGTTACTATCATTAATTATTTATTTGGAAAAGAATAAAGGCAAGCCAGCTTATTCCTTATTTTAGCTCTTCCATTCTTCATCTTCTTTTTAATTGCAG
The DNA here is from genome assembly GCF_006381635.1 of Hibiscus syriacus. Taxonomy (NCBI): domain Eukaryota; kingdom Viridiplantae; phylum Streptophyta; class Magnoliopsida; order Malvales; family Malvaceae; genus Hibiscus; species Hibiscus syriacus. The sequence goes on along the minus strand of NW_024063142.1, from coordinate 1,677,114 downwards.
GCTTGGTGCTGTAATGTGTATGGGGTTTACAGCTGGAGCATATATTCTTACCTATTTGCTGTAAGTAGCGAAGAGCACAAAAGTTATCTTTTCCCCTTCCCCAGTCCCAGATAAAGAACTAAATATTCTTTTGTAATCTTGGAAATAATTATTCTGTATTGTCTTAATAGATGAAATACCGGCAACGGGTGTTTGGGTTAATACTTGTTTCACCCCTCTGCAGAGAACCCTCATGGACAGAGTGGTGGCTAAATAAGGTTCCTCTTCTGGACCTTTTTTACTTCCTTTTTGGTGGTTAAAAATTTATGTGCTTTTCTGGATAGTCATATCATATTATTGCAAGTAATGTCAAATTTACTATATTTCTATGGCATGTGTGGTGTGGTAAAGGAGTTGTTGCTTAAGCGATACTTCAGTAAGGTAGTTTTCGGCTCCAAAAACATATGCTGTTTCGCTTTATAGAATTGACTAGTTGAGCGGTGAGGTTCTGAACGACAATGGCAGGAAGTTCGTGGTGGTGTTCAAGTACCAGAATCAGATGTAGTTCAGTCATGCAGAAGAGTTAGTTCTTTAACTCCTTGTATTTACCTCTTATTTACTTTTCACCTGGCATTATAAAATAAGTTTATCGTCACATGGCATTTTTCCGACTTAAATCGTGTTTTTCCCCTGCAGTTGCTAGATGAAAGGCAGAGTATAAATATTTGGCAATTTCTCGAAGCAATGAATGGGTATATCTCCATGGTAGATAGACGTGGTTGGTTAGATTTATCAGGGGGAAAAAGAAGAAGAAGGAATTTTCAATGCATGCATGTAGTCACTGCTTTTGGTCCGGCATTAAACTCTTATTTACCGTCTTTCAGGAGACCCGACCTTAGCGAAGGGCTAAGAAAACTGCATTGCCGTTCGTTAATATTTGTAGGCGAGAACTCTCCTTTCCATTCCGAGGCCCTTCACATGACATCGAAATTAGATAGAAGATATAGTGCCTTGGTGGAGGTATATTGCCTAACCCATGTTCTAATATCTTCTACATCTAAAAACACGTGGCATTGAGCTAACGACATGAAAATGGTGGAACCTACAGGTTCAAGCATGTGGGTCAATGGTGACAGAGGAGCAGCCCCATGCCATGTTCATACCAATAGAGTACTTCCTTACAGATACGGCTTATACAAAGCGACTCTAAGTGTTAGGGTGTGTTGGTTTACGGAATGTAAGATTACCAGAGAATGTAAGATTATCAGTGGGAAAGTAAGATTACCAGAGAATAAGATTACTGGGAATGTTGTATTTTGTGTTTGGTTAGTTTAGCAGAAATGTAAGATTACCGTGTTTGGTTAAAGGAATAAAAGATTATTGGAATGTATATATTTGATCAAATTGTCCTTATTATATATTTATTTTTTTAACAAGTTGAAAAATATTTATATATTTTTTTAAAAAAATTAAATTCATAAAATTTTATATAAATTTTTTACAAAATTTAAAATATAAAAATGTTTAATGAAAGGGTAAAATTTTATTTTAACCTCGAACTTCATATAAAATTTTAATTATAGACTTTTTTTTGTAAATCTAAAATAGCTTAAGGATGAATTTGTAATTTAACCTTCGTAGAATTTTTATTATTCAATGACAGAAGAATGATATTTTTGAAGAAAAAAAATTTAAGGGCATTTTAGTCCAAAACGTCGGTAATCTAACAATACCTAAGGAAATGAAGGTAATGACATTCTCGGTAAATACCCAAAAAAATCCACTATTGATAATCTTACATTACCGGGAATGAGATTCACATGCTAACCAAACGGGAGAATGTGCATTCAATTTCTATGAGAATCCCATATTCCCCCATTCAAATACCCCTTAGTCCTAGAAGCCCTTTGAGTCCGTGTTTCATCTCTCCGGAGCTTCTTTCGTCGGAAAGCATGGGGTTGAAGTTGAAACCGATTAAAACCTGGATTTCTTTGGAGGTTTAAGGGCAAAATCAACATTTTGTAATCTATATAAGGCGATTCGTAACATCTTTTTTATGTTGGTGAGGGAAAAAGAGAAGGCATGAATTACTAGATCTGTAGATAGAGACAAAAAAAAAAATTGTCAATTCTTTTGTTTTATAGACGTAAGGTTTTAGTCAAGTTTCAAATAGCGATCCACGATCGCAAAATAGCGACAGCACTGCGTTTCGATATATTCTCTACACTCTTAATAGCGTCCGTTATGGCCGCAATAATGGTAAACACGAAATGATAAAAAACGCGACCTCGATCGCGGGTTTCATTTGAAACCCTGGCTTTAGCTAAGGAGTATTCATCTGTATAAATCATTGGAATAATTATTTACTAGAGAAACTGCCAATAATAATAATAATAAACAAGGGGTGGGTAGATGAGGTGTATTTATCATTTTTGTATGATTAACTGAACATGATTTTTCTATTTAACATCGACTCTCTAGAAGGTCCTTTTGATTTTCTAAGTACCAACTGCATACGTATGAATTTATTGAATTATAATCTTTCAAAAAAATGAATTTATTTAATTATGACGCTGCCATAGGTATTCGAGGTTTTGAGAGCCACACAAATTTATCATGAAATTAATACTTATTTTATCTAATCATTTATATTATTATCATCATCACTTTCTGTGTTTTTGCCCAATGACGGCTGGCCTTGAGCTTATTGCGTAGAAAATGCACAAGCTTTATACCATTAATCAAGGTAAAATACCCTATTAGTCATCCAATTATTTAGTAATCTCTTTTGATCCCCAAATTAAATATATTACAAATTAGTCATTAACGTTACAAAATTATAAATGTGTTGAATTATCTCAATAGAATACCCTATTAGTCATCAAAATTAATTTTTTTAAGAAGGGAAAACGAGTTTTTGTGTTCAAAATTAATAAAGTTTACAATTGTGAAGGATGAATTGAATATATAAATATTTAAGATAAGTTATATTATTATATCGATCGATTAAATAACCATCACATCAATAATTTCATTAACGAGTTAACTAGAGTGGCCATATTGATACAATTTGTGACGTTAGTGAAGCATTTTATAGAATCTTTAATTCAGTAACCAAAATAGAGCACATCCTGTTGTTGGGTGACTAACATGGCAGTTTACCCTATTAATTAATTATGTGGCGAAAGGATTAACAAGATAAAACGAGACACGTACTAGGTTATTGTTGTCCACGAAATCGAATTATTAATTCCCCCTTAATTTCATCCAAGTAGTTATTAAATAGTCGCATTATTGCTAATAAAATATGTATTTATATTAGGTATGGACAACTACGACAAGATTTGCTTAGCTTTTATTCCTCTCACGTTTCAACATTAAAAAAAGGAAAAATGATTGGTTCAGTTGATAGTAAATTTTCAAGTATGTCCTCCTAAATGTTAAAAATAGTAAAATAACGTAAAAATGCTCTGAATACTACCAATAAATTATAAACAAAATATAATTATAAATAGAGATAGATTATACGTGTTGAGATGATTATATCTTTAAAAAAAATTAAATTTTTATATAATTTAAGTAATTTTTTTATTTATTTTAATAATTTGATATTCTTTAAAAATTTAATACATTTTTTGAAATTTCATACTCTTAACACAAAATCCTAGATATATTCTTGATTATAAAAATATATATTTTTGGAACATGGGGAAGCGTAGTATTGTTTTTGGAAATTGATAGCGTTGAGGCTACTCAGATTCTACAACGGAGGAAGCAAGGTTCGGCTCCTTTTTCTTTGACGGTTCGGATTTTTGATCTGTTAAAGAGAGAGTGGTGTGTCCATATTCCTAGAAGTCTCAGGACTGGTTGTTTATTTCAGAATGATTAAGTGTTGAATGATTCAAATGCTGAATGATTCAGAGGCTCTATATGAATTAACTCTGATGTGACATATTGTTTGATAATAGCTCTGAATCATTCAGAATGTAATTATGTGCTGAATCATTCAACACTGTTTTGTTGAATCAGATAACACTAAATCATTCAGAGGTAAAAAATAAACACACTTAATATTAAATGATTCAACATTCAACGCTAAATAATTATATTTAGAGCCAAACAAATAGTCCCTCAATGTCATTTCAATAAGCTAGCTAAAATGGCAATGGTCGGGGTTGATTTTGCCGATGCTGCAGGAGGAGGAAACTGATGCTGGCGTGAGGTCACGGTGTTGGGGACTTTGTATTTGTAATCATTTTATTTACCCAAAAAAAAAAAAACTCAGACTTCAGTCATATATTACTTTTCGGCAATTTTACCCCAATGACACCCTAACAATAAAATATTGCGGATCATGAGACGCGCCTTTGCAGGGTTATGTCTGAACTGACGCTACGTAGTAAAGGCGCAGATCATAAAGCACGCTTTTGCTAGGAAATTTGACACATAAGGGAAGGAGCGGATCATGAGACGCACCTTCAATTATTCACTAATTATTGCACACACCATTATTACGTGAGCCAACTCTCTCGTTCATCATCTCTCCCCTATAAATACCCCGAATGCAAGCATCAAACCACACCAAAATTAATTTCAAATTCTTCCTTATATTGTAGAAGATAATTTTTTTATTATATTATATTTATTTTATATTTAATTATTTGACTAAATTTTATTGTAATAATTATTTTACATTATTTTTTGTGGTTGTAACATATCTAGAGATATTTTACCGATACGGTAACAATATTAAATTATGTTATTTAAATTATTGTGATTTTTTAAATTTTTTATCATTAGTTTATATTTTAATTCGTATACAATTTATTTAATTATGTGTATTTTAGTTTTTTTTGCTGATATATGACTCTCATTCTTTTAAACTCTCGAAATGAGACGTATTTCAACTATTGTTTACCATGATGGAGAAATCCGGGAAGATGAAACCGGTGTATTTCAGCTTCAGGAATAGATTGTACGAAACCAAATTGGCAGAGCACGCAATCGATAGGATGTCACTCGACAATAGCATAACATATCAGAGGGATCACCGTCATCCATACATCTAATGAACCACTTAAGTGAGGTGGAATGCGACGCCTCGTTTCGTCAGTAGAATAAGGAGTCCATTGATACTAAAACAAATATATATATAATTATTATAAAAAATATTCTAATTATATAATGATAATTAATTAAAGGTAAAAAATAATATTTAAATAAATACGTCTATACCAATCTTTTGATCAATGAACAATCGAATTTCTTCCAATTCGTCCAATATATCATTGATGATTTTTCATTATAGATGACCACCTATTCAGTGTAAAATAAATTCATTATATACTCAAAAAAATATTTATATACAAACTCAGTATTAAAATTACCTCAACAATAACGGGAAGATTAATAGATTTTTCACGACCGAACATAAAAAGGACAAGCGATACAACGTCCGTTATTGCAGAAGAATGAGACATCTTCCGATAACATTTTTTCAATAATCAGTTGCTCGACACATTTCTCTATACAGATATGCCAAAATCGTGGAGCCCCAACTGAATGAGCCGATAACTAAATAATATACGAGATGATGCAATCACATAAAATGAACTTAGTTGCAATATACAAGCCCGAGCAAATATTTGAGCTTTTTCCTCGGAATAGTCGTCGCTCAACCGTCGAAAATTTCTAGCCAACCATGATAATGATATTCGACCACCGTTGAAATTATGCGGGATACCTCCAAGATACTTATCGCACAAGGAATATCAATCACTATCTGCCACACCATAAATAACATTCCCATCTACCGGAAGCCGCAAATATAAGAAAACATCCTCAAGCGTAATAATACACTCCCCACACGGAAGATGAAATATGTGTGTCTCCGGTCTCCACTTCTCAATCAGTGCATAAATAAGGTTGAATTCAATGTTACAGTGCCCTTCATATTTCACTATGTAACCGAATCTAGCCTCAACTAAATACGGCTAGACACGACTAGTTATCTCTAATTTATCGTTACAAATAAGTAGATCTAATATACAAATATTCACATAATTAAATAAATACTATACAAATTAAAATATAAACTAATATTAAAAAATAAATGAATAAAATATTTACAATAAATAAAATAACTGAATTTAAAATTATTACCGTATCGGTAAAATGACTCGATATATGATTCTCATCTAAACACAATAACCCGCCTGCCATTTTATAACTACAAAAAGTAATAAAAATTAGTACAATAAAATATAATAAATAATAAACTATTAAATGATTATAATATAATAAAAAATTAGCTAACAAAAACGACGATAACTATATTTACTTAAAACATTATAGAATAATATATAGAAGGAAGAAATAGAGTGTTTTTTGTGTGATAAAAGTGTTGGATGAGGGGTATTTATAGGAGAGGGGACGGTGGTTATGCGATATTTAAGGTGAGACGGTTAAGATTTAAATGCAAGACGCAGCTTATGATCCGCACCTTCCACCACGTGTTTGATTCCTAGAAAAGGCACGCTTCATGATTCGCGCTTTACCACCATGACGTCAGCTCGGACAAAATTATACGAAGACGTGTCTTATGATCCACGTTTTGTCAAAAAGGTGCTAGATTGATAATATTTATAGAAATGTTGTCTGAAATGTAATATTTAAATGTTATGGTGACTTTTAGGTAAAATTGCCTTACTTTTCAAAAGAATATTATTATCTATTGTGTCATTTAAAAGAACACGTGGCAATTACATTTCAACCTCAGCCACCTGAACGAGACGAAATATTATTAGATAAATTTAATTCATAAATTAATAATATTATTTTATTTTATTTTTTCTTAGATGAATCTTCTCATCTTTCTCATACGTGTAACTAAGAAGCAGATAATTCTTTAAAAATTATTTTAAAATTAATATACACGATTCATTAAGTCTAACGTAATGAGTCGAATCCTTTAAATAATTTCTCCAAGGACACGCATCCGTAAAATTAAGCCGCGGGGAATAAGACAAATTCCAAAGGAAAGACAGAAATCTACAAGCTATACGGATTTCGTATGAATCAGAAACTTCTTCTTCCTACTTGTCAATCAAAGACGCAGCAATACGAGAAAGGACATAAGCTCCGTGTCTGATATGTGATTGTTTGAAGCCATGGGTTCAACCAGCAAAAGCTTGCTCTTTGTATTTCTCAAAAACCCATCTTTCTTCTTTCTCCCCGTCATTTTAAATTTTTAATAACTTCTAAAATTACAGTTATTATTGTTTCTCGTCATTAATGATTTTGTTGTTGCTGCTGTTGCTGTGTGTAACGGGGTCTGAGATGTGGTTGATTCAGTGCTTATTTTTGTGCATTTGATGATGATGAACAGCGGTCAAGTTCCCTGACGATTGGAGAGTCGATCTGTGCAGCAGCCATGCTTCCAATTGTTGCAGTGATCGATTTCTTGATTTTTGCAACGGCAAATTGTTTTGGGTACAGTCCCCGACCCAAGAAATTCCTGTGTGGGTCCGCAGATTTTACTCGGCTCGCCAATGAATCCCGATGTATTCCTTCTTTTCATCAATTCTTTTCCTCATGTGTTAGATACTTTTCTCAGGAATGTTTATGATGTGATTCTTCATACATAGGAACAATCTTATGAAAAATCAAGCATGCTTACACTTGATGCATACTCGTATCCGATATTCAAGCTCAAGTTTTTAATTTTGCTTTTTGAATCTTATGATGCAGTTTCGGTGAATGAAATAGAGGCATTGTACGAACTGTTCAAGAAGTTGAGTAGCTCAATAATTGACGACGGGTTGATTCATAAGGTAAAATTCAAAATTAGCGGCAGTTTGGTGTCATAAATTTTGTTATGATTTTTCTTTTCTTGGCTTGTTTTATGTGATTGCATTGCTTCAAGTTTATGTTTCAGTATTTGTTTAAAATGCCATTAAATTGAAATGTCAAGATACTAGTAAAATTCTAAGTTCGTTTTTTTGCGTTATAGGAAGAGCTTCAGTTAGCATTGTTCCAGGTACCCTACGGCAGCAATCTTTTTCTTGACAGGGTAAGTTTTACTCTTTGCAAAAATACCCAGTTTTTTCCCATATGGTATGATTGATATTGGAAATCAATCATAATACAGTATGAAGGGGAGATGAATAGTTCAGCTTGAATTTCTGGAATTGTTATAGTTGTAATGTACTGAGTTGAGTTAATTTTTAAGTCTTGATATGTGCTAGAATTAATGATTCATCAGTTCCTTTGATTTCCTATCTCTTTTATTCTTTTTATATTGCAGGTTTTTGATCTTTTCGATGAGAAGAGAAATGGTGTCATCGAATTCGAGGAATTAGTCCATGCGTTCAATGTGTATCATCCGGATGCCCCCGTGGAAGATAAAATTGATTGTAAGGGTTGTTGAGAAATCATTTGCTTTGTACCATTAATGTATTTCTTTGGCTTATCTGTATCCTTGTTTATATCTGCAGTTGCATTTAGGTTGTATGACCTGAGACAAACAGGTTTTATCGAGCGAGAAGAAGTGAGTAAGCAGTTCTAACCTGAATTTGGTGTCCTGTGAATGACACCGAGACAATGCATTTCCTGCAATTGAGGGACTAATTAACTTTTGGTTGATTGCAGGTTAAGCAAATGGTAATTGCCATTTTGATGGAATGTGAAACGACATTGTCGGATGACCTTCTTGAGGAAATCATTGACAAAGTGAGCTCTCCAAAGTTTAAACTCTGCTTTTTACCAGTGTGTTTTTGTAGAGCATTCAATGGCCTACCAGATCTTCATCTTTCTGCAGACATTTGCTGATGCCGATGCCGACAAGGACGGTCGGATCAACAAAGAAGAATGGAAAGCATTTGTGCTTCGTCATCCCGGCCTCTTGAAGAACATGACTCTTTCTCATTTAAAGTTGGTGATGAAATCCTATTTCTAGCATTGCACTCCCAATCTATTTGTTTTGTTCTCCCCTTTGCTACTTAACGTCTCGTTTATCTTATCATCCATCTTTAGGTGCGTTACAACCTTATTTCCCAGTTTTGTTTACAACACCGGAGTCGAAGGCTGGTAACACAAAGTGATGTTAGGCCAAAATGCTGCAAAGATTCAAGGGTACAAAACTATTGATTTAGTGGATCATCCTGGCTTCAAGAAGCTTTGGTTCATGTGGCCTGCAAGCGCTGTCTGCATGTGAGGGTAACCAAATCATTTTGATCAAGTCTCTTTCTATTCTATCCGGATCGGGATTGAGCGAGCTAAGCTTATTGGATCATATCAAGTATATGTCGCATACAAAAGCTTTTAGAAGCAATGGAAGTCTGGAGTCTATAAACTATGCTCACAAAGTTTTGTACAGTAAAGATTTGGATTTGAGTGCATTTTTTTGGATGAACTTGTTGTCTAAGATTATTCTCCCAACTATCTTTCTCTCTCTCTCTCACACACACACAAAAGAAATAAAAGAGAGAGAGGGAGTTTGTTCACCCAAGTAATTTCTGCTTTTGAATGTATTTGTTAGCAACTGTTACATCTGAAAATGTTATGTTTTCTTTGAACAATTACTAGTAAAAATATTTATTGAATTTCCCATTTCTATTCTGAATAAACAAAGAACCTAAGCTACTGTAAAAAAATCTGAAAGGAGACAGGATATATATATATTCTTGAATATCTATCTATATTTGTATTATAATAATAATAATTGATGGACTGTACAAAGTAAAACCAGAAACACAAGGACTGAACTAGGGAAGATCAGGTCACCACAGAATGCATCAGGCTCAAACAATCTTGCAGAATCGTCATCGTAAACTCCGGTATAGCTCTAGCCTGAGTTTCTTTAGATGTCATGTAGGAACCCTCTTGGCCTCCCTGATCAAGGCTTAGGAGGGGGAGAACACATACAAGTGAGGATGCTGCTAGGGTTACTAGAGTGTATTTTAATTTGATCAGCACCGGCTTGACCTGCAGAGGCAATACATAGCACAGCTTTAGTTCTAGTAGCAGATACAAAAGAGGTTGCGTTTTATAGTGTAAGTGTGAAAATCATTGGATTCTCTTTCCAATTTTGTTAAAAAAAAATCCCAGAAAATAAATCATCCGAAGCTCTAGAAAAAACGTCATTACATATCTGCGGAGTTCTAATCGCCATACAGTAAGAGGTGAAAGATGTCTGGTCCAGATGACCAATACATACCGTAAATGAACCGAGAAGCCGGTCACGAGCCAAAACTTCAGCAGTCTTCACCCATATCTGTGGAGGAAGTATGATGGCGAGGAACTGAGTTTGCACATTAGGAAGCATCGTTGTAAAACAAACAAAACAGCAAGCTTCTGCAAAATCGGTTTTTTGTAAGGATTGAAATCATGCTTTCAAAAATCCCCAAATTACATGAACTTATTTCGATGTAATAAACTTTTAACATAACATGCTCAATATCGTAGGGGATATTAAATTAAAGTCTGAGTGAATTACTAGGCAGTGAACGCAGTTGCTCATAGCCTCCTAAGGCCTTAGAATAGAACAGTTACTAATTGATCAAAAACGAAAACAGAAGATCATCATAAAATAAAGCGGCTATTGATTCAACGAGATAAAACAATACCCGCCCATCGTACCACCCTGTTTCTTCATCTGCAAGCCATGCAAAAGAGAAACCCCATAAGCAAACCATCAAAGTAGTGACAATATTTTCATTTTTACATTTGAAAATATTTTTTCAACTATTAGCGTTCGATTCATCACTAATTCAATTTAAACTGAATAATATAAAAATATTATAGGTATAATCCTTCTAATTTAATTAATTTTATTTTCATTACAAAAATTTGAATTTATAATTTTATTTAACATTTTGTGTCACTAAATCAATTAATTATTATTGACCAGATCACTCTTTAACAGGCATAAAAAACTTTTAGAAACATTGTGGGAAAAAACAAACACTCCACAGAGGAATATCGAGAACAAAGGAGAACATTATTTGGATATAACTTTTTTTTTTTCATTTGTTTTCCTTGGATTCAACACCGTGCTGTAGAGATGACATGTTTACAATTCCAGGGATTGGGATTCCATTACCCCTACAGCCCCCACAGGCAACGAACTTGTAACACTGGTGGTTTTTTTTTTTTTTCTATAGGTAATTTTCTTACACTTGACATACGCTACCTGTTTCATAAATAGGAGACTCAAATTATAAATGGTGTCCTTCCACTCCACTGCTCTTTTTATGCAGCGGCTTAAATGTAAGAATCCCCACTTATATATAATAGGATGGCGAAGTGCCGATCCCCCACTTTGAATGAGCCAACACCTTCCCCACTCCTACCTCTTTTGCACATAACAAAGGAAACCTTCCGGCTGCTACGAAACAGCTGATCAAATAACTTATTACATCAAAACACCGCTCACCCCACTCATCATCCTAGAGCTTGGTTTCTGTTTTTTTGTCTTCCGATATATGTACATTTAAGACGTTGCAGACGGGTCATTAGCTGCCCGAATGATGGTCTTAAATGTGGCTCCCTGCATTCACGAAAAGACTTTTGAGTGGGATTAATGCAAAAAAAAAAAAAAAAGGGAAGATTCTATATAGCATACTATCCAACGGTAAAAGGCAACTTAATGTTAGGAAATGATTACCAAGAAATAAGAGATCAATCGAAAACTCAAAAGGGATTGAGTTGGTGCAAAGACCATCTAAACGGATTATATATAGCCTATAAGTGACTAAAACTCACACTTGCCAACATTCGCGTATAATCTGTGCAACCATTGGATCAACATGTTCGGGAATTTCTAGATGCCTATTCTGGAATCCAACAGCTCCAACAACTTGCATAGGGTTCAAACCTTTCCAGGGAATCTGTAAAGTAACCAACTCCCATAGTATCACACCAAAACTGTACACATCACATCTGCAACCAACCCAGCCGATTTGTATAAGGAACAGAGGAGAAATGTCAAAGACATTCAAGCTATCGTGGTGTTAAAGGCACTTACTTCTCATTGGCTGGTTCATTCCGTAAAACTTCAGGTGCCATCCATTCAGGCTGCATTCCATCAGTAAAATTCTAGTTTAGAAAAAGAAACGGGTTTTTGGATAACTAGGAAAGTAAGAGAACACAAACTGAACAACAAGGATTATCTTTTCGTAATACTACCGTTCCAGCAGAAGACTTTGAAGACAGGAAAGTATGATGCTTCGAGCGTGACAACCCAAAATCACAGACCTGAATATTGAAGCAAACATGTTTAGAAAATGCAATTGATATATTTCGGCAGGAAGCAACCAGTAGAGTTGCATAAATAAACCATGGGTGAAATCAAGGAATATTTTTGGCCAGAAAATAGATTTGAGATGAACACCTTTACAACCCAGTTCTTATCCACAAGGAGATTTGGTGTTTTCAAATCTCGGTGCACTATAGTAGGATGGCTTGTGTGCAAATAATTCATTCCTTTAGCCTGTAAACCATAAAAAGTTCGGCTTAAATAGAAATTACAACCAGGAAAGGAAGAGTGAAAGGGATAGCAGGAGGTACTTCAACACAAGAAATCAAGCAAAAGAAAAAATACTCCGACTCCTACCACATCAAGAGCCATCTTCATTCGTCTCCTCTCATCGAGTGGAGGATTGGGTCGATGCAGTAGATTATACAAACTTCCCCTGCAGTGAGGAGCACAGAGAATGTTAGTGTGGCCAACCTTGTCCTTTGAAATTAATAAATATCGGCAGAAACCACAACAATAGAGAGGTCTAGTATTTTGAAACACAAATCTAGTGGACTCGGTGTTTTCATACACAGCAAAGCACAAAATGTAAAAGTAAAACACCATGAAGTTTAAAATACAAACAATACCCATAGCAAAAAAGAAGGTGCAAATAAATGTAAAATTAGTACTAATCACAAAAACATTTAAGACTAAAGATAGAACTAATTGGCTTGTATAAAGAAAATCAACCTGGGAAGACACTCCGTCAGTATGGAGAAATGTGGGGGGCGGGTAACTGCACCCATGAAAAGAACAACATTTGGATGCCTCAACCTTAACATGATTTCAACCTGTAAGGATAATCAAACAGAGATCATTTCAATGTAAATTCATTCAATTATACAGGAAAGTTGAGCTCATGAGCATGAGAGTATATAAACATGTGCAATGCTATAGAAGATATTTTTTGGGGCTCACTTCACATTTAAATTGAACCAGTGCATCACCAGAGAAATCTTGATCTAAAAACTTCTTCACAGCAACCTCCTGAGGAGCAAACAGAATCAAAGGGACAAACACTCCAATGAAAATACCATTAGAAAACATTAAAGAGATTTTTAGAACAAGCATATACTTTTATCAATCCATAGAAGAGTAATTTAAAAGAAACTAATGCTGATCCTCTTGGTAAATTAGCTGCAGCAGTTAGATCTTTGAGGTATTCATAATTTTGCACCACATTAGGAGAATTATTCAAACACATGACCAACACTATTTTCTTCCAAGGAAACAAAGCCAATATCACTGCTCACTGAAAGATTAATGCTTTTGGAAATTTTGGCATGTAGCAATATAATTGAGGCCATCGTATCATCTAGTCATAGTATACTACTAAAATTTTCATGAATAAAATGTAGTAGAAAATGTAACTCACAGTGCCATTCCACTCAGCTTTGTAGACCTCGCCATAAGATCCTACAAGACAAGAGTTCATATATTAAGAAAGACTGGTGGGATATACTCGCGTCTTCAAGCAAGTCACACATTCTATGACTCTGTAGGTCCAATTAAACATGAATATAAAAAGGAATCAATCAAGTGAGCTAGCTCAAATTCTTAAATTCAGTATCATTTGCAGCTATCAAGTTTAGTAGGCTGGCACAATCCTGTTCATATAAAACGTGAACCATACTGGATTGACCTGTAGGATTGTGCTAAGTGCCAGAGCAGGCAGGAGTTATAAGCTATTGACAGGTTAGACTGAGAGTAGGATGCACTATAAATAATTCATGTCTTCGACAGATTATTCAGCTTTTCATACTGTATGTCCATCCAACAAAAACAGGAACATAAGGAGTAAGGACATCCTAGACAGCATTTCTGTAATTGTGTTACAAGATGTATCACACTAATAATTGAAATACGAGATCCAAAACTTGAAAGAACAATGGAATGTTGTGCCATACATGCATAAAAATGAACAAGATTAATTGGGTTATTAGGACGCCTTACCAATACCAATTCGTTCACCAATTAGAAGATCCTCCCATGGAATTTCCCATCCAGAAACCTCCCTCGGCATAGGATAAATCTTCTCACTGTGATCATTTCCAACCATATGCAAGTCACCACCTGCAGTTTCTATCATTTCTAATGCAGATTCTTTACTGATATCCATATCAGAAGTCCTTCGTATTACTTTCTCAACTGTGGCCAATACTTTTTGAGGTTGTATTTGGCAAAACTCATCAGCAGAGCAGGACTCACAAACTTGTATCCAATCATTGGTTGTACAGCCAAGGAGAAGTCCCTCTTCATGGGAAGATGCAACATTGATTCTTATGGAATTAGAATTTTCTGAAGTCTCCATCCCAGATGATATAAGACACTGGTCGTTAATTGACAACTCATTTGAGTGGCTGCTAGCAGTTACATCTGCATTTGTCCCTTTCAGTACTTGATCAGACATTCGTTGTTCACCAAGGTCCTGTGACTCGATATCCATGAATAAATCAGGAGGAGGTGATGCTCCACTTTCCAACAGAACGGCATGTAACTTCTGAGCAAATTCTGGGTCCTTTGCTGCACTAATTACATACTTGGATACATTTTTAACCTTTCTCTTTTGAGCTGCTGATGGTTTTTCAAAAATTCCAGAAGTGCTTTCACCGGACTTAGGTGTGGAGGGAAGAAGCTTTCCTGATTCCAGTTCAGATCTCTCAGAGACAACTCTTCCAGCAAAGTTCCTCTCATCTTCTTCTGTCTGACTGCTAACGAATTCCACTGACCTTAGGGAACCAGCTTTAGAGCCTATTTCTGGAGTGGCTGAAGATGAAATACTTTCAATTCCTTTGTCAAGCAGCAAGCATGAACCTTGGGAGGCTTCAGTAAGATCAGTAAATCCCCTTACGCCTAGTGCAGAATTTAGGAGATGAGAGCTTGGTACTTCAGCAGGAATTAGGGTCCCAGGAGCACCCATCAGATCAATAATATACTCGCTGCATATTTTCATATGATTATTTGCATCAGGTAAGTGACAATAAAAAATTAAACTTTTCCATTTGACTTGACTGTAAACTACCTAAAGAAGAACGGGCACTGAAAAACAAAAACTGGTATGCCGCGTGTTGAGGGACAAAAAAGACTAATGTACAAATAGCAGAAATGCCAAGCATAGCTACCAAAATCAAAGAGAGCAGAATTTGCAGATCAGAGCAGGAGGAAAATACCTTCCATTGTTGATTCTAACCAAGTTCACGGCTCCATCATCTGTACCAGTGTAATAGCTCCCTTTGACCAGCATGCAGGGGAGATTAATTCTATCGGCTAGAACCTAGAAACATAGAGAGAAAAAAAAATTCCTTCTAAATTCTTAACACCTTTATCTTACCTTAATCAAATGAAAACTTAGACAAAAAAAAAACGCGGAACGATACTATGATGGCAAAAACAAATTAAACAATACTCGTGAATTGAAAATGAAAGAGGGGTGATGAAGACATGAGTGATGTTAAAAGGTAAACATACTTCTTTCATGAACTAGTTTAACTTATAAAAATATGAAGAGTAAAGGTCTTTTACAACCTTAAAAAGCAGGGCCCTGTGACGGGAAAGTCCAACGTCAAGCTGTCCAAGGGGAAGAATGATAGTGTTCAGAGATCTTCGTAACTCGTAACTTCTTGAGGTCCACATGCTCATCATCTCTTCAGCATCAGCAACAGGACCACCCATTCTATTAACAACCATTTCTGCAATTTTCTGAATCATGCCACTTACAACCGGACCATGGCCAAAAGCTTGTGACTGCACATACATGTTATACACTCTTTTCTCGAGCTCTTGCAGTTCAGGATCAAGCAACCGGTTAACCAAAATTATTTGAGAGTCGTCATTATCTAACACTGATACTGCTCGAAGATCAACCAAAGAAGGCATTTTCCCTTGTGCACCCAGAGTTGAGGCAATGCCGTACACATCGTAAAATCCATCCACAATTTTTTCATTATGGTTTACAACATTATAATTCTGCAAATAACATGAAATAGAAATTAGATTGTTTTTTCCTCAAAAAAGGTGGGGGGAGAGAGAATATATATAAACTAACGAGTTCTAGAACTTTTCTTTCAAAAGGAAACATAAAAAAGCCAGTACAACATTGACAAACCAAAGGATGAAAATTAAAAAATTTGTGAATTACTTCAATATAGTAAATACATAATGAAAACCAACATCAATTAGTATTCATATCCATAATGGCATTTACTATACAATATCCCACCATAATAATTTAAAAAATAACATATAGATGCATAATAGCACGGAAGGAAACACTATAGTTCCTCACTAATAAAACAAGAAATATGTAATTTTTCATGCAAACATACATGTAAGTTTATGGCACGAAAAATAAGAAAAAATGGTTTCCCATTCCAAACTATCTATGGCTTTAAAAGGACTTTGGCATCACATACAAACTAAAAAAGAAAAAACTCCCATGAGTATATGATAAAGTAAATTGCCATATAACTGAAACACAAGTCATTGCTGATAACCGCAAAGCAAAACTCCAAAGATTTAAACCAAGTTATCATATAAAATGAATAAAACCACTAAAGATATACCAATTTATATATTTAGAAAATTTTCAATTAATTGAGTTTGACAAGCAAATCAAACATTAAAGAATTAATCCCCTCCCCGCAATCAACCCATGATTAATGAGAATGGCATTGAAGAAATTTTTTTCCATAACTAATACATGACATGGTAAGTCCAGAAAAGAGATCCGTAGTTGAAAACAGTAATATATAAGATAAATGATACGTGAATAAATGTAAGAGTAATATATAATGAATAAACATGAAATGGAATCAGAACTTACAAGAAAAATAATAATAACATTATCAATTCACAAAAGAATTCGTACTTCAAATGAAATGAAGGTATAAATATACTGAAATCTGATAATCAAAGTATCAGACTATGTGGAAAAACGAAAAACAAAATGATCCTTAATACTTTTTTTCTTCTATAAAATTGTCAATTACTAGTGCTTCAAACAGGAAATGCAGTTTCGGAAAACCTAATTATGAAAAATGTAAGTTCAAAATTGAAGCACGAAAAATTATATTACCCAATAACGAAGCGAGAGGACCTCAACGAAAATGCTGGTATCGGTGCCGGCGAGGCTAATCCTTTTAGCTGCGTCGATCTGAGCAGTCTCGGGATCCGAGGCACTGATCGCCAGAGCCAACTGCATCTGAAACTCTTCCTCTAATAAACTAAAATCCACCTCATCTCCAGTCGACCTGTCTCCCCCGACCGATTCAGAGGCCCCGGTTCTCCTCATTGGTCCCGAACTAACCGACGACGATTCAGAAGAAGTCGCCGTTTCCACTCCCGTTAGGTTCATCGAGTTGAAGTTGGAATTCGAGTTCGGACTCGGGCTCGGACTCAGGCTGATCACGGGTTGCGCCTCCGCCAATCGTTGCTGCTCATTGAAACCACTGCCGATGTGGAGTTTTCTTAACAGATGCTTCATTTTCGGCATATCATCAACGGCGACTTTTATTTTCCTCTCTCACTTTTATTCCGATTTCTATATTTTCTTTGTAAGAAATCTAATTTTCTTTTTACTGTTTTTTTTCCAATTCTTTTTCTTGTTTTCGTTGTTTCTAATTCCTACTCTAACCTACGCTCGCCCCTTGGCAGATTCGCTTAACCTGCTTCCTCTTCGCCCTCAAGCTACCACTGGAAAGACTTTAAATTAACCGTTCACTCATTCCCTCCAATACATACAAATATATTTAACTTAAAAAACCCACAACAACTTCAACTTCGACAACTTAACATACGATTAAAAAAATATTATCGATTTTATTATTATTTTTAATAAAATCGATAAAAATTTATTTAAAATATTATTATTTTTATTTAAAATATTAATATTTTTTAACAATTCTAATAAAATATTTAATAATAACAAAATTAATAAAAAATAATAAAATTGATAACGTTTTACCGGATTTATTAATAAAACCGTTAAAATATCTAATAATAACAAAACTGGTATAAGTAATAATTTTTTTAATAATCTTTTTTATCAATTTTATTAAAAAAATAATAATAAAATCGATAACATCTTTTTTTAACCATATATTAAAACTATCGCACGTGATCATTTCTCAAACTCTACCGGTGTAAACTTGTGTTGATGTCAATTTTTTGTACTTCTAGTTTTGAGCAACTTTTTGGATTGTCTTGTAAAATTGATAGAAAAATGTGTTATTTTTTTAAATAAAAAATATAAAGAAAATCTCAAATCGTCATTATATACCAGAGATATTGAATAATTGATTTTTGTTTTGTTTAGCTTATTGTAAAAGAAAATAGCCAGAAAGAGAGAGCGATAAAAATTAGAAGAACCATGCTTTATGAAAGAAGCTAAAATAATTAAAAGATTGCATAAAATGAATAAAAAATGTCTTTTACGCCGACAACTCATTAGTCGTTTACTCCATTCCGACATTATAATTTAAATAAAAATAATAAAGGGCATGATAATTTTATGTAAATGTAATATGTGAATACATTTTTCAAAAATGAAACCTTCAATTATGTAGGATCAATGAGTATGTCACGAGTTAATATTAAGAGTTGAATTTACAATGTGATTAGGGTATATGCAATGCATGATTATTATTTTTTATTGAACCGTTTATATAATACATAAAAGGCATGAAATGTTTCGTTGGACATGGATAATTGTTGAAAGAATATTATTTTCATTTTCACAAATCCGGAAATATTTTCTAGAGTGGGTGTATACGTATTAATAATAATAAAATTTTATATAGGGTAGACACAAATAAAATTTGAGGATGGACACTTTCAGTAAAATAAACAATTAATATAAAAAAAATCGAATTCCAGGGTGGATTGAATTCTACATACATCCACCACTGCATATAAATATAAATATCATATAAATTTAATATGTTAATATATTTGAAAGTGAAGAATTTAAGCAAAATAAATAATAACAACATTGTTGAGTGTTTTCCCCCAAAAGATAAACACAGATTTGCGTGTGAAATTGGTTCGTTCGTGCATCCACTGACTACTTGCATGCTTAAAGATATATATATTTATAGAGTAATGTTGAATAACTATTGAAATTTAATTTATTTATTTTTTGTGATAAAGACTCTTTCGTCTATATGCGCACTGAAACAGATATGTTTACGAATATGAGGACGAGAAATAATAATTTTTAAAATTATAGAATATAGATACAATAAGGATAAAAGAAATTTTAATATTTTAAAAGACATAAAAACGTCATAAATATTCATTAAAGTTCACATTTGATTAGAATTTTTTTGATAAAAGATAAAGATTGTAGTGGATGTAAACCAATTATTTGGCACGATTTAGATTTACTTATTTCTCCCAAGTGATCGAGAAATAAATACTCTAATTTCTTTCATAATAAGAGGATAAAGTAGGTTGTTCAAACATTTTGAAAGACAAAGACCGGATCCGAAAAATACTTTGTAGAAAAATTCAATTTCAATTAAAAAATTATATCTTAATTCATCTATATCTTTTTTTTATTATTATTTAAATTTAAAAAAATAATTTTGGATATGTGCGTTAAGATCAAATATCATCCTCGATACGTCCCTGAAAATATCTACAACAATAGAGCTGGCAAGAATCTGGCTGACTTTTTGCCATAAATATCTAGAGAGGACACAAACAGATTTTGAGCAACAATAAATAGAGTAACGATAATTACAGCATCTGAGTTGCAATCAGCAACAATTTTTGTTATTAAAGCAGCAGCTGATTAAGTATATCAACCAAGTGAAAAGTCACAGCTGTAGCTGAGAACATAAATGCAAATGGTGGATACTTTATGTACATGAGCCAGATAGAGACAACGTAATTTTTTTTCCTTCTTTTGATGGATGAGTTGTTTTCAACTTGCGTCTTTGTGATTATGTATATCAGATCAAGGGCCCCCAAAGACACACGGATTCGCCGATTACGCATTGACCGCCTCCTCTTCTTCAGCCATCTGCGAGACTGAGAGCAGGGTGCAGATCAGGTTGCGATCACCGTATACATTGTCGACACGTCCTGGTACACCCACGATAAGAGTTGAAAAAATCAGTTTACATAAGCATGTTTAAGGATAACATGCAGATTCATGTGCAACATCATGCTTGAATAACATGATTGGCTAAAATCAAGGGTCAATCAATCACAGGAAACAAATTCGGGATCGGTCTATATTTTGGAACTCAATATCATAGTGCTCTCAAGGGACATGGATGATGATGAAAATACTAAGGAAAGCATCAATACAAGATGTTCTCATACACACCTGTAGTAGGCCAGAACTTAGCAGAATGGAGCCAGGAAGCTGGGAAGGCCGCATATTCCCGTGAATATGGTTTTGTCCATGCATCTCCCATGAGCAGAGATGGTGGATGAGGAGCTCCCTGTATGTGCATATTTTAGACACAATGCTTCAATATATGTTGATCATAGCTTATTGCTATCTACAAAATAGAGGGAAAATATGGTGTAAAGAAGAGCCATTCACCTTCAGAACATTGTTGTGGATATCAGCTTTTCCATTCTCAATCTGAGCAATTTCTTCCCTGATGGAGATGAGAGCATCACAGAACCTATCGAGCTCGGCCTGCACGAGATATTGAGAGTAGACGTGAGAACGAGGGAGAGATAAGAAATATGGAATGATGCTAGGCAGAAAGATATTTGGTGAATTATACCTTGCTTTCACTTTCAGTGGGTTCGATCATGAGTGTGCCCGGAACAGGCCATGACATTGTAGGAGCATGGAATCCATAGTCCATAAGACGTTTAGCAACATCTTCTGGCTCTATTCCAGCGGTGTTCTACAGCGGTGGTGGCTAGCAATCAGTCATGGAAACAAACAGAATGCTAAAGAGAATTTGGAAAACCATTCCACTTTAACTACCTTAAAGCCTCTCAAATCCACAATGAATTCATGAGCAACTGTTCCGTTGACACCACGGAAAAGAACGGGGTAGTGATTCTGAAAAACACAAAATCAATTACGAAAAGAGATGAATGTGAAAATTGAGATGATTATAAGCACAGTCTCAAGATAAAAGGTACCTCCAAGCGTTTTGCCATGTAGTTTGCGTTCAAAATTGCTATCTTTGAAGCATCAGTCAGTCCCTTAGATCCCATCATGGCTATGTAAGTGTATGATATTGGCAAGATAAGTGCAGAGCCCCAAGGTGCAGCAGAAATGGTACCGAGAGGGCTTGATTTTTCAGGGGATGGGATACCTCCGGTAGATATCTAAAATATGATTAACTAGAAATCAACATTGGATAAAAGTATCTTGCAGCACAAGAATCCATCTAGAAATGCCATTTGCAAAGTAATCATGACAGCAAGACTAGTGCTAATTAATAAAGCCCAAAGATAAGATAGAAGCCGAAACGAGCTTGTACATATACAGGAATATGTATATCTCGGGGAGTATATTACCACAGGATGTGAAGGCAAAAAGGGTGCTAAATGCTTCTTGACACCAATAGGTCCCATGCCAGGTCCACCACCTCCGTGTGGAATACAGAAGGTTTTGTGGAGATTCAGATGGCAAACATCTGCTCCGATAAAACCTGGACTTGTCAAACCCACCTGCTACCCAAAAAATATTCTTTAGAAAATATAAGTAGAATAATTAAATGGTGTTAAAATAAGTTGAAAAGAAGACCTGGGCATTCATGTTAGCCCCATCCATGTACACTTGACCTCCATTATCGTGGATTATTCTGCATATCTCATCGATCCCTTCTTCATACACTCCATGGGTTGAAGGATAAGTGACCTGGAATTGAAATAATAAATCGAATTTTCATGAACAATTTCCTTGCATTAAAAGAATTATAGGGATGAATGTGATCATTCATACCATGAGAGCGGACAAATTGTCCCTGTTAGCTTCAGCAGCTTTCCTTAATTCTTCAATGTTGATGTTACCCTTGGAATCAGTTCCAACGGGAACGATTTTCATTCCACACATTGCAGCACTGGCAGGGTTTGTCCCATGGGCTGAAACAGGTATGATACACACATTCCGGTGATGGTCTCCTCTTGACTGCAGTATTCATCCAGAGTAAGTGTCAACATAACCGATACAAGCGTTATATGAATAAAAGGAATACCTTTTTGTTAAGTGAAGAGGATTCTATGTTGGTTACTGTCACTTACATTATGATATGCACGGATAACCATTAGTCCAGCATACTCCCCAGCAGCACCAGCATTGGGTTGTAATGAGAAAGAGTCGAACCCAGTGATGGAACATAACAGGTCACCCAAATTATTGAACATTTCCTAATAGAACAGAGAACCAAAGTTCATCAATAAACTAAAGATTCAAATTTACCTTGATCAGCTTGAAGAAGTTCTAGGTAAAGAGATATTTGCCTGATAACCCTGAGCCTGCTCGGGAGGAGCAAACGGGTGGATGTCAGTGAAACCAGGCCATGTCACGGGCATCATTTCAGTTGTCGCATTTAGTTTCATTGTACAAGATCCCAATGGAATCATACTATGACACAATGATAGATCCTTGGACTGTAACCTGTGAATGTATCGAAGCAACTCATGCTCTGTGTGATACCTGATAAAGAAAGCAAATAAAAGTGAGAGTGGCACATCTAATCTATAAGCTACAGCAGGTCTTGTTTTCATGAAAGTTCCATACATGTTAAATATTTGGTGGGTGAGATATGGACTCTGTCTCGATAGTCCAGAAGGAATTGCATTCTCAACCTCTGGTGCAAGAGATGCAGCAGTGAACGAGACCTGAGTTTTCAGTAGAGGTGATCCCAAGTCAATAGGCAAAAGTTGTAAGTGTGAACATTAATTATATCTATGGAAAAGATTATTAGCACTAACTGGTTTGCCACCGGAAAATACTTTGAAAAGCTTTTCCACATCATCCAAGGTAGTTGTTTCATCAAATGAAACGGTGATCTGAAAAGAAACCAAAGTTTCATGATCTCATGATATACAGATATTTGACCAAATAAAACCACAGATCCAACCAGACTCACAGTTTTGGCATCAACAACCCGCAAATTAATCTCACTCTTGTAAGCAGCATCTGCTATTGCATGGGCATCAGCGCATGTAATCTTCACAGTATCAAAGAAGGGAAGACCCTGGACTTCCACGTTGCCGAGTTTTTTCAGCCCCAAAGCAAATGCCCCAGCAAGACCATGGACACGTTGTGCGATGGCTTTTAGGCCCTCAGGTCCATGATAAACAGCGTACATACCAGCCATGTTTGCTAGTAATGCCTAGATAAAACAAGATATTAAATAAAAAACTGCAAAGCAAAGAAAATTTCAATAGATTACTAAGAACTTAGTTCAGAAAAAGAGCAATATGTACTGCTAACTTTATCCTAAGAATGAATTTGCGCCCTTTAAAACTTTTAAAGCTTAGCAATTTAAGTATTCTCTAAACCTCTATGTAACAGTTCCTAGAGGAAAACACAAAATATCTTACTTGAGCGGTGCAGATGTTACTAGTAGCCTTGTCCCTACGGATATGTTGCTCCCTTGTCTGCATAGCCATACGCAAAGCAGGCTTCCCTGACGAATCAACACTAACACCGATAATTCGCCCTGGCATCAACCTCTTGTACTCTTGGGAAGTAGCCAAAAATGCGGCATGAGGGCCACCGTATCCCATCGGCACTCCGAACCTCTGTGCTGAGCCAATAACTATGTCTGCTCCAAGTTCACCTGGGGGCTTCAGCATTGTCAATGCCAACAAATCAGTTGCCATGACAACCTTAACACCCTGGGCATGAGCATTCTTAATAAACTCCCCATAGTCCAAAATCTCACCCTCGGTACCCGGATACTGAACCAAAACCCCACAGACATCACCAGAGCTGTAGTCGATATTCTTAAGATCAGCAGTAACGACTTTAATATCAAAACCATCAGCTCTTGTCTTACAAATATCAATTGTCTGGGGGTGACAATTGTTTGCAATAATAAAAGTCTTCTTCTTTCCTTTCAATATATTGTTACACATGGCCATTGCCTCGGCAGCAGCAGTTCCCTCGTCGAGCAACGAAGCATTCGACATAGGCAATCCAGTAAGATCAGTAATCATAGTTTGGTAATTAAGCAAAGACTCGAGGCGTCCTTGAGATATCTCAGCCTGGTAAGGAGTGTATTGCGTGTACCAAGCTGGATTCTCCATTATATTCCTCAAAATCACGGGGGGAACATGAGTGTTATAATAACCCATTCCAATGAAAGACTTAAAAATCTTGTTCTTTGATTCCAAATTTTCATGTGTTCAATCATTTGGCTCAGTTAACCCCTCATCAAACTTGGAAAACTTCATGGAATCAAGGCGTATAGCCTTAGGCAGTTGCATCGATGAGAGCATCAAGGCTATTAAATCCACATGACTCGGCCATCTTGGTCTGCTCCTCGGGGGTAGCAGAGTTATGACGGCGGGGAAAAGTATCACTTGATTTCAACGCCTCAACAGAAATGGATCGAATTTGTGACCCAGCACCGAAACCAACATGGTTCGACACATTTCTACCACCTAATAAATCTGTTCGGCTATAATTCTTAGAACCAAATGGTGACAGTGAAGACACATACCTTGAAGGAGTGTACGAAACTGGTGATCTACTGTTTATTTCACCATTGCGTGATTGCTTGGATTCATTAACCAAGCGTTTCAGGATTGCCCTGTTAGCCACCTTCCTCGCACGCTCCATGAAACAAGAGTTTTTCTTTTTTTACTTTTTCTTAACAAGTTTTGGTAAAAGAAATGCAAACAAGAAGAAAAATGGAAACTTGGGTCGTTGCGGAAAAGAGGCTAAAAGGCTTATTTTTTGAAGAAGGCTGGTGGACTGTTGTTAGTGATATTTGTATGTATATATATACATATATATAGCAAATCGTATATATGGTTGCATTTAAATCATGAATGAAATCTAAAAGATAATAAAGATCTAATTTTCATGAGAAAAATAAAAGGAAATTTGTGGGCTTCAAAAGCATGGTAAGTGGTGGGTGGTGAGTGACTTTACACCTAAGTAGGAAAAGATATTTTTTTTCACGAGGATAATACATATCATACTCAGCAAATAAAAACATCACAAATCTCCGGAAAAAATGAATGGCATGGAAAACAGATTGAGATTCAGTGGATCACAATTCATCTCATCCCTCTTATTCAAACAAACCCAGAAAAAATTATCTATTTTTGTTTAAAAAAAGATTGTACCTTGTTTTCAAGTGAAGCTTATATGGTGGCAGAATCTCTTTCACAATCAGCTTATCCCTCCACCATCACATGTTTAAAATACAAAAAACTAAAAGAATTAACTGTGGTGTATGCGGAGTCCCATTACCTCTAGAAACCATCCTATTCTCAAACCACACATAAAAGAAAAATAAAGATCAATTGATTGTATATTATAATTTTTTAATAAAAAGTATCGAAAGATGGGAAAAAAATTCTTTATTTTTAAATGTGATTAGGCACTTGATTATGATCATATTGATTTCAGTTTGTCGGGCTTTGCTGCAGAAGCATATGGTGCAAAATATCTTAAATAGTTATGCGCTTTTGAATTAATTTCCATGGACCTTGGATGCGGAAATGTAAGCCCTACCCTCCCTATGGCTCATTAAATAACCAAAATCTGTCGCAGTTAACGTATAGATCATAATGTATTTTAATTAGTGTAAACTATACAAATGGTCATTCGACTATAGGATACTATTTTATTAAGTCCATCAACTATTAAAAGTTACAAAATGGTCATCTGACTATAGAGCCTCCAAATTTTTAACAGAAAATGACAAGTTCGAAACATAATTAATAGTTAGGTGACTATTTTGTAACTTTTAATAGTCAAGTGACTTAACAAAGTAACATTCTATACTCAGATGACCATTTTGTATCTTTTAATAGTTAAATGAATTAACAAAGCACTACCATATAGTCAATGTACCATTTACGGACTTTACCCTTTTAATTATTTATTTAAATATTTATTGAATTAAAGTTATTTAAAAAAACATTAGTATCACAGCATCAATCAGATAATAATACTCGAGGATGGACTGAGGGGGCGGGTGGGGACAGTCGCCCCCTGAAAATTTAAAATTACTATATATTAAAAAAATATATATATGTATTTCCTATTGAAAATCTGTTTCACCTCTTAGAATTTTAGTTCGCCTCCCCTGAAATTTTAGTTCATCCCCCTTAAGTTTAAGTTCGCCCCTAACATAAAATTATACGTCTGTCCCTAACAATATTGATATTTCTTTGAAGCTAAATAATATAAATCTTTCTATGCATATGAGGTTTAACACAACAAAAATATGTAGGTATACTAAATAGTGTTTATTTTGTGCTTAAATGTTCTTTGATTGTTCATGTTTACTACTAAATTGGACATGGTGATGCACGATTCTGCAAAACATTAGCCTTTAAATTTTCTACAAAGGCATGATGATGCACGATTCTGCAGGTCTTGATTAAGAGCCCCCTTATTCCCCTTGACGACGATGATTTTGATCTCCTTGATGAAGATGTATGGGTTGGCAAAACGGATGGAATCTCGTTCATCAACTTTTTTGATCGTGTCCAAAAACTTGCCCTAAAGAGTATGAAACTCACCCTAGTTGTCAAGGTTCTAGGCCGAAAAGTTTGCTACGTTGCTCTCCACAACCGGATCCTTAGCATCTGGAAGCCTTTACATCCCATCAAACTCATCGACATCGAGAATGACTATTTCTTGGTGAAATTCTCGACACGTAGTGATTATCTCACAGTCCTGAGATTCTGATGGATAGGGCTGCTGATTTTTTTGAAGATCTCTTTGCTTCAGCTGGTTCTCCTACGAGTACTTACCCATTCACGGATTACCTCCCCCCAATCATTGAAGCTGATTACATTCTCCAAAATTCCAAGATTGCAAATGATGAAATCAAGAATGTCGTTTTTTGACATAGCTCCTCTCAAAGCTTCCGGAATAGATGGTTTATATGCCCATTTTTTTCAAAAACAAATTGGGACATCGTTGGAGAGTTAGTTTGCTCTATGGTTTCTTCAGTTTTCAATAGGGGTTCTCTTCAACCGAACAATTCTGACTCTGATTCTGAAGTGCCCTAGTTCATCATCTCTTTTCAATTTTTGGCCTATAAGCCTATGCTCGGTTCTCTACAAGACCATTACCAAGATAATAGTTCGTCAATTGCATCACATTCTCCCTTATCTCATTGGTCCCATCAGACGAGCTTCCTCGAATCTCTAAGCATCTCTGAAAATAATATTATCAACCAAGAAATTATTCACTCTATGCAAGCCAAGAAGGGTAAAACTGGTTGGATGACCATTAAGGTATACCTGACGAAGGCTTTTGATCGTCTCTGGTGGAACTTCATCACAGAAACTCTTTATGATGTGGGTATTCTTGAGTCTCTTATTCGGATTATCATGCATTGTCTGACTTTATCCTCCATGCAGGTTCAGTGGAATGGTTCTCTCAATCGCTCCTTCTGGTCTAAAAAAGGAATACATCAAAGAGACCCTTTATCACCGTATCTCTTCATCTTAACTATGTAATGACTGAGCCATCACATTAACCATATTGCTGCCTCTGAAAATTGGTCGGCGGTCGGCTTTTCAACTTGCCTGTGGAGGTACTCGTGTGTCCCATTTCTTTTTCGCAGATGATTTAATTATCTATGCCAAAGCTAATTTCGGCCATGCAGAAGTTACTGAAAATGTGCTCAACATTTTTTGTCTCCATTTCGTTAACCAGCAAAAAACAAAGGTCTTTTCGGTTGCTGCTATCCACGCTATTAGCACTCGGTTCGGGTTCCAGCCGGTCACTGATCTTGTGGGTCTATTTAGGAGTACTTTTTCGTTGCTAGTGGAGCCCAAAGTGACATATACAATTTTGTTATTGAATTTTGTTTGAAGAAGCTTGATGGTTGGTCATCTAGCATTCTCTCTCTCGCCGGTCGTATTACTTTAGCAAAGTTTACTCTTTTCAGTATTTCGGCCTATCTCATGTAAACCTGTCGACTCTCAGCTGCTATATGTGATAAAATTGAGGCTATAATTCACCGATTTATTTGGGTCTCAAGCTCAGGATCCTACCGTCTCTCTTTAGTCAGTTGGGATAAACTTTGTCAACCTTATTCCTATGGAGGACTAGGTTTGAGGAATATCAGACATCAAAATACTTATTTTTTAATGAAGAATTGCAATTCTTTAGTCCAAACGCCGACTAAGCTTTGGACCACCATTCTTCGAGAAAAGTATCGTATGATCGAACCTTGTCCGTCCTTTATATCGCGGCCAAACTGCTCTCCTTTTTGGTGTTCTATCGCGAATGTTTGGCCCCTGTTTTATAAGAGATTGTCTTGGTGCATCGATGATGGCAACACTATTAATTTCTGATCGGATATTTGTGTTCTCGAGTTAGGGCAACTTATCCAATGGGCGAATCCAAACATTACGGTTGACTTAACTTTAAAGATGAAGGATTTATGTGATGCTGAGAATTGTTGGGACTGGAATCTGCTCAATCACCTCCTTGCTCGTGAGGCCATTCCTCTTCTACAAAGCACGTTTTCTCCTAATTGCGCTCATGGCTCAAACAATTGCTATTGGAATGAAGAAAAATAATTGTACATTCTCTGTCAAAAGAACCTATAAGTCCCTTACAAAAACTAATTGGTCAACAATGAACCAGATATGGAAACGGATTTGGAAACTTGATGTTCCCGAGCATGTTAGATGTTTTTTATGACTTGTTATTCTGGATAGACATCTTACAAATGAAAATCTTTGCAAACAAGGCCTCAGTAATGATTTTTCTTGTCACATTTGCTCTAATCCGAATGAATCCCTGCTGCACATCCTCCGAGACTGTCCGATGGTTCATAACCTCTGTAATTGGCTCCTCCATGACAGCCCTCATCCTGATTTCTTTAATTTCACTCTTTTGGATTGGCTCGAGATTAATCTCTATATAGAAAGTTTGTTTCCTCCCCATGTTGTCCCTTGGAACACTCTCTTCTCCTCCATCATTTGGCGAGCATAGAAAGGGATAAATGATGCTATTTTTCGAGGGTCTATTTCTGGTCATCACAGCTTGTTCCACCGTAGCTTGGGGTGGGCATGTCAATACACAGCATCAAAATCTCCGATCTTGGCACCCCTCATGCCCGAACTGTCTAAGTCCAATGGCAACTTCCTCCTCAAAATTGGGTCTGCCTTAATTCTGATGTTGCGGTTTCACACTGATCTGGTTTGGCTTCCATTGGCGGGGGTTTTCGTGATCACAATGGATCTTTCCTTCTGGCGTTCAATAAAATTATAGGCTAATCCTCCGTCCTCCAAGCTAAGCTATGGGGTGTCTTCGAAGGTCTCTCCCTTGCTTGGTCAAATGGCTTCGACGTGTTCTCGTTCAAATGGATAATACAGATGCTCAACACCTTATTAAGAATGCCACGCGCAGCGGTCCATATTCCCTGGTTTGTGTCATTGATAAGCTTTGCCATCGAGAATGGTTTGTCGAATTCGATGTGATAAACCGAGAAGCAAATTATGATGCTGATTTCATTGCCAAGCATGATGTTCCTCCTGATGGTGCTCTTGCAGTCCTCGACTCTCCACCGGATCAGCTTGATGGTATTATGACTAGAGATTTTCTAGGTCCTCCTTATAGCAGTGTAATGAAGTAATTTTCTGGATTACTCCTCATTATCATTAAAAAAAAGTAAATTGATTTGTATTGATATAATATTATATTTCGTGAATTAAGATTGTATTATCCACTGATTTTAAAAAGCTATCAAATAATAAACATATATAACTTACAATGTTAATTGTTTTGTCTACATACATACGACCAGTCTTTAATCCTGTCATAAAAGCTAAAAAATTTATTGGGTAGTAAAAACAAAATCAACTGTGAGAAAAGCCACAAGATAGTTCCATTGGGAGGATTGCAGCATCTTCCACGTCCCGAGGGAACACACGCCGCAAACCCGAGTTCCTGCTCAAACTTAAACCAAATTCCTTCAAGCAAAGCCTCTTCTGCCTCTCCAT
Organism: Hibiscus syriacus; assembly: GCF_006381635.1. Lineage (NCBI taxonomy): Eukaryota > Viridiplantae > Streptophyta > Magnoliopsida > Malvales > Malvaceae > Hibiscus > Hibiscus syriacus. The sequence continues at coordinate 1,646,699 of NW_024063142.1, read as the reverse complement.
CTCAGCATGGAGACAGTTATTCCCTGAATTACTCTTCAGCTGTTTCTTGTATACCCTACGCGATTTCTTCATTTCCTTGTTTCCGTGTACCTTGATCTTCAAAGGCGCTGCATCAGTCACCACAGCCGCCCCATTTGCCGCTGCTTCCAGGGCGCGTCTCGCCTTCCTTTGACGAATCCCACAGGCATTGCAAAGCGACTGCCCAAGTTTTCACCTTCAACGATATTAGTAAACTTCATGTATGCATGACATAGGGGTAAAGCGACTAAATAAACTTTACCTTGGGACCTCGAGAGCCCCTTCTCCGCAAAGGAGTAGTGGTTTTGTTGCAGTCGGAGCAGGCTCTAGTGGCGTTATTAGTGTTACTGAAGCAATTGGTTTCTTCGCCATTATGAACCGTACATGGAAACTTATCATTATTACTCATCATCTTGAAAGACATTCATATCAGGGATGATGATCCATTATTATCACTTGTACTTCCATAGTCTCCATGTACCGCCGCTGATTGAAGTGAAGACGACAAGCAGTATGTTCTTGCCTCGAGATCAGCAGATGAAGGAGAAGCAGTAATTTGGGGAAGTGAAAGAAAAAGCTGAAGATGCTGTTGTTCATTTTGATCCTCGGTTATTTACAAGTAACACCAAGAGGAGCATAAAAATATAGTAATAAATATGTGTTTATATTTCCAATAATCAACCTAGTTGTTGCTCGTATCTGAATCTGCAGATCCAATACGATCTGTTTTCTGCATATGTCCCTTCTGCTCACACACGTTTCTGTTCTGTATATTTCAAGGTTGGATCAATAAACTTTTATCAAAATTAAGAAACTTATGATTCAGATAATTCACTAGGAGAGATGAAACAAGGTCGATGGTAGAGGACGATCATCATGTATACACGTTAAGAAAGAAAATACGAGATTTTATTGTATCAAGTACACAAAGATAACTTGGATAAACAAGCGAAAATCGCCAACCCTTGACAGCCTTACAACATTCGATGACAAGGTTTCAGGTCAAGTCATTTCAACGTAGGACGCTTACGATGATATTTGGTTCAAGGTGAGCAGGCAAAACTTGAGTGATATATAAATTTTGGGGATAAATCCTCACTTTTAATTTTTTTAATGATGAAAAGACATGCTACGTAGAGTGTTGTGAATCACTCCTGTGTTGTATGCATGAAAATGGTCTGGGATTAGATAAATTTTAGATATATAAGTATTATATATTTTTTTATGATTTATACTAGTCCATGTTTGTATTGTATATAGACTTGATGGTATACATATTACTGGTCCACATATTAATTTTTTATTTTATTTCTTACTCAGCATTAAAATATATACTATGCATTTCTTATATTTAAATTGTTGTTGTTTATCATCATATAATCTATTAATGAAACCACAACTAGTACGTCTTCTAACTATAGTTCTTAACCTAATTGTTCTTAGATACTATGAACAGGTTTTTAGCGGCGTTTTTAAGCGCCGCTAAAAGCTTTCCCGGTGCGAGAAAAAGCGTCAACAAGTCAAGCTCTACAGCGGCATTTTTCATATAAACGCCGCAAAAAGTGAAGCTATATAGCGGCATTTATAAGAAAACGCCACTAAATACCTTATCTTTAGTGGCATTTATGTTATCAAACATATGTTATGATATTTAGCGACTTTTTCTTTACAAACATCGCAATGTTTACGCCATTAATATCGTTTTCTTCACAATACGCCACAAAAGAACATGTGGCATTATCTAATAAATAAACTTAAAGTTTATTTACGACACATTATGTAGAAAAATAAATCAAAATTTATAAATTAAAATGAAATGTAACATAGTTCAACATTGTTCACTAGAATTTAGTTTAGGTTCTTTCTCTTTCAATTTAAAAAAAAAAAATCTTCTAGTAGCAATTTTGAGCATTGATATGCAACTTCAGTTGATTCTTCCGCTTCCATATTTGTTGCAACCACTGCCCTCATTTCATCGTCAAATCCAAAACAATTAGAGGTACAGAAAAATATGAAGCAAAAAATTTCAGAACACTTCATGAGAACATATCTAAAACAATTACATGGTACTCCTAAAATTATATGTCCATAAGTTCGTATACAAAATGATTCCCTGTAAGACTAAATCACAAATTTGCCACTCCTAAAATCATATATCCACTTTTCTCATGTAACTCAATCGTTACTAATTTAACAATGATTGGATGACCAGTTGCTGCTTGAAAGTTTCCAACTGTCAAATATTAGAACATTCCATTTGTGAAGCTCAAAGTTAACAACAAACTATATTGTTAGAAGCAATTAAAAGAACCAACAAAGTTAACAGTGGTTTCTCATTCAGAGGCACTTTGTTGACCATAACTCCATTTGTGAAGCTCAAAGTTGTGAATGCCATTAAACATTATGAACCTTGATAAAGTAGTATTGTAACATGTAATTTATATACATAAAATAAATAAACTAAACTTACTTGAATAAGTGAATTGAGTAAAAATACAGTTAGAATTTCAATCTCGCCTTAGTTAATGTCACGGCTAAGTTTCTTTGTAGTCAATGCCAATGAATCAAGCTCATTTGAAAGCTTCATTTGTAATTAAATCCAAATATCAAAATCATGAACACTAAAACCCTAAAATTTTATATAAATGTCCACAAAAGTAGTCAGCAACCATAGAAATTCAGAAACAAAATTATAAAAATCCCTCCAGCAGAATTTCTATTCGGCAGTAGCAGTGTTAATTATATAAGACTTGAGAGACTTCACTAGTATAAGACTTAAGAGACCTCACTAGTATAAACTTACCTCAACACGATGTTGCAAATCACTGTTCGGCTCAACCTTTGGAATTCCCTGCAGATAATTAAGAGGCTATATCAGACTCAAAGGATTCAGCTCAGTTATAAAGTTCACACTATTAAAATAAAGATTCAGCTCAATTCTAAAGTTCACACTATTAACCTAACAATGGATTCAGCTCAATACTAAAGTTCACATTATTAACCAAATAGAACCTAATTCCAAAGGAAATGATAACCACTGTGAAAAAGCAAGGAGAGAGATAAGGAAGAGCGGATAGAATAGATCCATCAAAACTAAATATAAAAGTGTGTTGCAACTTGTATCAAAGTTGAAATACACAAATAAAAGTTGAAAATTGCAAAATCACTACAATAGGTGTAACAGTTGTAAATGTGTGCTGAAACTAAAAGCAAAATTATGGGCATTCAGTGCAACATAAATGTATTACTTTTAGCTGAAAGCTGCTGTTTTCTCTAAAATGCAATGCATTAAAAAGCAAAACACGTCATTTAACAGTAGACAACAGAAATCTACAAACCAAAAAAATGTGAACTAATCTAAAATGCAATTCGAAGCACAAATTTTTTGTTTCTCCTTGTTTTTACACAAATTTAGGAGCATGTTAAAGCTTTACAAGATAATATATGAAAGAAAAAAAGGGGGGGGGGGAAACCACAGCCTAAAAAAAAAGTAGTGTTATCATCTCCATTAGTATTAACTTCAACTTTCGGAGAATCTTTGGTACCTGAAATTTCATTTCCATGTCCATTAACGTCATTATGGACAACATCCATTGACTGTTACACCTCCCGCAAAGCAAAATTCTACTAAACCTAAAACAGATCTGGCTTCAAAATGGATGATTGGGAATAAAAGTTGGATCTTTCAATCTCAAATCATAAACCCATTAAGCCAAGTGGGTGAAGAGATTCCATAAACCTTTCTCTCAAAGTTGAAGGAAAACCACTAAGCTATGTTAGTTTGTGAAAATCACATATAACCTATAAAGCAAAAGACCAAAAAAACTGATGAAATAAGAAAGCCCAGTGTTAAAACTGGGACCGAAGAGAGAAGAGAAGAGGTGAAGATACGGTACCTATAAGTGACGCCGAAGAGAGAGAGAGATGAATGACGAAGACCAATGATTAGGCAGTACCCGTGAGATTCAGCGAAAAAATGAGAAAAAAACTAGGGATTTAAACAAGGTAACAGAAGGGCCGAGAGGATTGGGGGAACAATTGCGGCATATTTCTATTAACGCCGTGAATGTTAACACTTTGTGGCGTTTATTATATAAACGCCGCAATATGTGCAAACTAGTGGGTGTTTACTTAAAAAACGCCACAAAAAGTGTTGCTATTTACCAAACTTGGTGCAGTGATAATAATTTTATTTATGATTAAATGAAATAATATAACAATATTGATAGCTATATTTATTATTATACCAATCATAAGTATGACAAATGAACGAAAAAAGTGATTCTCTTAATTTATTGTCCTTGATTGTTCAATTTCAAAATTGATAAAGGTTAAATTATTTTATTTATACTAAAAGAGATCAATTTATATATTATTTATTTTTGAAATTAAGAGGTATCTCAAATATTTTTATCTATATTTTCAATATTTATCTAATATAAGTTATATAATATATACAAAAGAAAAATATTATACTATGGAATTATAAAATGGTTTGAATCTTATTTTAAAAAAATATGTTAGATCTTGAATGACATAACGCCAGCCATTGGTCATCGTCAACCCCATTTTGTCTGCTTCTCCTTTACCACCTCCGGCTATCCCTACATCGTTATCATCGTCAAACCCCATTTTCATTATCCACGACTCGTTCTCCGATGACCAGTTTCCGGTCTGCGGCAAACGTTGGGCATCTTCTTGGTGGGTCCCACGAATTCAATGCCAGCCATCACCGTGGACGATGAGTCGGACATCGAAGCCCCGCAGCTCTCGCTGATCTTAACTTCGTTAACGGGAAAGAACTTCAGTGAAGACAACAACGGCGGCAACAAAGAAGAAGAAGAAGAAAGTGACGGAAGAGTTACTGTTGTTGGCGGATAAGTGTTGGATGAAGAGGTAGTAGGTGGTGTAATCTCTTTGTAAAGCTCTCGCATTATCTCCTCTACTTTTTCTTCTTCGACCAGACCCTCGTAGGAGAGCTCGTTTCCGTCGTCGGAGTCCATCAACAAGACGTCAAGCTTCCCTGAAACGTCTCCGGAAAGTTCAGTCTCCCGTGACTTCCGGTCTTCTTTTCCTCTTCCTATCAGCATCATTAATTCTGTTTGAGTTTTCGTTAATTGTATGTCAAAGGGTTGCAAGACAATGACGAAATATGTAGACTGAAGCGAAAAAGGCAACACGTTGGAAACCGGAAGATGTGATGCCAAGTTGGATGAAGAGAATGGCTTTTTTTTTCCTCCGATTATAATATGAGGAGAGGATGGTATTAAGTTGAACATCAACTACCGCAAACATTGTTTTAATTATGCTAAAGATAAAACGGAAGAAACAACAATTACTGCAGAAGGAGGTTGCTTTAAGAAACAAACCTACCTCGCAGGACAAGACATCATGGCTTAATTCGAGCATCTTTATGTTCCTTTGGTCTGCCTTTCACATGCAGTGACGTTTCACTTTTAAAAGGGAAAAAAATTACTCTAATTGCAAAGGAAAAAAGAGAGATTCATTACAACCTAGCCCGCCTGCCTTCCCTGTAAAGCAATTTGAACACAATTTATAGGCTTTGGCCATTTCTTCCATGTATAAAAGATATATCAATTGAACTACACATGAGGTAATGATTGTGAGGATCATCCATCAAGGTTACAACAATTTTAGGCCCAGATTGCAAGGGAAGCCATCATACCAGCTCCTAGGAATAACATGAAGTAAGATACAACTTGAAGCCTAAAATTGCAGCTCATCCTCTTGCTCAGAAAATCAGCTGCAATTAGATCTACTAAAGCCATGTAAACCAGAATTCCAGCCGACAAACAGTCTAAGATGCCTTCCGTGATCAAACCTACAGGGCTGTAAGAGTTGTAGGATGAAGCGATGGCAGTTCCGATGCCAATTCCAATAGGGGTCGTCATCGCGAAAAAGCATGCCATGACTGTGGCTGATAGCGTTTTGAATTGAGCTTGGGAGATGCAGCCTCCCAGTGCAAACCCTTCAAAGAACTGATGAAACGATAATGCTGCAATTAGAGGTCTTATTGTGCATGGACTCTGGGAAACCCCTAGTGATAGGCCGATGATAACCGAGTGCGAAACGATCCCAAGCTCCAAAATCTGCTACAATCCACAAGAAACATCACATCATGAGCACAGTTCTTATAAACGATCATGATAAAAGAATGATGCAACAGTTTTTCACCACAATGACCTGGGAAACCACGACGTGCCTCACTCCGTTATCGTCGTCATCGTCTCCAGAGTCATGGTCATGTGCATGACTATGACCTTGTCCCTCACAGGCATCCTGCCCATGAGGATGACTATGTCTATGATGTGCAGCGTGTGCATGCATCCCAACAATGTGCATGCCCCCATCTTCCTCTGCCCCAAAAACCTTAACAGACGAATCCTTCCCTTCCAAAAGGGGTACAATCCCGGACTCCGAATCCGTCCCTAATAACCCTACCCGACCTTGCTTTTCCCTACTTCCTCTAGCCAAACCTTGTTTCCTGTCATAATACTGAGTCCCCAAAAATCTACGAGCAAAGTAAGCAAAGAAGCAATCATTGCAAATAAGCCTGGAAATGGAAACTTTGACCAAGGTTGTTCTGGCAAGCAAGGATCCGTGAGAGCTTCAGTACCATCCGCCAGCATGTGGACGAAGCCAGTAGCTAGAATTACGCCGGCTGCAAAGGCCTTGGCGGCAACAAAGAGGCTTCCATCAGTGCGGAGGATCCTACGGTGCTTGCCGATGAGTGGAATAGCAACGCCGGCCACACCAGCCACGAGGATCGAGGCTATAGCTATGGGCTTTAACTTCAACGCGGCTGACTCGTCTCGACAAATCTCTGGCTCCGAGGACTTACATCTTGTGTTGCTCATTGAATCGGTAATCATCTGCAAAAGGGACTCTGTTTTCCCCCCAATTAAGTAGTATTATATTATATTACCTGGTTCAATATATATATATATATAAATACATGTTACCCTGATCCTTTCTCTAATAGCACTAACATCTTTTACATTTCAATCTTTAATTTATTTAATCAATCAATATCAATTACTAAATCCCAGAAATCAAAATAAATGATTTCGTCATTTTTATTTATTTCATCGAAAGTTCCCCAATTTCCAGCAGTCAACGATCCCCAGAAACGAGAAAACAAACAAAATGTATTGAAACTTACCAGAGAATAACCTAATCTTTGATCCGGAATAATCAAGGAAAAGCATTTCCCTTATCCTGATAAAACAAGAAATAAAGAAGAAAACCCGCAATCTCTCGAGTGTTATCCTGCACTTGAAGAAGCATAAAAAGGAATAAATATTTATACAGTGATGATCGTTGGATTGTATAAAGATTGTGAAACTCTTTCAGGTTTACGTGATTAAAAGACCAACAAAAAAAGAAAATAGACGGAAGATTGATGGATGAATTATGATGTTAACATGGGAGTATTATATGGCGCGACATACGCATGCATGAGAAAACAGAGTTGGGAAGATGCAGAGAAATAAGGTGAGGGTGTCGACATTGTTTGACGAAACCGTACGTGTTCATCGAAAGAGATGGCGTGCACGGTACTAGTTACGATCGTGTGGTAACATATAAGTTCCACCATGTCGACATTTATTTCTCTGTACTAGCACGACAACATTTATTCAGCTTTGTCAATTTTTAGGATAAAATAATGGGTAAATTACACATTTAAAATCATAAGTATCTTTTTTTTGTTTAGTTTCAATCACTCAACTATTTTTATTTCCAAATCATACCTAGTGTTTCGTTTTGATCATCTATTGTTAAAAAATTAACGGTGATGTTGACCTACCACCATAAGGTAATGTCATGTCATCATTGGGGAAAAATTTAGAAAAATATCATGTCAGTAGTTATGTTAATTTTTTAACAGCAAGAGACCAGAATGAAACCAAAACATAATGTTATGTAGATTTAAAAAAAATAATAGTTGGATGACCAAAACAAAACAAAAGTGATAGATAGAGTACTAAATATGAAGATTACCCTAAACTAATTTGACCCAATTAAACGATTTTATTTTGGTTATTTAAAAAAAGGTAAAGAACACAAATGGTCCCCGACTATAAGATACTATTTCATTAAGTCATTCGACTATTAAAAGTTGTAAAATGGTCCTCTTGAGTCCCTCAACTATTAAAAGTTACAAAATGGTCCTTTGACTATATAGTGTTACTTTGTTGAGTCCCTCAAATATTAAAAGTTACAAAATGTTCATCTAACTATTCATTATGTTCCAAACTAGTAGTCCTTTTTTGCTAAAAAAGTTTATGGTATTCTGAGTTAAACATTAACATGTTGATTGTAATATAATAAAATCTAATACTAGAATCTCAAACGACTATCATATCTCAGTCATCATGTTCAGCGACGGATGCAAAGCATAACCAGGGTGGGCATTATGAATTTCTTTATATTAGTTGTCCATTTTACTATGGGTGCCCATCTTGAAAAATCAATAATTAGTAAGCGTGTGCTCACCCTAAAAAATATTTATATATCCGCCACTGATCATGTTAAGGTCCAACTTAGACAACCACCATTTTTTAATAAAAAATGATAAGTTTAGAACAAGTTTAGACCATTTTATAACTTTTAATAGCCGAGTGACTTAACAAATCAACATTCTATAGTTAGAGGATCATTTTGTAAATTTAATAGTCGAGAAACTTAATAATAGAATATTCTATAGTCGTAGGACCATTTGTGTACTTTACCCTTAAAAATTGATTTAATTATTTTATTAAAAAAATTAAACATTAACCGTTAAACTAGATAGGACAGCGGAGAAAAAATTTAATTAATAAAGAAATTTTATCACCCCTAAACTCTGATAATACTTGTACATATCACTATATTAGACAACTTTACATATATTTTTTGGTAATATTACTATATTACACTAAAAACTTTAGATATATACTCGTACATATTTTTTTATTGATAATCTATTTTTAATTTTAGAATTCATCCCGTAACACAAAATGTTCGGCAAAACCACCATTGAGGCCTTGTCTTTTACACATTTTTCAAATGCTTAAAAGTCGGAAGATAAAATATTTGCTTTGATTGGTGTTGCAATTTTCTCAATTGCACATTGTGGTTTACCTAAAATATTTGGTATCGTGTGGAACTTGCAATCCTATTATTTCATCTCGTAATGTCAAACTCCTAATGAATGTCTTCAACAACTATGTGATCATGGGACGGGAAATAAACATTAAAAGGGAAATTTTCAAATTTGGGGCACATGCTTATATAGGACGAGTGGAGCGTTTAGATGACAGACATGTTCTTCGCATGCAAATCGGTTTTCAGACAAATTTGGAATGCGGTCTTGCCCGTATACCTTGTTATATATTGTTATACCCACATGTATATGATTCATATGCATGTGCGGAAAGTGGCGCACTATATTATATTGTGCACCCAATAAAATGACTTGGGTCATTTTGTACCAATAGAAATTGCAACGATATTTAGTGAAATAATAAAGCAAACACGCCATACTAGTGATTTGGTACGAGAAAGAAGAAAAGTCGGGCATGAAAATTGAGTTAGATCTTCCTCTTGCCACTAGGATGGCAAACGGTGGGGCGCAGCGAGTGCCGGTATCTCTTCCCCATCCTTATATTCACTTATAATTTTTGTATCCACCACTTACGATGAGTAAAATTTTTAAATCCACACCCGTTTGTGTGAGTACATTCTCAAATCCACCCGACTGGATACCCATCACTCATCTCGTACTCATTTGTACTCGTCTATACCCACCAATTTAAGATAGGAGAAACGACGGTCGTCAATTCTAAAAATATTTATACCTATCATTTGATCAAATTACAAGTCATGTCCTATAAAATCTTAAAATTCACAGGTTAATATGTAAAATTATACATAAATTCATAATGATCCAAAATTTATATGGTGGGTAGTTAGTGGGCTAGCAAATGTATAACGGGAGGATGCACAGTGGATGGATGTGGCATATAGGGTCTCAAACCCATCACCTACCCACTACCTACGACGAGTATGACTTTTTACACTCGCATCCGACCACTATCTGCTAAACTTATATAGATATCGATCCAATTAAAGTGGGTATCACATGAAATCTACTAAATTATTTCCATCTACCGTCTATACTTGCGACATCCCCCTTTTTTTTAAGAAAATATATTAATTAGGAAGATCCTCCGATTAATGGAGTAATTGTTGGACTTAAATCCGGATTTTTATTTTTATCACTTTATTCTTTTCTCAAAATGATAATTTAACTTTTAATATTATTCCTATTTTAGTTATTATTAATAGTGTTATAACATTTCATATATATTTTTTAAAAAGTAAAAAAATATTCTTCAGCTTTTGCAAAACTCTCTAAAATCCTTCTAAATTTAATTATTCATATTCACTTTGATTTTTTAATGTTGAAACATTTCTTTTGTAATACCCCAAATTTTGGTTAGTGACTAAAATATAAGTTTTGAAAGTTTGGTGGCTAAAGTATAAACATTATAAAACTTTAGGGACACAAATTGTAATTTTGACAGTTATATATTTTAGCCTGTAAATGAACAGTTTAGACTAAAACAAGAATTTCCTTGGTAATCAGATTTTCGGTACGAGATTTGTGTTAAAAGCTATAAAGCGATAAAGTTCGATATATAAATCGGATAATCGGATTAAACTCAAATTTCACAAAAATTTGAAGGATGCTAGATAAAGGTTGGAAATATTATTTTCATAATTTAGAACAGTGAAATTTAACATGAGTCAGTGAAATTAAGGTCGATTTTCCATGTTAATCCAAAATTGTGAAATTTAGTGACTAAATTGTAATTTTCAAAAAAATGCAAGGGAAAAGGTGGAAAGTTGATTTTTATTTGTTCATATTTGACTTTGGAATATTAAAATGGAAGATATTCCAATGGTAAGTTGAAATTATCATGTTTCATTAAGGGCAAACTGATAATTTCACATTAATTGAATTTTACATTCATTTATATTAGATAAAGCCGAGTGTAATATGATATTAATTGAATAAAAAAACAGAAATTTACAGCATCTTCCAGCCCCAAAACGTGAACCACCATAGCTAGGTAAGAAAAAAATTATTTCATTTTTAAGCTTATTCGATTGATTTTTGGATTAAGCTATTAGATATAGAATTAATCTACTTGAAATTCTCTATCATTTGGTATAAATAGTTCATGGAAAATATGTTTGGATGATGATGTTCATGATTATGGTTCATGAATAACATGTTCGATTTTGAAGAATTAAAGGATGGTATTTATGTTATTAGTGTTGTAGAATAATTTACAAGCCTTTGTGATGATTAAAATCAAGTAGAAATGCTTATAATCAATTTGGTCAAGTTAGGGTTTATGGAAATTGGTTGAAATTGGATTTAATTTGATGTTATGATGATTGAAATTGCATGAATTTGATCATAGGAGATTGAATTCATGCTTGAAATTCAATAAAAATCAAGTCCACGTATATTAATTATATTCTTCCATAGGGGAATAAATTTGGGGGAAATGTTATAAATTTTCCTATGGTCTAGAATTGATATTAGAAGTGTTTTATATGATTTGGAGATCAATTTGGATTAATTTGGAATCTTGAGATAGTAAAAGGGCTAATAATTTATAAGTTTTGAGAATTGTAGGATATTATTGCATAAATGTGATAATTGTAGTTCAATGTTGAATTTTAAGTTAAATAAGTAATTTGGGATCAAAGTGCAAATTTGGATAAATTTGGTGATGGAATTCAAATAGTCACAAAAGTTGAGACTTAATTGTGAATTTTCAAATATGATGGTATTATTTTAGTATGAAATTTCAATGCTGAAAATTTATTTCAGCATGTTGATTTTTAAGTTTAAATATTGGATTTGGGATCAAATTGCAATATTATTAAGTGGGTGGTTGAATTTGAAAAGTCTAAGGAAATAGAGAATAAAATTGCAAGTTTTTGAAGGTTAAAGTATTGAATTGAGTATATATTTAAGTTGCTGGAAATTTTAGTAATTAATATGCAATGATCATAATGATGAAGGATCATTATGAATTTAATGGAAAAATTAAGGTGAATTCTAGAAAGAATTCATAATTAGTGGCTTGATTGTGCAATTGGAAAAAGTTAAAGAATTGATGAAGGAAATAAATATTTATGGAATCGAATGAGCATATTTGAGAAGTTTGAAATTTTGATGGAAAACATGATTTAATTTTATATCGATTTAAGTGTCAATTTTATTTCTATTGAATTTTATATTTAAGCTTAGATTATGTTAGTTCGATACTAACATATAGTTTGAATAATTTATATTATTTTATGGAGTCGTCAGACCACGATAAATCTAGTGATTTATGTAATTTGAAAGGGAAGGAAAAGTACGACATTGAGAAGATTATCGTAGAGAAGATTCGATAGCGAGGCAAAGGTGAGTGCATATTTAATTTATATTTATGTTATCGAACGAACATTGGTTTGCGATGAGCCAGTGACGGAGTTACTACGGTAAGAAGTGACTCCTAAATAATATGTGATTTGTGATTCATGCGTATATGTTCATTTGGTAAGCTAATAGAATTATGGAATAAGCTAAGGATGCTAATTAAGGAAAACTGCCTAGAAATTATGATTCAAACAGTAAGTTTAAAAACCCACCATAAATTATAAAGAAGTGATTAGAGGATGATATCTATACCATTGGATTTGTATATCAATTTAGTTTCATTTAAAACAAATGGATATTGATTTCGAGGAGTATACAAAAATATATGAATTTTTAATTAAGGATACGTCAGAAAACAGAACAGCAGATTCTGCTCAAAAAAGCTTTTGTAAGTCAACTTTGAAAATTCACTATAAATTGTACAAGTTGAACTAGAATGATTGCTTTATATAGTTACGTATTCGAGTCTAGTTTCCATTAATACAAGTGGAATAATTTTTAAGTATATTGATTAATACAAAATAATATTTCTTTGAAGATTGTAAAAACTGTCAGATTATGAAATTTCAATAAATTATGTAGTTAAAGTAATTGAAAGCAAATTATTAAATCTAAACCTTAGTGAGACTTATATTTTGACTTATAAATAAAGCTTCAAAGTGAGTACAGTTTGTTTGTTTAGTTATTCTGATTGAGGACGATTTGTGATAAGTCAACCTCGTACTATTTAAAGTATGTTTCTATTTTAAATACATATTATTTACATAATGTTTATATAAAGTTTTATGAATGATTTAGGGTATGAACTGTCCAAATTCATGTTTTATGATGATGAATTAAAAATAATTTTAATTTTTAAATGTTGATTATTAAATGATTATGATATGATTTAAAAGACCATTGTATTTTGCATTGAGAGTCGCACGTACATTTGGCATGCCATTAAGCTGAGTTCAGTCAAGTTAAGTTATGGTACATTCGTGTACATTATGATCTGCACCGTTGGTGCCTATGTTATGATTTTCACTTGGGAGTGCATCTTATGATGATTATTACAATTGGCACTGTGAAGTGCCCAGTGCGCACCTTATGTTCAACTCACGTACCTTGTATTCTCTTACATATACATTGGGCTATAAAAGAATTGACCTCGAATTTGAAGGGTAAGTCCTCTTAGTTCATATTCTAAAGCTTGCTTGGATTGGGTTTGTTTATTTTATTTGGGAAGAAGGTAATCACAGGCATTTTAGGGGATGATTTGTTTGACTGATGCAATTGTAAATAATATAAGCGAGGCTGTTAAAATTAAACTGTATAGGTGTTGCATGAATAGGATGAATGATGTAAATAGGCGGATGTGCCTAGATTGGGGACTAATCTAGTGTTTTGGAAAGTTTCTTGTAGCAACTTTGCTGCTTTCTTTTGGATGAATAGAATTTTACTTATCCAAAAAAAATATATGAAATGAAAGTTCTGAAGAATGTTCGAATAAAAACTATGAATTATTTTATGATATTTGATGATGATTTATATGATTTTTCAAGTTTTCAAGAAGAAAACGGTTTAAATAGCTCGGTTTGAAAGTTCTAATGGTTTATTTAAATTATTGTTTTATGTTATAATACTTTATGAATTTTATGTTTTATATCAATTTAGTTATATTACTGTCTCACTAAGTTTTTCTTAGCACGTGATGATTTTCATGCGTAAGTACAGATAGAGAAATGAGCGTGAAGTGAGGAGCCTCTTGAACCTCTTTTAAGAAAATCATTCATAATATCAGTATCAGTAAGGCATCTTATCTTTGACTTATTAGTGACATGAATATTATATATGTATGTTGATTTATCGGATTTGTTTTCCAATGGTATGTAATAGTAAATTAGGGTCATTTTATTTTAGTTAGTCTATTTATGTTCATATTTATGAATAAATAGTTTATATATAATTATGTGAGAATTGTTGTTGGTGCTGCTGTTTCTGGACCATCCTCATAATTCTCGTCCTCGCGTTATTAGTAGCCGTAACCGGTTCCCTCTTTTACGTACTTTACCGTCCTCATCGACCTTCATTTATACTCGCTTCCCTCCGTATCCACCGCTTGAACTTAACGACCACCGCCGACTCCTCCTCCTCCCATCTCTCAACCGTCTACAACCTAACCATTTCCTCCAAAAACTCAAACTCACACCTTTCCTTCTCCTACGACCCATTCGTGGTTTCATGCGTATCGAGCAACATCGACGTTTTTATCGGCAATGGATCATTACCGGCTTTCGTCAGTGACAGCAAAAACGAGACGATTTAAAAGTTTTTTTTTTTTTCAAAGTAGTATTTGTTATAAATACTTTCAGACAATGAATGTTAAATCAACTAACGTTGCTTTAACTCGTGACCTCAAAAAATAATAATTCCTTCAATCAGGTGAGTTGTATTTTCTTAAAAGTTGAATGATAAACACATAATCTTACTAATAATACTGTAATTGTGGTGTAGTTAAGTAGTTAAGCATAAAGTAATATAGGATTTGGCTCGTTGACAGGAGGAAGACAGTGAAAGTGTGAAGCGGCGTGGAGGGTTATAACTGGTTTCAACTCATGCTTTGGTTTTTTCAAGCACACGATTGTGCTTCGACATTGGATGGTGAGCAGTTCAATCATATATATAAAAAGATGAATTAATAAAATTTTATAGGTAAAAATAAATTATTAATAAAATATATAAAAAAATACATATTTATTATATGAAAATTTAAAATTTTGAAGTCACGATCTCCCTAGTCCCTACCATCCTTCTGAGCGAATCCACAATTTTACAGCCATTACAGTAGGGTCTGCAATCTGTCCGTAAAACACTAAAATCAAAAGCAACATCATTTTTAAGAGATAAGTCTATCAAGAAATTGAATCAATGAAGAAGCCTTGTAAAAGAACATATCTTGAAATTCCAAATTGAGTTCAGAAACCAGCAAAACTGGCCAGCATTGTGAGAAAAGTGCCATTGATGGCATGGAACGAAGAACGACCTGTGATCGGAGTGTATGAGGAGGAGAAGAGGCGAGCGGCTGTAGTGTTTGTAAGTTAGGGATTTTGGTTACAAAGGAGAGGATAGAAAGATGAGTTTATTATTAGTAACAAATGACTATAATATTTAATGCTTTACGGTACAGGGTTTATATAATCCAAATTAACATCAAACTTTTAACTAATACGAACAACCACTTAACTAATTATTATTATATCTAATTACATTCTAACAACCACAAGCATCAACATCTCACCGCAATTAGGCAAGCAAGAAACAAGTAGGGGAAACCAAGTCCAATAAACAAGGATCATCACCAAAATCTCGACACCAAAAAAAATATGAAAGATTGTGCAAATAGATTGGTCCTAGCAAAACACACCTCAGGATAAAATGTCCAATGCTGGTAACTAATCAAGAATCAAACTTCATCTTCCTTTAAACACTGGTACAAAACAGCAATGCTATAATGCAAAGCAAAATGTCTGTCCCATCCCATGTTTTTTTTGTCTTTTCAAAAATACTCACTTTTGAAAACTCATCTGCAAGTTTTCTGTGATCTTTGGAGACCTTCGAGATAGAGTAGTGTTTGAGATAATACCCAGTAAAGAAGTTGTGGAGATATGCAGCCAAGCTAAGCCTGGATGGTTTGCTACAAAGGCATATTGGACAGCCAGATTCAGCAAAGGAAGTGCTCCTCCAGGGTGTTGTTGACTCCATTCAGTGTCGTCATAGATCTTTCCTTGTATGGATAATCCATAGATCTACTGATTTTTTCGAGGCTTTCGAGCACTGCTTGGGAAATATACCTCCGTCTTTGTAGTTGGGCAATGATTATGGCATGATAAAGAAAATAGGTGCTAGAAATTTACTTTCACCAATGGCTCTTACTTAATCAGTGTAATTGTAAATACTAGCTGTAATTTGTAATTAACACTATAACTTAAAAAGACATTCATAATCATAATCTCCCTCCTCCAACCTTCAATCCAATCCAAACCAATCCAATCCAAAACTCTCGTACAAAAAAATGGGTTTTGGTTCATAAGCCCATAGATGGTGGGATAGGGCTTCATTTTTGGATCAGAGAACAAAAAATAAAAATCGTTTCACACTTCTGAATAGTTTCAGTAGACAGTAGAAAAGAATATCCGATACTCGGCTCTTCTGATTCGTCTTGAAAATGGAATATTAAGAAGCTAAAGTCCTCTCTTTTGTTCCTTAAACCCCAAGCAGACGCACCTGTCTCATCTCATGTCCGGTTTCCACTTTCTAACGGCATCTTCTTCTTCACTTCGTTTCTAAGCTTTACTTATTTCAAGGTAAATACTTTTTTCTCGTTTTTATTGGTTCTTTATATGTTTTATTAATTGGATGGTTTGAAATGATTAGTTGTCCTCAAATGAGAAAGTTAACTACTTTTAAACTCCTGGGTCTTTAAGATTAATGTTTTTTCAGGTGGGTTTACTTGAATGATCAACTATGCCAGCTTAAATGCTTGGTTTTTTGTGCTTTGTAGGAAATTGTGTTGAACGCGGATATTTGTATGAACTTGTAGCTGTAGTGGTTGCTAGAATTTCGGGTTTAACAATTTAAATTGTCTTTTTATTTGACAATAGAAAATTTTCAATAATACAGGATTGAAGTATATTGCCTTTAAGCCTGAAGAGCATTTCCCTTGGTTTTAGAACTAATTTTGGACCATATTGGTATTTGGCAGGTGCATTTGCAGATTGTTGGTTAGAATCAAACAGTAAAAATGGCACATTTGCTTTCAACTTCTTTCTCGATAAAGATCTCCTCTAGCAACAGACCTTTTGGTCAACCTCTGAATCAGGTTCGAGCCACACTTCCTAACTCGTTTACCATTAAGACTTCCAAGCTGCCCTTCAAAAGACTTGTTTCGAAAGGAGATAGAGAAAGAAAGAGTTGTGTGGTTCTTGCAACTGCTGCCCCTGTAAGCAAAGAAGTTTCAGCTAATCCTAGGTCTGGTTCTGATGGGTCCTCGAGTGATTCTTGGAAGCCTCAGCGGGTCATGGTTATAGGCGGAGATGGCTACTGCGGTTGGGCTACAGCCCTTCACTTGTCCAACAAAGGTTATGAAGTTGCAATTGTGGATAGCCTTGTCCGACGGCTCATGGACCACCAGCTTGGTCTCGACTCCTTGACTCCCATTTCCTCCATCCATAACCGGCTCCGTTGTTGGAAAGCTATCACTGGGAAGACAATTGAACTTTATATTGGTGACATTTGTGACTTTGAGTTCTTATCTGAAACCTTCAACTCATTTGAACCTGATGCTGTTGTCCATTTTGGAGAGCAGCGCTCTGCCCCATACTCGATGATTGATCGATCAAGAGCTGTGTTCACTCAGAAAAATAATGTCATTGGAACACTTAATGTTCTTTTTGCAATAAAGGAATTCAGAGAACAGTGCCATCTTGTGAAGCTTGGGACAATGGGAGAGTATGGAACTCCAAACATAGATATCGAAGAGGGTTATATCACAATTACTCACAATGGAAGGACTGATACTTTGCCTTATCCGAAGCAAGCAAGTTCCTTTTATCATCTCAGTAAGGTTCATGATTCAAATAATATAGCCTTCACTTGCAAGGCTTGGGGGATCAGAGCCACTGATCTGAATCAAGGAGTGGTTTATGGGGTAAAGACCGATGAGACTTCAATGCACGAACAGCTGTGTAACAGGCTTGATTATGATGGAGTATTTGGAACCGCATTGAACCGGTTTTGTGTTCAGGCTGCTGTTGGTCATCCTCTTACGGTTTACGGGAAAGGAGGCCAGGTGAATATCCTCTTTCAAATCTCTACTAAAGCATTGATAGCTTACACATTTTGTTTATTATTCGGTTTTAATAAATCTACAGTCCACTATTAACTGAATTGGTTTTCATTAACCTAATGTTTACTTTGTTACTCTTGTATCTGTATGCAATGCAACATACATTTTGGCAGAGACATGGAATGTTTTACCACACACACAAGACGTGTGTGTCTGCGTGTTAAATAAAGCTTGAAATTCCTAGATATGTTTAGCTGTAATCAGACGATGGTGATTTTCCTGCTTGCGTATATAACTCTTTCTCTCATGTTTTATTTCTAAATTCAGACTAGGGGTTACCTTGATATAAGAGACACAGTTCAATGCGTGGAACTTGCCATTGCAAATCCAGCAAAACCTGGTGAATTTCGGGTCTTCAATCAATTCACGGAGCAGTTTTCCGTCAATGAACTGTCTTCCCTTGTAACAAAAGCAGGAAAGAAGCTTGGACTTGACGTGCAAACCATATCCATGCCCAACCCAAGAGTTGAGGCAGAGGAACATTACTACAACGCAAAGCATACTAAACTCATTGAGCTTGGACTCGAACCACATCTCCTCTCAGACTCTCTTCTTGACTCATTGCTCAACTTTGCTATCGAGTTCAAGGATCGTGTTGACACAAAACAGATTATGCCCAGTGTTTCTTGGAAAAAAATTGGGGTGAAGCCACATACCGTGCCAGCTAATTAGGTGGTCAACAATAAGAGGAAGTCCTTGTTCATCTTGTTGTACCTTTCGTAGATGGTGCTGCAGCCCTTTTGACTTTTCATGTCAAAGCATGGTCTGTAATGTGCAATCGAAATATAGACTTCGTTATAAATGGATCGAACATGAGAGAGTAATATTGCTCCAGTTCTTGAGTCCTGACATTTTGGCGTAGGAACCTGTTGAATGTGAGCCTGTTTCGTATTTAGTTGCTTATTATAGCTTGATAGGCTGGAAAATAACTGTAATATGTCCAAAACTTCAGGTATTCTGAAAATTCGCTATAAGCCGTTGTTATTAGTAATCTGACGCGACCGAATTTCCATATTGTTAACCTCTTGCTTCTCGTTTGTACTTTGGTAATACATGAACCGCTGGCATCGTCGACGAATACGAGCAAAAGTTTGTTGCATAATCATATGGTTGAAGTCATTATTAAATTTGTAGTGATTTTTCATTACAGATTTGTCCCTGGGGAAGGGGGATATAATGTGTGCTGTGCAGTTGTCCCTTTCGTATCAACATCCATGTTCGAGTGTCTAGTATATTCTACTGGATATCCTGAGCCAAAACCCCATCGATTTACTTGTTTTCTCGCTCAGTTTTTGGTTATGGGAAAACCACTCTCCCTGTGAACATGTTAATCCCAGAAAGGTAAATGCAAATGGTAAAGAAAAGGAAACAAATAAAACAACAGAAAATTCATAGAGTCCAGTTGTATCGCAGGCTTCGAACAATATCATTTCATTTTACCATTAAGGTCATTTGATAAGTTCATCGTATTTGTATGTGTTTGTTTGTGGGAAATGGGAATAAGTCAAAAAGATTAGTACTTCAACAGTAGAATAAATCATTTGTGTTTCTCTGCTTTTGCTTCCCAGTGTGATGTAAGCTCGACTCTAAGCAACAATGAGGGGGCCATTGCTCAAAGTATGATCCGGGGGAGGTATTAACTGGAGAGGATTGTGAGCCATAAAAAATGGGTCTAAACCAAAGTATTGGGACCGATTAGGTATGAAAATTTTAAAAATATATATAAATTGGACAATACTAATAAGAATAACAACATAAATACAAGTGGGAAGCCCAAAAAAGAAAGCCAAAGAAAAACCATGACTTCACCCCATAAAAGAAAAAGGGAAAAAGAAAACAAAAGAGGTGAGGAACTGATAAAGCACTTAAAGATGCTTTTTTTTCTCTCTCCCAACTTTTAGACCAAGTTTTTAACCTAAAACCCAACCATTAAGGAACTTTCAGTGGGGTACTTGAGTTTCCGATTTCTTATTACTTCCTTTTTTAGGTTTTTCTTCCATCCCACGTAGAGAATCAGGAGATTCTTTTTACATTAGGCCGCAAAGATTCTAGGCGAGGTCCATTGGTGGGTAAATCAAACACACTCGCATGGCATGGCTCCCATTTTCGTAAATTTTAAGTGTTCGAAAATGAGAGTCCAATAGTGGCTGTGATTTGTGGGTTGGTGTTGTCTTTTCCAAACCCAAAGGAAAGTGATTTCACCTCATTTGACATTTTGACTTCAAGGGGGTATTTTAGTTTTTAATTCATATCAACACAAGTGATCGAATGTTAGATTCGTATAGAGAGAGACCCTTCTTATCTGTCTAAACATTTGTATGAAATGAAATTATGAGGTCGTTGAACTGATCTCGGAATATTGTCCGATAGGTTGGTGACAACTTGGGGCCATGTCTTTGCCTTCAAATATGCTAAAAACCACAGCTTTTTCACCTCATCACTGTACTTGTTTAAGAATCTGGAATTCTGGGTTGGTTCACACCTCATTTGCAAAGTGTTCTTGGGATCATCAAAACCCTTTTTTTTATAGCCATTAAAGACTTCGTCAAAGATCTACTTTTTGAGTTTAAAGCACAATTTCCAGACAACTAGCCCTAGGTATTGCTTGAACCCAGAAAAAAAAGGGGTTTTCAAACCGATTAAGAAGAATTGTTGAAACGATCACAATGAAATCTGTGGAGGGAATCATGCAGAAAAGAGCCGTGTAAGAATTTCCCAGGATTCCCTCCCCCCCCCCCTTTTTCTTTATAATAATTGGAAGAATATTGTCAGATTATGCGTCCATGCCCCTCTTTGATTGGAGCTCGTCATTGTCAGTTAAAAAGCATCACTAACCCAAAATTAAAACCCAGATCACATATTAACCATTCTTTTTCATCCAGAACCTATCTGGAACAAATTTCAACGGCTCTGATTGCTCAATAATTGGCAAATGGACCGCCACCTTTAATGGGTCCCATTCCACTCATTGCTCACTGTACTACTAACTCAGATCAAACCGAGTTCCCTGAAACACCATAACTCCCACTCCTCGAATTCATCGAAGGAAATAGAGAAAAATAGGAAATTTTCACACATACAGTACAATTTCATTCACTGGATTTATGTTCATCGACTTGCAAAGAAGTTACGGTGATAATAATGACAAGGAAAACCCAGATTTAATAAAGCATAAAAATGGCAGCTTGTTCTTTTCTTAATGCTATTAATGTATGTATATCATACCCAGAGAGCGCCAACTTCTACGAGCTTCGGGACGAGGTGTCCACTAAGGTGGAGAGCCACCAGGGATTCGAGCCCGCCGATGCACGTACCACCAATGAACACGGCCGGTGCAGGATTCCGGAAGGAGAGGCCGTCGTGAGCAGGCGGAGTAGGGAGGTAAGCGATCTCATGGTCATCGAGTTCGATGACGGTAGGGTGAACCCCGATGGTGGCCAATAGCTTTTTCATCACGTGACACATGCAACAGGAGGACTGACTGAAGACGATCACGGGGTTCTCCGATATCAACCTCCTGATTCGTGCCTCCGTTGGTTCCTCCTCGTCTATGGAAAAGCCGCCTCCACTGATGGCGGTGGCGGTGCTCATGGGGATGTTTTTCGAGGTAGAAGAAGGAGGCGGCGGCGGCGGTAGCGGACTTAGATCAAGCTGAACAACGTCACTTGACCAGCTCCTTAACCTTTGCATCGCCAAAACAAAAATCTAGGAAGGCTTTTCTGTGATTATAGTAATGTCAACGAGGAAAAAACTAATGGGATAAGGGACTTAAATACTCATATATAACAGAGAGAAAGAGAAAGCTCCTTTTGCTTTGGTTATGGTTGCTTACATCATAAAGTACTATGTTACGTAAGTCTTTTATTAAAGGAAGTGAATTTTAATTTTAATTTAAATTGAAACAATTTAAATTATAAAAACTAAAATATACCAATTATCTTCCGATTATATAATATTTTTTTATAAATCTCTTAATTATTAAAAATTTAAAAAATAGTTTCTCGATTATATTGAGTTGCTTTGTTGTGTCCCTTGATTATTCATTATGTTTCACTCTGTTAAAAAGTTAACGGTCATCTGAGTTGGAAGTTAACATGTTGACTGATATATGAGAGTCGCTTGAGAATATGATATCATATCTCAGCCAGTAAATCAACGTACAACTTACACTACCGTTAATTTTTTAACGGAAATAGACAAATTGATGGATCGTTTTATAACTTTTAATAATCAAATATATATAAATAAAGTAATCTAGTGAGGAGACCATTTACATATTTTATCCGATTATAAAAATTTGATCCACAATATTTTTAACTTTGAGTAGTACTCATCGAGTAATTTGTGTGTTCTGTTTTGTTTTGGTCATGGCCATGTGCATGTGGGTACGCACGATATTTGAATTTTTCAAAAGCAAAGATTAGAAAGGGAAGTGATGGCGTGGGTTGGATATTTGTGAAGATGACAAGAGTATAGGTAATATTGTAAATATTACAAGTGGATTCTTTTGATGAGATTTTAACAAACTTTGCTTACCCGAAATGAGATGGGGGGAAGTGTTTTTAGATTTTTTTCTCTTAATGTGTTAAATTTTTTTAACCATGTCATTTATATTTTATATTAGGCTTAATATAAAAATAAATATTTAAATTATATTTAAATATTTATTTTTAGCGTTTAAAGAATTTTTTTTATAAAAAAAATGTCTAATATTTCTTTCGTTACACTTTTAGGTGCACACTGTTAAAAAAATCATTACGTGACATATTATTTTTTTATTTTTTAAAAATAGGTGACTAATGTCTATCAGGGCAGTAGCAGGGTTTTCGGAGGCCATGTATAAATTTTTATAAAGGGATCCCTATTTTCTAGATATATTCGATTTCGAGACAACAATAGTGGTATTTTTTTACAAACGCCGCGATAGATCTATCTATAATGGCGTTTTATCAATAAAGCCGCAATAATAATGTTTTTTTTATAAAAAAAGTCGCAATAGGTCCATCTATAGTGGCGTTTATTGAAAAAACGCCACTATATATATACTTTTTTTAGGGCCCATTTTTTAGGCCCTGTGCGGTCTCGTAGTTCGCGCCGCCCTAGCCACGACCCCTGATGTCTATTATGTTATAATTTTAGGTGTCTACCGTTAAAAAAATTTGAACGTGATAAGTGTTATTTAACGATTTTTTTTAACGGTGTACACCTAAAAATTACGTAGAAAATATTAGCATTTATTTTTAATAAAAAATTCTTAAGAAACAAGACGTTAATTTTAAATATAATTTAAAAACTTTTTTTATTTTAAACTTCTATATATTTTTAAATCGACAATAAATATTTTTGGGTTTCTTTATAATTTTCAAATAAATTAATTAAAAATTATTATTTGTGAATTTGTGTACAAAACACTCAACATTATTAAGAGGTGGATGAAATAATAAACGATTAGAAGGGGTGCATTACACGTACCGAGGCAAACGAGTGAGTGGGAGAACACATCGTGCGTCACAATTATACGGTAGTTCCGAAATACTGGATAATTGCCGGAACAGTCACATGGGATGATTGCTGACCGTAGTAACTGACACCAGTTACGTTACCTTCACCTGCCACGTGGAACCCAAAGCTCTCACGTACTCTCCTCCCGTGTAAATATAATCTTATTTGTTATTTAAATTTAAAATTTAATATATAAATAAATTTAAATTATATTCAAAATTAATTTTATATGTTTAAAAAAAGTTTGTTAAAAATAAATATTTAATGTTTCTTCGTAACACTTTTAAGTACATGTGATGTGATAATCATTAAAAAACAATGTTTTTTTTTCATATTTTATATAATTTTTAATTATAGTAGTAAAAACTGAATTTTATCCCGAATAAAAAATACATTCATAATTTAAGTTGAATCTTACATATAAAAATGTGAAAATATTGTTTGGTTCAAGAACATGTAAGATATGAGGTTTATATAGAAATTTGTCCTCATGAATGATTAACAAAATCATATAACAAAATTTATGTATAAAATAATAACACCATTAGTTGTTGCTACTAAAATAATCATATAAATTAGTTTAAAAATAATAATATAAATATTTTTATAAGTTATATAATTATACAATTAGGTTCGCATAAAAATCTAATTAATCATATTCAATAAATAATACATTTATATATTAATAAAATAATTTTAATTTGTGTTACAATTTTTTTTGAACTTAAAATTAAAAAAACAAATATTTAAATAACTTAATTAACATAAACCTTAATAATAAATATTAATCTAATGGGATTTAATAATAATATATAAATAGATTCATTAGATATAAAGATGGTTTAAAAAGGTTAAGAAATAACCATTTTAGCTTTTATCCTATTTTGTTAAGAAACATAACATAAATACTCCAATATTCTTATATAAACTAACAACATTAGGCTATTCAACTTATTGAATTAATACGTATTAAATTATATTATTGATCCCTATAATTTCATTTTTTAAAGTATATTTTTAAAATTATGTTTTTAGGGAAAGCTCTCAATGTGAAATATACTTCAATATGTACCGTCACATCAGTCGAATCTAGGGAAGGCACTCCATGTGAAACGCGCATTCTTGCCACATAAGTAAGGCGTGTTATAGGAAAGACGCCTTCTTATCTTGATTTCAGGAATGAGTGCTAATACGGTGTTTTTTTTATTTTTTTGGATATTTTTTTTATAAAATCGCCTTCGTTTTGTGATTTTAGAGAGATTTATAATTTTTTAATATATATATATATATAATTACATAATATACATAAGATAATGATGTTTTTTTAACGGAGGCCACAATCTATGCTCACAAGTGTAACGAAAAACATTAAACATTTATTTTTAGCGAAAAAATCTTTAAATACCTAAAGTTAACTTTGGATATAGTTTAAGTACTCATTTTTGCATTAAGCCGAAAATTAGTTGTTTAGCATTTAGTTCAGGTCAAAGTATGTATTTAGTTGCTTAATTATTTATAGAGTTTCGTTTTAGTTATTCAATTATTGCCTTTTAAAATCATACATAATTTTACATTTTGATTTCATTTTTTATTTGTCTTTTAAAAAATTAACGTTGATATTAATTACATATAAAAAAATACACAAAATGGAATGGTTAGTTTAGCGTGTAATTTTTTTTTTATCTAAAAACATTATTAAAAGTAGTATTATTGTAGTTGGTACTAGGGTTGTAAATGAAATGAGATCGATCGCGAGCTACTTAAGATCGACTTGGTCAAAGCTCGATAAATGTTGAACTTGAATGGACTCTACTCGAGCTCGAGTTCTTAACGAGTCGAAACAAGCTACTTGATACTCGGCTCGAAAAGTTCGTGAGCATCTCAAAAATATAATATATTAATATTTTATTTTTAAAAAATAAACTATTAATAATATTAACATTTATGTGTTGATTTAAAAAAACAGTATAAGGTTTTTCTGTATTTAAGGTTTAGATTATAGTTTGAGGATTTAATCGAGTTAAATTTGAGATTTTTTTTATTTTTCAAGCTTTTACGAGTTTCAGTTCATAATTTTGATTTCGAGTTCGAGTCAAGTTTAAAAATTTTAGGCTCATGAGTTTTCAAGTCGAGTTGAATTTTATTTCAAAATATTTAAATCAAATCAAACTAAACAATATTCAAACTCGACTCGACTAATTTTAAAACCCCAGCTGGTACAATGGAAAGCAGTCCAACGCAGAAGGCAACGGTGGGAAGAAAGGATAGCTAACGTGCAGCGAGCACTGATTGGGAATTGGCGCCGGTGGGGGGAATGGACCCCCACTGGCATGACATAATCATTTGAAACAAAGTTACACGGTACACGTCATTGTGGCGTTCCCGGCATGACACGTGTAGGCTGTGTTTAACTTTCCTTCAGGCGTGGAGGGCTGTGGGGTTGGCGGGGAGAGACACCAAACGTGGGGGCCTCACACCTTTCGGGTCTCAAATCTACGGCCAATAATTAAATGACACGTGCAATTTCGGAATGCTGGGATTAGTAAAATTAGATGATTTAAGCTTATCACATAATTCGTGTTATTGACTAATAATATTTATCTATATTATTTTTTAAGTTGAATTTTTACTTATTTCTTATATGTAAATTAGATTCATATAATTATTTTAAAATTATTTTAAAAGTTATGGTTTTCATTCACTAAAACTACTTAT
The DNA here is from genome assembly GCF_006381635.1 of Hibiscus syriacus. Classification (NCBI taxonomy): domain Eukaryota; kingdom Viridiplantae; phylum Streptophyta; class Magnoliopsida; order Malvales; family Malvaceae; genus Hibiscus; species Hibiscus syriacus. The sequence goes on along the minus strand of NW_024063142.1, from coordinate 1,620,069 downwards.
AATGTAGTGAACCTAATATATCAAATAATTTTTTGAAATTAGGGTCTGTGGGAGTAGGATCCCACCATTATGAATATGTGGTACTGTAAACTGTAAAGGAAGGGGCCCCCGGAGGAGTCCCGAGTGAAGGAGCACCATCGACGGTGATAAAAAATAAATAAATAGGAGATTGAGATGGTGGTGTCTACCACAATTTTGATGAGATAAGCAGAAGGGATTGGCGTCAGATCACCTTTGAAATTGGAGTCCCCTACTTAACCCCCCCCCCTTCTCCTTTCTCTTTAATTATTTTCTTCCTACTTTCTTTTCGTTTATTTTGGTTTACGTCAATAACTAGCTTTTTTATAAATCACTTAGGGTTCGTTTAGTTCACGGAATGTAAGATTATCAGTGGGAATAAAAGATTACCAGGGAATAGGATTACTGGGAATGTTATATTTTTTGTTTGGTTGGTTTAGCATGAATGTAAGATTATCATATTTGGTTAAAGAAATAAAAGATTATTGGAATGTACATTTAATTAAATTGTCCTTATTATATATTTGTTTTTTAACAAGTTGGAAAATATTTATATATTTTCTTTAAAAATTTAAATTCATAAAATTTATATAATTTTTTTATAAAATTGAAAATATAAAAAAGTTTAATGAAAGGGTAAATTTTTATTTTAATCTCTGAACTTAATATAAAATTTTAATTATAGATTTTTTTTTGTAAATCTAAAATAGTTTAAGGATAAATTTTTAATTTAACATTTGTAGAATTTTTATTATTCAATGACAGAATAAGGATATTTTTTAAATGAATTTTTTTAAGGGCATTTTAGTCCAAAACGCCGGTAATCCAACAATACCTAAGGAAATGGAGGTAATGATATTTCCGGTAATATATCCAAAAAAATCCACTATTGGTAATGTGAGATTATCGGGAATGATATTGCCGGCAAACCAAACGGGGGAATGTGGATTACATTCCCATGGGAATCTCACATTCCCCAACCAAACACACCCTTAATCACTCGCTTTTAAACGTTTTAATGTTTTAGTAACCCACATATGAGCTTCTTCAATTTGATTATTAAACTTTTGAAATATAATTATTTAAGTCACTCTATCTTTAATTATTTAACAGCCTAAAAATGATGCAAAATACCTCTTAAAACTTTTGATAAATTTATGAAGAATTGTTCGAACTTCCGTTTAAACCTGGATTTTTGGACTTTATTTGATTCATCAATGTTTAAATATTTAATTCTAGAACTAGAAGAGGAGAGGTAAAAAATAAAGAGAAAAGTAATATATCTCAATTTCACACTTATTATACAACGAAGATTATAGATTAGACTAATATAAGATTAAAATATTAAAATAAATTCTTAATTTCAAGGGGTCCTCGAAGAAAACTGAAACTGAGAATAAAAAAGAACTCATTTTAGTACTAGTTATGCGTAAACAATAGCCGGCGGAAGTGGAGAATGATGATTGCCCTTTGAAAATAAAATATTAAAACATTAGGTTAATTTCCGAAATAAAAAGGCTCAAAATGTAGCGTTTTGGTGTTGATGCTAAACAACTAACAATCGACTAATCGAGTGGCTAAACTAGCAAATTTAGAAAATGCAGCGATCAATTTTCTAGTCGAATAACAAAAATAAAAAAAACATATTAAAAGTTTGGTGGTTAAACATGTAATTTGCCCATTAGTTTTGCACGTCATTTTTTTAAAAACACTTTCAATAATTTGTTTAAAGTGAAAAAATAAAATAACGAAGTGATTAACAGATTATTAGGGAACTGATAACAATTTGAAAAATATGGCATAAATTCTACTATTTTATTTCAAATAAATATTAGATTCATTTTCCTACGTTTAAATAAATACATATTAAATTCAATACTAACCTAGCAAGATTTGAAAAAACATTGAAAACATGAATTCTATGAGTTAAGAGTAGGGTTGTAAATGAAACGAGACATATCGTGAGATCGATTCGATAGACTCGATCAACACTCGATTCGAATTCTTAACGAACTAAAACGAGCTACTTAATACTCGACTTGAAAAGCTCGCGAGCTACTCGAAAAAATATTATATTACAATTTTAGATTTTTTAAAATTACATTATTAAAATATATTAAAAATACATCGTTGATAATTATAAATTTTTTAAATGTAATATAAGATTTTTGTATGTTTAAATTCGAGTTTGAGTTCGAGCTCAATCGAGTTCGAGCTTCAATCGAGCTCCTGAATTTTTTTTTAGTTCGAGCCTTTTCAAGTTCTAGTTCAAGTTTCAATATTATATTTCGAGTTTAAGCTGAGCTTGATAATTTTAGTCGAGACTAATTTTAATATTTTCGAGTTCAAATCAAACTCAACAATACTCAAAATCGACTCGTTTGCGGCCGTAATTAAGAGCACGAGAACGAACCATTCAATTTTCACTTTTTTAAAATTTTGGGCAACCGAAAGTAAAAAAAGAAGACTGGTTTTGATTGGAGACTGAAAAAGTGAGACCTATAGTTAATCAGCCTATAAATTGATTGAATCTCATTGGCTCCGCCGCTGACTCAATTTCACAAGAATGTATATAAATATTATCAATCATCTAAACATCATGGATGAATCTACGTGGGAGATGGGAGCAATTACCCCAATTTGGATAGTTTTGGGTCACTACTATTTTTAAAATCGCTACAATTAATCCTTTCCAAAATTTATTTTTTATATATTTCAGTACCTTTCAATTTTATTTTATTTTTTTTGGTTTAATCATTCTTTAAAATCATTTAATTTAAAAATTAATAAAATAAAATCATAACTCTTTTATTTATTTTACAATTTATTTAATTTTAGAGACCCTATTTAATAATTTATCCTTCATAATCCAATCCTAACTTCATCCTCACAAAACGTAATTGTAAAACAGGATACTATTTGGATGTCCTGTCCATGAAAAATAATTTTATGTGGCACTTAGTATACTTTACTTTACCCTAAGAACATTAATTTTTGTACAAGTTCAATTATTTAAGGGAAAGATCCTTTTTGATATATATATATATAAATGCCTGTTTTTGTACTTGGTTCTGACCTGAAGTTCATTATTTCACTGCATGGAGCCTTTCCGTCCTTTTAACTTGGTTCTTTTATGTTGATTTAATAATTGATATACTTGCGTCGTATTTTGTTTTTTTTAACTTATTTAAATTTTATCTTATCAATTTAATCAATTAAATTATTGAATTCAATCATATACTTTAATTCAGTTTTAATAATCATTATATATATATATGGGTAAACTACTCAGTTGGCCACTTTTCTATTTAACCCATTTACTTTTACCACCGATCTTTTAATTTTGTCAATCACACTATCTAACTATTTAATTTGTTCAATCAAACCACTAACCGTTAATATTTGACGGAAATGCTGACGCGGTAGTTAAAAGAATCGGTATGTTTTTACCTTTAGTCCTTAATATTTATATATTCTCTCAATTTGATCATAAATTAAATTAAATTTAAAAAATTAAGCATTCAATCAAGATCTGACATGTGTCAGTACATGAGCATGGCACATGTTATTAGTGACACGTGTCAATACATGACTTAATGGTTTTTTATTAATTTATTTTTATTTAGTTAAATAATTTTTCTATCTAATCAAGAGGTCACATGTGTGACCAACCGATTGGATAGAAAATAAAGGGATGAAATTGCTCTTAGGTGTAATCGAGCCCGAAACAAAATGGATGGATAAACAACACCTCAACCACTACACCAAGCATCCCAACGATTTAATACTTACAGCAAATTATAATTATCTTTTTAAAGTTTGATAACGGTAAAAAAATAGAAGTAAAAAAATAGAATTAAAATTTTCTAATATTTGATTCAAGTTAATATATTAATAAATTAATTACGGTTGATTATAAAAATATTTTTTAAATACTTTACATTAAAATTATTAAAAAATAAAAATAAATTTAAAAGATGTTAAATTTATATATTGAGAATGTAAAAAAATATTTTAATAAAATATACTATATATTGAGAATGTAAAAATTTATATATAATCGTTGAAAATCATAAATTTAATAGAATTAAAATTATGATTTTTTATTTAACATATTAAAAAAATTTAATTTATTTTTACTTCTATTTTCTTTTATCATTATCAAGTTTTAAAAGGATATTTACAATTTGTTGTAAGTAACAAAACATTGGGGATGCTTAGTGTAGTAGTTGGGGTGTTGTTTATCCATATATTTGGTCCTAGGTTCAGTTCCAACCAAAGGAATATAATCCCTTTTATTTTCTATCCTATTGGTATTGACACATGTCATGTTTCCCGACAGATATCAGATCTTGATTGAATAATTAACTTATTAAATTAAATTTATGAATAAATTGAGAGAATATATAAATATTAAGGACTAAATGTAAAAATATATCAATTTTTTAACAACCATATCAGTATTTTCGTCAAATATTAACGACTAATTATCTAATTGAACAAATTAAATAGTTAAGTGGTGGTATGATTGACAAAATTGAAAGCTTGGTGACAGAAGTAAAATGACTAAATAATTAAGTTACAAACTGAATAATTTACTATATATTATGATAAGAATAAATAGTTAAATAGTCAACTCCCTTATATAATATAGCTTATATAAAATCATATTATTTATTTATTCAAATTGATCGATTTTAAATATTTAATTTTCTTGAATCTAAAAAAACTCATTATTTTTTAATTTTTGATGTTTACGTGATAAATAATCTAAAGTAGTGGTATATTTTTTCTATTTGGTTTCAATTTTCACGTAACCTCGATCAAACTTGGGTTAAAAAATGACCTTTTCTTCCCCGATATTCGTGGAGAAAATAATCATAATCTATCATAGTCCGAATACTCCTATTTATTATTATTTTTATTAATACTCCTTTTTATTAAAACCTCTTAACCACCACTCTTTTTTATTTTAATCATTTCTACTCGCCCTGTTCTGTCTTAAACAATTCGAAGGATGTCATACACGCGCTACCCTAGCGAGTGGTAGTATTTACTTTTTCAAAGAAGTGGGGTTTACCAGTCTTACACGATTTGTTATTGAAGACAATCCACACGTGAGTCACCACATGCGTCGTTCTTTCGATGAGGCGGTGATCTAAGTGATGACGTTGACAGTATATCCGTACCCGTTACCCGGATTCGTATCGCTTCCGCATTGGGTCCAGGTAAACCCACTTCCAATTAGGTAATATCCCTAGTAGTTAGAGGTGGGTATATGGGTTAAGGCCCGCGGACTACCCGTTTAACATGTGATTCGTGCGGGTTTCGGACCTCAAAAATTGAAGATCGTTTAAATTGCGAATTTTTTAGCTTGAACCGTTAAACTCGTGGGTTTAATGGGTATAATCGCGGGCTACGCGCGAAACCCGCTAAAGCCCGCTTAATTTAAAATTCATAAAATTTTAGAAAAGATAAACTTCAATAATTTTATAGAAAAAGAAAATAAATTACCTATAAATATAATATTACTTATAACTATTGTAACTCTTAAATTTATTTGAATTAAAAATAAGAAATAAAAGTAAAAGAAAAAATTGAAAACATACTTTTTCAACTTTTAAAGACTTTTACAAAATAAATATATTTTAAAAAATTAATGACTTATATTTTATCAATTTTAGTATAATTGTATCTTTCAAATTTACTCTTATATTCTAAGTATTTTATTTTATATTTTCATATTATATTTTAGTCTTTCTATAAAGTATCCATAAAATACAGTTATTATGACCACTTGACAACTTTATTGTTAGATTTGTATAATGTTTGACTTTTGTTGAATTTTTATGTTTGAATTTATGCTTTTAGACACTTAAGTGTCTTCATATTATAGCATTGAATAACCGTGTTTTATAAAAGTATAATGTGGTTATTGTCTTATTTATTTTTCAATTTGATAATATAAGTGAATATTGTTTTTTTAATTTGAGTTTAAGTAATTATATCATTATATATATATATATATATTAATGATTTAAAAAATTTAAATTTTTTTTATTTTATAATCATTTCTGGCTATTTAAAATAAAATTTAAATATTATTTATTATTTTAACGGTGCTACCTTCCTTTTCAAGTTACTCGATCATTTTTAAATGTGTAGTAAGTTAAAACATTATTTTTTATTGTATTTACAGCATTTAAAATTATTTTTATTTAACGGGCCACGGGTAAACCCGTTTAACCCGCGGGTTAAACGGATGAGTCTCGGACCTTAAAATTCAAAACCGTTTAAGAATACGGACTACCGCACCGTCAAAACCCATGGACTAAACAGCTGGGTAACCCGTATACCCAGCTCTACTGGTGGTGCACTTTAGCTGAGCTCCTTGTTTCTTTTGTATCCGGCTCCTTCACTTGTCGGCGCCGCTGGTATCTTTTATTAAAAAAATAATTGCAGGCGTATTTTATTTTAAGTTTTTTTTTTTAAGAAAATGAGTCGTTGACCAAATTAAGTTGACACACAGTACTGGTGGTGGGGACTAATGTGACGTAACGATCTGTCTGTCGGCTCTTAACCTTTACGTTGTTCAATTATTTTTTGGGTAAACTAAGCATTTAGTAACTAAAATTTTACTTTTTACATGTTTTAGTATTTAAACTTTTAATTTTTATAAAATCACCCATCATTAAAAGCTTAAAAATAGAGCTGATGTGACATTTTTTAAATTATTCTCTTAATTTTTAAATTATTATTTATTTAATTTTATTCAATTGATAAGGTGTGACACATGTCGCCACCATATTAGAAAAATCTCCACAAGAGACCCTATAGGAATCGAATTTGAGTTTCCTTGGAGGAAAAATAAATGTCTAACCATTTAGGCTAAGCATAACTTTGATACCAATGCCAAAGATTATATTTAACTTAAGGTTATTTATTTATTTAAATAAATAATTAAAAAAATTAAACTTATTATTCTATCCTTATAATTTCAAATATAATGTTTTTATTTATGATCATAAATAATTACAAATTACAAATTTATTATTAAATTTTAATTATTAAATAAATATAAATAATTTAAATTTTATTTATTTTTTAAAAATAAATTAAATAACTAAATTCATACAATTCTAAACTACTTATGATAGAATATAATTTTTAAATATTTTTTATTTTTAAAATAATTTAAAACTTGTATTCTATTATAATAAATATCATAAATTTAATTTTTTATTTTTAAGATGGTTGGGTGTCCATTCTTACCTCAAGGTAACCTAGGTTTGATGATTGGGAGTCTTCTTTAAGGAGATTTTTACATTATTTTGTTCCTAATAAGGCGGTGAACATGTCACCACCGTATTAGTGAATAAATTAATTAAAAAATAATATAAAAATTAATTTAAAAATGTCACGTCAGTTTTGCTCGTTAAGTTTTAACGTCGGTGTACTAAAATAAAAACTAAATGTTAGGCATGATTTTGTAAAAATTTAAAGTTTAGGTACAAAATGTGTAGTTTACCTTTTTTTAATTAATATGGTTTTTTGAATTAGTATGGTGTAAGTAGAAGGTCGTATTCGTTCAAAGAAACAAATCACCATTTGACACTAAGCGCTTACACCCTTTGCATTTATGTTTGTTCAAACTCGAGGCTTCAAGAAATAACAATAATTTTTTCACCATTAAGATCTATTGGTTCTTGTTTGTTCAATAATGTTGATGACGAAGAGGATGGACATTTTTTTTATTGATTTAAAGGTGATTATAAAATAATATTTATTCGAAATATTAGTAACAATATAATAATGAATACTTAAATACTTTTGACATATGATATATCTGAACTCAGAATCTCTAAATATAACAATAGTCTTTTAGTCACTGAAGTAACTTAATTCGTACAGAGATAATTCTTTTTAAATCGATTAAGTTATAGCGAGATGATAATTAAAAAAACAAATTTAAAGTTATTTTAAATTACTTGAATTATTAATGTATCTAAATTTAATAAAATAAATTATTAAATCAGTTTAAATAAAATGTTAAACTTTTAACTAAATTTTGAATTTTAATATTATATTAGATAAAATTAGATTAAAAGAGTTAATTTTTTAATAAATATTTATGATACTTAATTGATTAAAAACTATATATATAATTATACTAAAATGGGATTGTAATCCAGTCGAAGGGTTAATATATTATTGGGGTGGGGCCAATCAAATTATGTTTTGGACCTGGTTTGAACCCTAGAAAACACAAGACAATATGGTGATGAAGAGGGTTTTTTGGCCCAAAAGGGCAGCCCGAAAAAATTTATAAAATAGGGCATAAACACTTTTATTTTGGGATCTACGATATTTTTTACGAAACTCGTCAGGTCGAGGTGATAAATTTGAATAAAAATTATTTTTTATTCAAACTTTATACTTTGATGTAACAAATTTAAATAAAAATTATATTTTATTAAAACTTGTCACTTCGACTTAACTAATTTAAATAATATTTTATTAAAACTAGTTACGGCCCTGGTGTGTTTTCAGTTCTTGCTAAACGATACGGTCCTATTTTCAGGTCAGTTTTTTAGCCTTTTCTGGTAATAATTGGGCTTGATGCATCAGTTGTATAAGCAACCCCCAACAAGCTTCTTTGTTTCTTAGATGACAAAACTTGGGGCTGGTTTTTGGTGGAGCGCAGGTTTCACATGGGAAGACAACCCTTGATAATTGTAGCAGATGCAGAGCTCTGTAAATAAGTTGGAATCAAGAAATTCAAGGACATTCCAAATAGAAGCATTACATCGCCTATTGCTGCCTCCCCACTTCATCAAAAGGGTCTTTTTTTCACCAGGTACCTTCATATATTATTACATCAAACTGGCTACCCCAAAGAGGGTGTCTTTCTTCATTGGTCTTATGCCATTTAAGGTTGAGAATCTGATGATACCTCAAAATCCAGGGATTTAATATGGTCGACTATGAGAAACACTATCTTATCTGTGTACCAACCATCACACTTGGCAAACCTAGTTCCATCCATGCAGAATTGTATTGAATCCGCTACTGAAAATCTCCATTCATCTGAACAAGAAGTTGTTTTCTCTAACCTCTCACTCAAACTGGCAACTGATGTAATTGGCCAAGCTGCTTTTGGGGTTAACTTTGGCCTCACCGGACCACAATCAATCAATCAGAGTGATCAAGTCTCTGACTTCATTAATCAACATATCTATTCCACTACAAAACTTAAGATGGACTTGTCAGGTTCTCTGTGGATTATACTGGGCCTACTTGCTCCCATACTGCAGGAGCCTTTCAGGCAGATTTTGAAACGAATACCTGGAACCATGGACTGGAAAATTGAGAGGACTAACAAGAAGCTGAGTGGCAGGCTTGATGAGATTGTATCAAACAGAAAGAAAAACGAGAACCGAGGTTCAAAGGACTTCTTGTCTCTAATATTGAGTGCAAGGGAATCACAAAATGTGGCTACCAATGTTTTTACACCGGACTACATCAGTGCAGTTACTTATGAGCACCTTCTTGCTGGTTCAGCACCAACATCCTTTACATTATCATCGATCGTCTATTTAGTTTCCGGACATCCCGAGGTTGAGAAAAAGTTGGTGGAAGAGAATGATGGGTTTGGTCCACATGACCAGGTGCCAACTGCTTATGATTTCCAACATAAATTTCCTATCTTGATCAAGCAAGTTCCCGAGCCTTCATTTCCTTGCATTTTCTGCAAGCTTTGACATTGTCACAATACTCGATACTGATTTATTTGTTTCTGTTTGCTGGTTCGACTTCAGGTGATCAAAGAAGCTATGAGATTCTACGTAGTTTCTCCCTTAGTTGCAAGAGAAACATCAAAAGAAGTGGAGATAGGAGTTTACCTTCTGCCTAAGGTATTACTTGTGGGAAACTCAAATGTAATTTCATTTTCTGTTCATGGACTAATGCCCTTGATGTTTAGGGTACTTGGGTGTGGTTAGCAATAGGGGTCTTAGCCAAAGATCCAAAGTTTATACCGGAACGTTTTGATCCAAAATGTGAAGAAGAAAAACGAAGGCACCCTTATGCTCTCATACCTTTCGGAATCGAGCCTCGGGCATGTGTTGGCCAGAAGTTTTCTTTGCAGGAAATCAAACTCTCATTGATTCATCTATATCGGAAATATACATTTCGACATTCTACTGCCATGGAAAACCCTTCGGAGCTTGAATATGGCCTAGTTCTCAACTTCAAACATGGTGTACAACTCACTATCACGAAAAGAACATGATTATTGTATCCGACTGGATTATATATTCTCAGTCGTATGAATGCAAAAACCTGTAATTCTGTACGATAAAAGCCTAGAACAAATCAATTACATTTTATTATTACTACCATGCACAGTTTATGGATTTTAATACAACAAAAGATATATTTATAACCTTAAAAGTGTTCCGACTTTCAATATAGTCATTTGCGATATTCTTTATCATTTGATGCCATAACAGACGCCCTTGGGCTAGGGAGTCCCATGTAAGCAAGCCTGGGCGAGACTCGAATTTTGGGGCTTGGTCGTGGTGAAGGTATCGGACCAGAGTTTGCAAAGCGACCAGGGGTGACCTTGGGAGATAGGTTAACTTGTTCCAGAGCCTGGGATTGCAGTTCTTTCGGGTACTCTCGGACACACCCAATTCGAGGACCAATCCCACTTGTCCACTTGCAAGACAAACGCTTGGCCATGTGAAATGTTTGTGCTCCCAAATTGGCAGCACTGGTGTCCATGCTGGTTTCTAGACTTTCAGCTCTGTTGCATGCATAATTTGCAGGCTCATCATCAACCTCCACATCCTTTGAATCTGTTGATTTTGCTGTTGCCTCTGGATCTTTGATCACTCCATGCTCGGACTCAACACCAGCAGCTTTATTTGAGGTGTGGTCCTCATCTACAGCATATCTCTTCACCAACATGAGAACGCAAGATTAATCAAATTGTGGCAGCTTAGTGAAAGTCTAATGACAACTTTAGATGGTTGTATTACCTTAACATTGGTCAGATCCACCTTGTGTTCTTCAAGAAAAATAATGAATTCTTTGAAACTGTCTTCGGTTGGGAGATAATGACCGCTGTAAGGCCAAATAGACTGGAGAGGAAGATAAGGATTTAAGAAACTGGTTTTATTGGTGTTAGAATTGGAATTATATGTATAATGTACCTCAAGAACTCCATGATAAACCACCAATCTTCCAGCAGCTGTTGTAGCCCCTCCTGAAAGGAAACTCGAGTGCTGAAAAGCCCCCTTCTTCTTTTTCCCAACATACAAGGATCTTGTTGTGCTAAGCACAAAAATCCACTTGGAACCCTCAATGGTGTTAACAAGCGTCCCAGATTGCTTGTAAACAAGCTTTCCACTTTCCACAGTGACTTCAAATGTTTCCCTTTCATTCTGCAAACAAGAATAAGACATGGTTAAGAAATGTACAAAACATTTTACCCATAATTGGTGCATTTCAAGTAAGACAAGTAACAAAACTCACTGGTCCAAGATATTTGATGCATTGTCCTTGTAGATATGTTCTTCGACACCTGTTGAGATTCAGTTCTTTGCCATCGCCAATATCCAACCTTCAATTCCAGATATCAGAACATAAGGGTATAATGGAGCAACTTCAGTTATGCCACTGTCAAGTCTGTTTATTGTTTAATGAAATGCAGTACCAGTAGAAGAAAGGTTGAGTGCTCTTGCTTGCTGACCACACGTCGAAATAGAAGTGTAAATTGTGTCCGTAACGGTGTCGTGGATCAATCTGCAGAAACATAAAAAGAAAGGTTACTCATAGAAGTTTCATTGATTAATCCAGCCAGTGAATTTGGAGTCTATGACTAATGCATCCTACCAAACCATTTAAGTTTCATATAAAGTCACCATCTTCTCCCTTTGTCATAATATGATGCACTTCTTCAATCGTTCGAATTTTAGCCCCCTTTTCTCATTTAAGAAAAGAAACTGATGCATATCAAAACTAAAAGGTTCATGAACCACGTTCAATTGATACCATATCTTAGCAATCGTTTCCCTATGCTATAGCGAGACATGAAAATAAAGAGTTTTACTATGTTATACCGAATCACCTGGAGCAGAAATAAACAGGGATAGGTCTAAGTCAACAAGGATTAAATGAGCTTACTGCTTCAAGCCAATGTTGGAGGGCTAGTTTTTGAGCCTTCTCGTCCTTAGACAAACCCTTCCCAACCTACAAAACCCAAAAGGATGATCTCATCAGTCCTAAAACAAACTTTGAAACTAGCAACTGGTGTAAGCTTAGTAAAGTACCTTGGCAGCCCTTGTTTTAGCCCGTGCCCATTTTGATACGACAGTTTCATGTTTCTCAATGTCATAGAATGAAACAGAACACCTTCTCAATGCTGCAGAATCTAAGGTCTTCCACCTGCAATGTTTGAATTAATATAAGAACCAAAGAAATTGCTCAAAAAGAGAACAGTAAATTCATATTATATGGAGACAAAGTGACGAACCAGAGCTCCTCAACCACAACGGCACAATCTGCAAGGTTCCTCCTTGTCCTATGACCTCTGTAGACTTTTTGTAGCTTAGTTGAAGCAGCATCGAGCTCACTTTGGGGCCTTGGAGAAAACATTATCTCTGGTTTAGGAAGCATTATGGTGGGCTTTACTGCTATAACGATTCCATTCGCTTTATCATTTGAGACAACTGAATTTACATTCCCTTGGTCAAGTGCTAAATGTTTGAAGGAAACGGAGGCTTCAAGCTTTGGTTCTTTAATGAACTTCATAGGGGAAGAAGAATGAGAGGAGGAGGGGGGCGGGGGGTGGGGGAGAGAAGAGAAAACCACCACAAAAATGAGATCAACAACCTCAACAACAGGCGAGAAAAACAAGCAGTCCAACAACCACAAAACTTCTTTTCTCTAATTTATAATGACCCAAAGATAAGTCTATTGACTCCCAAGTCCAACTGCAAAGTCTTCTGCAACTTGTTAAATCAGGCAATTGGGTGGCAGTTTGAAAAATCAAAGCTGCTGCCAGTGCAGCAGTTGTAGGAAATATGTATTAAATGGAAGAAATATAAGAGAAACAAAGAAGATACTAATAAAATTATACTAGTATGAGACTATCAGCCAAGGAGATTGGTTCTTTTACTACAAAGACATGGTCGTAGACACTGTGGTCTGACAAAGTTGTTGGCTGTGGGGGCTCTTTACTTTTAATAATTGTACTGTTGTTGATGAAACATCGTTTTCAGCAATGAAATTCAAGTTGTGATAAGTTTCTGACTTTTTAATGACTTTGATGTAATTGACCTATTTGTTTTCTCTTCTCTCAAATCAATGGTTTTTGGATAACCATGGAGCAACAGCTACGAGCCCATTTTTTCTTACAACCAATTCCAGTTTAACTGATAATTTTCACACCAATTTCATCCTCTTTTACAGTGGTGAGAGGGTCAAAAGTCTGTCTTATGGATTTAAATGGCATTTTGAATCCAACTTGACTTAAATAACCTACATTCCGGGGAGCTTAAAAAGGTTGATGAAGCAATTACTTCTGCTCTATTGTCTTATTCTTACCTGAATATAAACACTGTACATTTTCTGAATCTAGACAATGGTCCCTTCACCTTGTTCCATCCAACAGGTGGGCATTTGTTGTCTGTTTATCAGTGCCTTATAAACAACCATGGCCAACCGTGTTTCTGCTGCAACGAAGTAACCCGAAATCGTTGAAGAGCTAGACAAGGAATTCAAGAATATAAAATAAGTAACTAACCGAAATAGAATATAAAATTTTATAGTGAAACAAAATTTTATTTAAAAAGGAAAGAATCATTAACCATTACACTACAACTTCGTCACATTGCCGTGGCCCTGGTTATTATTATATGTCACGACGTAACTGAAAAGACATAAACTAAAATTATTTTTGTTTAGGTATCTACGGCGGCCGGATACCGATTGAACTAGTTGGGTCATCCCTTTCCAGGAACTGTCTTGTTCTTTGAAGGAATTCCTTCTAGAAACTGTCCTATCTTGTTCTTTAAACAGGTTCTAGAAACTGATATGCTACTCAGTGTCCTAGGATGGTACGCTAATACCGTATCTTTCTTCCCGGTAAATATAACAGCGTCATCCACATCGTCTGATATTTTGCATTTCCCCCCTAATATGATCGTCTTTTTCCAGATCGTATCCTCGTCTTTCGATCGATTCTTTCGATCCCGGAGTTTCACCGATATGCTTTTAATGTGCTTCACCGTCAGGGTTGTGCTTACTTTTCGTGCGGACTCGGATTTAATGGTGAAAACGTTGCTCGAGCGAGATTTTGTCAACCCTGGTGGAAGAGGCAATTCTTTGATCGTCACTTGCCCTGTTTCGAACGCTGCTGTTTTTGTCGTCGTTGATGTTGTAATAATTGTGGTTTGTTCTGGTTTTTCCTGTTCTGTTTGTGCGTCTGATTTCTCGGTCGAAACAGGGGCCGATAAAGCTGGTGACCGTTTCCTTCGAAACCCGCAGAGGGCAGTGAACATCGCCATTGTTGCAGTCATCCCCATGCTTGCTGCAAGGAGAAGGAATGGTAGTTAATCTCGAAGAAGACAAATTTGGCAAGTTTAAGAAACGTTAGTTGGTTTTATGTCCAATTCTGTTTCCATTTTTTGTGGGTGTTTGATGTTAAAAACTCCAATTTGTAAATTTGGAACTTGGATGGATGAGTCATGGCTCTAGTGGAATTATAGTTTAAGATAAAAATTAGTTTGATTAAAAAAATAATAATTATATTATTTGGTTCAATGGCTAAACATTAGATTCTTTTACTAGTGGGATTAAAAATGCAATAATTATACGGGTGATTATAAAAAAATATTAGATTTTTTTGACACGAGTATTAGATTTTTTTTTTGAATTAATCACTGGTCGATTAATCCAGATAGGGTACTACAGAGGCGAATGCGACCCTTCTAACCCAGATTGCTTCATTCGCAAACACTAAGATTCGAACCCTTGACCTTATTTAAAGGATTTAGTGTCTCGTCTGACAAGAGTGTTAGATTTGAAATAAGATTTTTACAATCTAATGCTAATGATACTTTTGTCAAAAGAATAATTTTGTGACAAAACTAGAAAAAAGACAATAAATTAGTAACTAAAAATATAGTTTATCCAATTTTATTTAATTGCAATCATTGTCGCTACACTATTGGTTTAATATTTTACCAAATTTAGAGGGAACTCAGGGTAGAGTCTTACCTAGTAATGGAAAAATAATTAGAATCCAATTAAAAACAAATTTACTATGAAAATCAAAATAAAAGTTTTAAAATTTATTCTACCTCAAAAATCAAATCTTGATACATTAATATTTCAATAAATAATTACCTGATGTACAATGAATTTATGCAATTGTCTCCTTAACGAAAATTAAAGAAAATTGAATCCACTAACTATATTTTAAAATAAAATTGTTATTTGATCCAAGTCAATAGCTTTTTAAGTCTTGGTGGTGAAAGCGAGGCCCTTTACTCCATATTTCTCAGGTTCAATCGCTAGCTTTTATGAATAGAACTCTGATTTGGATTTGTGCTTCGACTTTGAGAAAAGAAGCACTGCTTTGCAAGTAAACTTTGTGCAATTATTATAGAATACTCTAATTATTATTATATCAATAAATCTCATAATGAGATATTGAAGCCGACAAGAGACGTTGGATTAGAAAGGCCTTGGAAGCATGTGTGGGCTTTCCTCGTGGTCTCTTCTCTAATATAAAAAAGCTCTGTTCCGATTTCCTTCCATTTTTAATATGCCTTTTTCTTATTAATTTACCGATTCAAGATCAACCCAGATTGCTTTGCTTTTGAAAGAAGTGATTTTTGGGATTTCTTGTTAGCTTTTGCATATATATATATATATTTGATTGGTTCTTGTATTTCTTTTCAGAAAGTTTTCATTGTGGGACAATTTTTTTCTCTCAAAGGGAACAAGGCTATTGCTTTTTGTTTTTCTTAGTTAATGATTTGAGAGTGGAATAAAAACATAAAACTGATATACAGAGAGACAGTTAGAGAGGTATATTGTTAATGGAAGAAGGGAAAGCCACAAGCAAGTTCAAAAGATTATGTGTTTTCTGTGGAAGCAACTCTGGCCATAGAAAAATCTTCAGCGAGGCTGCTCTTGAGTTGGGCAATGAATTGGTTTGCTTCCCCCCCCACCTCCCTTTTGCTTCAGTAGTATATCAATACACATCATTCTGAAACAAAAAAGAAAAAGTGCCTTTTTTCCCTCATCTTTTATTACTTTTTTGCTTCACTATTTTTTTGAATTGTGTGCTAGTTTATAGTGAGAAAGATGAGATTTTTTTCTGACTTTTATTACTTTTTTGTGATTCTTTGATGGCGGAGTTGTTGGTGTTTCATGTACTGAATTGGAGTTGTTTCTGTTTGGTGTATCAGTCACTACTCTGTTGACCATCAACAAAGTGTTTCTTTTTTCTGCTGAATGTGTATTGCTTCTTTTTGACCATACTTGAATAATATCCGTGAGTTGAAATATTAGGTGTTTGACAAAATTTTTTTTCTAGTTTTTCATTAGCTTGACATCGAAGTCTACCATGTCTAAATTGTTTGCCTTTATTAATAATTTGGCTCGTGTTTTTTGCTTATGTTTGGTGTTGATTTGCAGGTAAAGAGGAAGATAGACTTGGTGTATGGTGGGGGAAGTGTTGGGTTGATGGGTTTGATATCCCAGACTGTGTATGATGGAGGGTGTCGTGTTCTTGGGTAAGTGAGCAACTTGCCCCGTTTTGGATTTTTCCAATAGCCTATTTTCAATATTTTTTTCTCTGCAGAAACTGTTACAAGTTGCAGCACCAGCAGCTTCCTCCTTGTTTGCAATTTGTTTATTGCTAAGTAAATACTTGTTTCTTACATGCAGGATAATCCCAAAAGCGCTCATGCCTCTTGAGGTATCTTTACTTGCAAGTTGCAACCTTATATTAACAATTGTTATCCGAATACTGGGTCCAGGTGACCTGTTTAAATAATTTCAATTGGTCTTTCTTGAAGGTTTTTAGTTGAAGGTTTTATCTATTTTTTATCGTTCAACTCACTGTATTCGGTACATCTCTAATCATTGTATTTGGTAAAAGGATTTCCTGGAAAAACTCGGATGATAGTGTTCATTAGTGCATAATCCTGGATAATAGTTGGCTGATGATCATTCGTGCGTAATCGTGGATAATATTGACAGATATCAGGAGAAACAGTTGGAGAAGTAAGAACTGTTTTAGACATGCATGAACGCAAGGCTGAAATGGCCCGAGAAGCCGATGGCTTTATTGCTCTTCCTGGTAAAAATACACCTTGACCTTTTTTATCATTACTAAAGAACAGAAGGGGAAATTTTGGTGAAAGGTTAAAAGAAACATTTGATGTTTTAGGTGGATATGGAACAATGGAAGAGTTGCTGGAGATGATAACATGGTCCCAACTTGGAATACACGAGAAAACAGTAAGGCATCATCCATCAAGCTTGAAGAATTATGCTAGCTATGTGAATGGTCATTAACCTTGCGGTGTGCATTAATCTTATTGCAGGTTGGTTTGCTTAATGTTGATGGTTACTACAATAATTTGCTCGCTTTATTCGACAACGGCGTAGAAGAGGGCTTCATCAAGCCAGGTGCTAGGCATATAATTGTCTCTGCTCCAACAGCCAAAGAACTTTTGGAGAAGATGGAGGTATTTTAGCCAATTCCCTTTTTCGGATCACGCTCTTTTTAGTTGGCCTTATTCGGCAAAGAAAATAATTCACTCAAAGAAACTACAATAGAATGATAGATCATTAATAGAAAAGGCTACTTTTCCTTTTTCTGTCTGTAATGTGCTTTCTCTGTACAATAACATTAGAGGGAACTTGCTTTCCCCACAGGTTTTTACTGTTAAAAAGCATCTAAATGCAGGCTCTTAGGAGACCTTATTATGCATTCGATTACAATCATCTAAAACTTTATAGTAAATTTGGCAGCAATATACACCTTCCCATGAATATGTGGCTCCTCATGAAAGCTGGCAGATGGAGCAACTTGGTGATTATCCCAAGCAACTACATGCATAAGGAAGCATTGATGGTAGGTTTTCCATTGTTAATTCCTGGTGTGATTCATCATCATTGAGTTGTGTATGACAATCTATTTGGATTGACCAAGTATAGGTCGTTTACCGTGTACTTTTTATCACCCGTAATAAGGGGATTTGATCCGGATTAAAATCATCTTAGCTGTTTTACAATACATTCGCTAGTTTACGTCCAAACTGCTATAGATCTTTTTAGTCATATTGAAGACGAAAGTACTTTTGCAATGCAAAAGGTTTATTGCAGAATCTTCTAAGGTGTGGTGAGATGTCCCCACCATGCAAATGCCTTTGGGTGGATAAGGTGCATGAGTTGGGACAGACTCTGGATTTAGCAGTTGAGTTATAGAATCTCAAGCCACTAAACCAGGTTTAACTATAGAAACTGCCCAGTGTGTCTTGGTGATAGAGATTTGAAACCATGTTTCCACAAGCTAGAAATAATCCTTAAGAAAGCAAGCGAAAGCAAACCTAGTCCAAAATATGAGGAACTGTGGGTAATCAGTAACTTTTCAGAAACATGAACCGTGGCAAGCTTGGTCTGTTTTGAAGATGTCAAGTGCCTCTCACATGGACTCTTCCAAAGGGATAAGCCACCAAAGGTCCTAATGCCCATCGACAGCAGGCATCTTTATAATTTAATTATCTGCTTCATTTCTTTTGGTAGTATTGTACTACTTTTAACACTTTTCAAAAATATGAAAAAAAGGAACAGGACAGGCCTATGTCCATGGTTAGTCGTGCCCCATCACTTTCCGGTCTGATTCACTTCCTTTGTTGTTTGCCGCAATAACCCAAAAGCTTATCAACTATTGAACAATGAACAGACATGTCCCCGAGTGACTGAAGACCACCATTATATCTGCCTAATAAGGACTACTCTCCAGCTCCTTCCCCTTTGGTTCCCACTGTTCATTCTGAAAATGACTATGGGGACCGGTCCATTCATCACCACCCTTTTTCAACTCGAGAGTGAGGCTTTGTTTTTCTAACCAGACATCATCCTTTTCATTATTGTCCTTCATTCTGACTTCCGAGCTGTGTGTTTCATAAATATATTCCTTTCTTCAAAAGCAAAGGAAGAACTATTGGTTTTTAAGACGGCAAAAATGATGCTTTTACTTCCAGAATTTGGCATTTTATTCTTTTTGTTTTTAATGCTTACCAGTAGCAAACAAGAAAGTGTTCTCTTTATATGAAGAAAGTTGCAGCTCAAATAAGAAAAAAGATTGTAGATTATAAGTTTCGGATCCCAAACGCTCGTAAAATCCCCGATTAAGGATGTGAGTGTTGAAGAGGAGTATGCATCCAACATGTATCCTTAATTAAGGGTGCAAGTCTCGGACAGAGATACTTAAAGTGAAGAGTTAGAATAATATAGGATTAAGCTAAATCTTGTACTTGGGGAGGCCTAATATTCACTGTTGTTTCCAGAGTTTGTACTGGTAGGTGAAATAGAGAATAGTCGCAAACTCGATGACTTTTAAGAAGGCCATGTTCGGTGAGGAATAATTTGATTCCCAACAGTTAGCAAATGGAAAAAAAGAGCCAAAAATGCTATGATTGTTCACTGTTTCCACTCATCTAATCACACAAATTCATCGACTGAACACTTAGCCTCAAACCAAAGAATGGTTTCAAAGACCGAGTGCAAGCGACAAGGGAAAATTTAACACTCCGTGTTTCTGTACTCTTGAAGATTCCATAGCAGTTTAGGAGCTTATCAGGATTGAAATAGCAGTATTGTTATGGTGTTATTTTGTGATTTCGGACATATTTACCGACTGTAATCGCCTTAGTATGCAATATAAATTCCTAGATGTGGGTCTAGTGATTTTTGGCAAGAAAGTAGCCAAGTTAAACAACACAGGCGACTCAAATGCCTGACAGTAACTTCCAGGATTTCTCAGTTTGGAGAAATCCCATATTTGATTAATTGATGCCATCCCGTAAACGGATGAAATCCCATTTTTAAGGTAACGATCTTGAATTGAAATAACGTATCAGTCTTGATGAAGGCACATATGATATCAGTGCTATAAAATTATAGTATTGAGAGGTTAAAATCACAAGCAATTAAACTTTTGGCCTTACCTCATCAAATCATCGACAGCTTCTAACACTGGCTACTTTCAGCTACCCTCAAATCCACTACTTACTGGACCTAAAAGGCATCACCTACAGATGGCCTTAAGTTTGGATCACTTTTAATCATCTAAAATAAAAACCATTGAAGTCTCAGACAAATAAGAAACTATGATGCATGACAGGGAACTTACACTTTCATGGAACCTTTTCCCAGATTTATTAATTGCAGGAAAAGAAACTACGTTGGGAACAAATAAGGCAAGGCGCCCGATCTGCAGTTTCTAGCTAAAAAGCTTATAAACAGTTATACCTGGAGATCAAGTTTAGACTCCTCCATTGCGAATTAGAGTAGCATCCATAGACAAATTGATTCAAAAACAAAATGGAACGAGAAACCATACAGTTGATTCACAAATATGCTAGACTCGCAATACCATGAGCAGGGGTTAAAAAGATGGGATCCAACAGCATCTGCAATCTCTTCTCCTAGTACAATTTCCCAGTAAAAATCCTAAACTTGACAGTAGGTTTATTGTCTACAACAATCAAGCATCAGATGCTTACTCCAAAGACAATACAATATGCAGATGACAAAAGCTTCTTGTACAATGACTGCCCAAGAGGCCTGTGCTAAATGCTAATAATAAACCTTCCTTCCCAATTGACAAGATCAATTACCAAATTGAATCCATTTCTCAACAAACTAATGAAATGATAAATTATTTAATATGGAAAGTTTTTTTTTATCACAAATACCTTGAAAACAAGCAAGAAAACCAATAAAAAGGAGCATCAAGGAACAAGAGCCAAACTGCCAGAATCACCACCATCCATAGACAACTTGTGTATACTTATGTTTGAGCCACCTAAAGCTCCTCCTCAAGGACCCTTTGACCTTACCTTCCACACTATACATCTTGTAGCTAGCAACCCTTCTCTTCCTATGGAATTCGGAGTCACCAAAGCTCCATGAATTCGAAGAAGATGAGCCAGAAGTAGTCGTCCCTTTCTTCGACTTGTAGTCTCTGTTGTTCCCTGAGTTATTGTAGTTGTTAGCCATCTGGGACTGTGCATAAGCAGCAGCACTATAGCACCTGAGATCATAAGAAGCTGAAGGCCTAGGTGGTCCATGGTAGGTGTCCAACTCCATCATCCCATTACCATACGACCTTGATCTGTTGTAATCTTCCATTGAATTCTCGATAGAGGTACAGGAGAGAGAGATTCCTGAAGGAAGGGGTGGTGGCCTAGTTGATGGATGGTTTGTTTAGGTTGTCGAATTTCTTTTGATCTTGACAGGTAAGGGAAGACACGAGAATAATTTTAAAAAAGCTATGAAGGTGATAAAATGCTTAATACTTTGGATTAATCTAAGGTTGCATTTGTTACTCTCTCTCTCTCTCTCTCTTTTCTTCATTTTCCGATCCCATGACTGACTTTGGGAGACATGAGAATTGATTCTATATTTGGCGTGTTTAACGGGGAATCATGTTGTCCAATGCCTACTGCAATTATTTATATTCTCCTCGTTCTTGGTACCATACATCTGCATTGACCAGTCATACTCCTATCAACAGAGTTGTAAAACTGTAAGTGTTAAAACATTTTATTTGCCGCACTTCAATTAACTTGCTGTTAAACCCTGCCCTTCATTCGACTTCTTTTTCTTTTCAGGCTTCTGGGTCCCATAAGCAACGATGATGAACCCTAAAGCCAACCTGTGTTTATCCTTGATCGTTGAAAGCTTGACATGATGAGTGTATGTGTAATATGGGTCCTCATAAATGCTTTATTTGATTCTGGAATTGCTCTCTGATATTAAATGAACCCAATGGTTAAGCAAACAAATGAGGATCACTAATTGTAAAATGTCAGCATCTTTTTTAGGGGCAATTAAAGGAGCAGAAGCATCTTTTTCATATGCTTTTGTAAAGCTATTGCCCTACTGAAAGTGGTGGGCTGCTGCATCAGGGACCATGCTTCGCAAAAGTGTGTGAATGCATGACCAAGAAATAGTCCACCCAATATCTTAAACAATCATGCCATTGAGATACAAAGACAAGAGACATATATAAACTTACCAAAAGGCGAGTCCAATGACTACAGTAATCACGTTCCCACACTACATGATATTCTCTTAACATACAGTGACTGGAGATGAAAAAAATAAATGCATAGATAAAACTTGATTTAGGACAAAACTAGAACGAAGCTGCATACTTGTCTTAGGCACACACCAAATCAAAAGTTAAAGATCGGGTTTCTTAATTTGTAACGAGAGCTCACCTAAATGCGCGGGACCGAAAACCACACCCGGTTGTAAGGACACCGGACCTCCAAAGCTATCATTTGCATGGAGTTATTTACCAAGAACCCGAAACAGAATCAATTCTCCTCAATTACAACATTATAAAACTTATGGATGTCAAATAGCATCCTTTCATCATCCATGGTCACAAAGTTGATGGCAACACCTTCTCTCCCAAATCTTCCATTACGACCAATTAGATGAAGGTAGTTCTCTGGTTGTGTTGGGAGATCATAATTGATCACAAGAGAGACTTGCTGAACATCAATTCCATGAGCCAAAAGTTCGGTGGTGATAAGCACACAGAGGATCCAGATCAAAATTCCCGCTTGATAATGTCCCTTGTATTTTGGTCCATATCTCCATGGGTAGCAGACAATGTATGGTCACGACTACGCATCTTGTCTGTGAACCATTCCTCCTCCTCAACATTGACATAAAATTGCTTGATACCCTCAAGGGTAAGCTCATCACGCTTCACCAGAACCCTCACAGGTTTGTTCATGAGCTTCCTTGTGATCTCAAGGGCTTCAGGAGGCATTGTAGCAGAGAACACGCCTACTTGAATTTTTGGTTGCATCAATTGGAAATATTCTCTCTCAAGCACAAACAGAATAAAACCTGCCTAAATATTCATTGTACCAATAATTAGCTTCGCAAGTCACAAACAGGGCCACCTGTTGGGAAATAAACGAGTAACAAGTAATTTTCCTATAGCCAGATTAGTGAGAATACGAAATAAATGCGAAAAAAAATAATACCCAAAAATTGATAACGCAGTTCAGCCAATTGTGCTTACGTCTCCGGACTGCTGCAGATCTTTTACTAAAGAGAAAAAATTACAGGTGTTTACAAAACACACTTGAGAGAGAACTGGAAGATTTTGGGATGATTTTGAAGCTAAATGGGCTAGGGTATTTATAGCTAAAGCTTAGGGACTAATCTTTGAAAATACCCTAAAGTGCAATGACTAAAGTGAATTAACCCATTTAAAAAATCAACATAAGCTGCACCGAATTTGACAATTTGCATTTGTTGAAAAATCATCAGGCGGTGCCCACCCTTTTCCTCCCTTTGTTGATTTTGGGAGCCAACAACGCCCCCTTATTTGACCAACAATCTCCCACTTGAAGACTGATTTTAATCTGTCTTCACACCTTGATCAATGCAGTAGCATTTCTAGTTTGTTATTCTAGCATGCCAACTGAAGTTGAACACAACTTCAGTTTGTCCGTAGTCACCGTCTTTGTTAACATGTCTGCTGGATTTTGAGCTCACTGATCTTTTCAAGTTTCAAAATCCCATCTTCCAGAAGAGACCGGATAAAATGATATCGCAATTGTATGTGCTTCGTCCTGGAATGAAAAGACGGATTCTTCGCTAGATGAATAGCACTTTACTGTCGCAATACAAGACATTGTTTTCTTGTTTCTTGCCTAACTCTTCCAAGAAACTTTGGAGCCAAACCATCTCGTTGCTGGCTTCCGTAACAGCGACATTCTGCTTCAGTTGTGGAGAGAGCAACTATCTTCTGTAGTTGAGAAACCCAACTCACTGCAGTACCTCCTAGAGTATATACATACCCTGTAGTGCTTTTTCTGATGTCAATATTTCCGGCTAAGGCAGCATCTACATAGTCTGTCAGTATAGTATCTCCACCTTTGAAACAAAGTGCTTTGTTTGTAGTACCCCGCAGATATATGATGATCCATTTGACTGCTTCCCAGTGTACCTTGCTCGGATTATTCATATACCTGCTAACAGCTCCCACTGCTTGAGCAATATCTGGTCTGGTACAAACCATGGCATACATCAGACTTCCAATTGCTGAGGCATACGTCACCTTCACCATGTGTGCACGTTCTTCCTCCGTCTTTGGTGACTGTTATTTGGAGAGTCTGAAAATGAACACCTAAAGGTGTACTTACTGGTTTAGCATCTTGCATGTTGAACCTGGAGAGTACTTTGTTGATGTACTCAGCCTGTGATAATATCAAAGTCCCCGACTTTGTGTCTCTCTTGATCCTCATCCCAAGAATCTGCTTTGCAGCGCCCAGATCCTTCATAGCAAACTGCTTTGACAATTTTTGCTTCAAGTTTATAATCTCTTGCATGTCTGAGCCTGCAAAGAGCATGTCATCAACGTACAACAATAAAATAATGAAGCTATTGTCGAACCTCTTGATGTAGCAACAATGATCTGCTTGGCATCTGGTAAAACCATTGCTACCCATGAAGCTATCGAACTTCTTGTACCACTGTCTAGGAGCTTGTTTTAAACCATACAAGCTCTTCTTCAACTTGCATACCAGGTTTTTGTTTCCTGCCTCTATGAAGCCTTCTGGCTGCCTCATATAGATTTTTTCCTCCAAATCACCATGAAGGAAAGCTGTTTTTACATCTAGCTGCTCAAGATATAAATTTTCTGCAGCTACAATTTTCAACACCAGTCTGATTGTAGACAGTTTTACAACTGGAGAGAAAATTTCATTGTAGTCAATACCTTCTTTTTGCTGAAAACCTTTGACAACCAATCTTGCTTTGTAGCGTTTGCTCTTATCATGATCTTCTTTGATCCTGTAAATCCACTTGTTGTAGAGCGCTTTCTTGCCTGGTGGTAATTCAGCTAATTCCCACGTCTGATTTGACATAAGCGAGTCCATCTCATCTTTCATGGAAGACTCCCACTTGATTGAATCCTCCACTTGCATTGCTTCATCATAAACACTCTGGTTCACCATTGTCAGTCAGCAACAAGTAGTGCAAAGAATGAGAATATCGTTGGGTTGGTTTAGGAATTCTAGAGGAGCGTCTCAGTTCTGGTGTGACTGGTTCTTCTTGAACTGCTTCAGGACTGATCTGAACATCATTTCCAGAAATCTCCTCGAACTCAACAAATTCCTTTGTTTCAGCTTCGGTATTGGAGCTATTTGATTCTATGGTTGACCTGTCTTTGTACATCACATTCTCATTGAAAATGACATCCCTGCTTCTGATGATATTCTGATTTTCGTAGTCCCAAAACCGGTAACCAAACTCATCACCGCCATATCCAACAAAGGTACATTTGTTGGACTTAGCATCAAGTTTACTTCTTTCAGCAGGGTCTATGTGTACATAAGAAATACAACCAAACACTCTTAAGTGTGAAAGGTTTATTTCTTTCTTGCTCCAAACTTCCTCTGGTATTCTGCCATCCAAAGGAACTGAGGGCCCACGGTTGATCAAGTAAGCTGCAGTGTTGATAGCTTCAGCTTATAGAAATTTGGGCAATCCAACATGTATCCTCATGCTTCTGGCACGTTCATTCAAAGTTCTGTTCATGCGCTCTGCTACGCCATTATGCAGCGGTGTCATGGGAACTGTTGTCTCCATCTTGATCCCATTGTTTGCGCAGAAATCTCTGAATCTTCTATTTTTATACTCTCCTCCATTATCAGACCTCAACCGCTTGACTTTCAAACTAATCTCATTTTCCACCATGACCTTCCATTTTCTGAAGGTATCAAAGACTTCTGATTTCTTCTTCAGAAAATAAACCCACACATTCCTTGTAGAATCATCGATGAAGGTGACATAATATAATGAGCCTGCAAGAGATGGAACTGGAGATGGTCCCTATACATCAGTATGAACCAACTCTAACTTTTCAGCCTTGGGTGTCTTACCAATCTTTGCAAAGCTGACTTTCTTTTGTTTGCCAAAGATGCAATCCTCGCATAGTCCGACATCTACATTCTTTAGATCCGACAGCTTCCCTTTTGACAAAAGTGTTTTCATCCCTTTCTCGCTCATATGGCCAAGCCTTTGGTGCCATAGGTTTGATTTTCCATCAGCATCTGTTGCATCAATGATATTCTCTAAGTTTGAGGTTATATAGAGAGTACCAGTCTTTTTACCACGAGTAATGACGAGTGCTCCTTTGGTAATCTTTCATTCACAGCCTGAAAAGGTTGTGATATATCCTTCTCCATCAAGCTGTCCTACAGAAATTAGATTCCTTTTGAGGTCAGGAATATGTCTCACTCCTTTCAGCGTCTAGGTGGTCTGGTTTGGCAACTTTAGTCGGATGTCTCCTTTTCTGACGATCTTCAAGGTTTCATCATCAGCTAGATGAACCTTCTCAAAATCACCACTGACATAGTTCTCCATGATTTCTCGGCATGGGGTGGAGTGGAAAGATGCCCCTGAATCCAAGATCCATGATTCAATGGGACTGTTGACGCTTAGAATCATGGCATCACATGTCTCCTCTGTCATGTTTGCAGATTCCTGTGCGCCGGTATCTTTCTTCAATGCTCGACAATCCCTTTTAAAGTGACCCTTCTTGCCACAATTATAACAGAATAAAATCTTTCTTTCCCGTTCTTGATTTTCCTCGTCTGGATTTCGATCTGCCACGATTTGAATTTCTTTCTGAAGTTCTCCCTCTGGACTCCGTGTGCAAGGCTGAGGAGGTTGATGCTTCACCCTATTCTCTCCGTCGAATTTCTTCTCTCAGTACCAGATCCCGAACATCGTCGAATTTCAATTTACTATTTCCCGACGAGCTGCTAACTGCTGTAACAGTAGCATTCCAACTGTCTGGTAGAGATGATAAGAGAATTAAAGCTCGAACTTCATCATCGAATTCAATTTCCACGGAACTCAACTGGGTTGTGATTGTGTTGAGTTCATTCAGGTGTTGAGCCACTGATGCCCCTTCCGCCATCCGCAAATTGAATAATTACCTCATCAAATGAACTTTGTTTGAGGCCGATAACTTCTCATACATACTGGAGAGAGCTGCCATAAGACCCGCAGTGGTCTTTTCCTTTGCTATGTTGAAAGCAACATTGCGGGATAACGTCAGTCGGATAACTCCGAGGGCTTGTCTGTCGAGAAGAGCCCAGTCTTCATTCTTCATGCCCTCTGGTTGTTTTCCTGAGAGGGGTTGATATAGATTTTTCTGGTACAAAAAATCTTCAATTTGCATCTTCCAAAAGCCAAAGTACGCACCATCGAACTTTTCAATTTTCACATTCCCTTCGTCTGCAGCCATCGCTCCCACTCGAATCTGGATCGTTTCTGACAATTCTTGCGAACCACCGTGTATTAGAACACCTCTGTCGAAAAATTCGTATCGCCGACAAAATTTTACTATTCACGAAATTTACTATTCATGTGAACAGTAATGAATAGTAACCTCGCAAAAAATTGACAAAATTCACAACCAAAAGCTCTGATTACCAGTTGTTGGGAAATAAACGAGTAACAAGTAATTTCCCTATAACCAGATTAGTGAGAATACGAAATAAACGCGGAAAAAATAATACCCGAAAATTGATAACGGAGTTCAGCCAATTTACGTCTCCGGACTGTTGCAGATATTTTACTAAAGAGAAAAAATTACAGGTGTTTACAAAACACACTTGAGAGAGAACTGGATGATTTTGGGATGATTTTGAAGCTAAATGGGCTAGTGTATTTATAACTAAAGCTTAGGGACTAATCTTTGAAAATACCCTGAAGTGCAATGGTTAAAATGAATTAACCCATTTAAAAAATCAACATAAAGCACCGAATTTGACAATTTGCATTTATTGAAAAATCATCAGGCGGTGTCCACCTTTTTCCTCCCTTTGTTAATTTTGGGAGCCAACAACACCCCCTTATTTGACCAACACCACCATCTACAAGGCAAATTACAATACAGCTTATAAATGAAAAAAGGACCTGATCCTTGAAACCTCTTGAGAGCATTTCATCGGCTTCATCCAACACAAACATCTTTATGTGATCTGGGATGAGAGATTGTCTCCTCAAACATGTCAGACACATGGCCGGGTGTACCAACAACCACATGAACCCCACTGGAGAGAATCCTTTGATCTTCACGGACACTAGTCCCACCTACACAAGCATGAACCTTGACACCTACGTAATCACCTAATGTTCGCATGACCTTCTCAATTTGTTATGCTGATTCTCCGGTTGGTGCAAGGAGACCAATGTTTGACACTCAACTAAGATGTAGTCGAGCTGCTGTAGAATTCCTGAGAAGAAAGCTGCACTTTTTCCTGTACCGGACTGTTCTTGTTGAATTACATCAAGTCCCTTGTAGAACGGTACAATCACCCGTTGCTGAATTGCAGATGGCTTCTAGAAACCTTCACAGAACATTTTGACTTAGCAAGCAGCTTTACCACCACCCATGTAAACGGTCAGTTCTTGAATCATACAGAGAAATGAAGCTCTCAGTAGAGCTTGAAAGCCTAGATTTTCACTATGGAAATCACGAGATCTCAATTTAACATACATACATATAAGTTAAAACCTAAATCGGTAACAAGATAATCGAATTTAAATCACCTGTAAGGCCCAATAAGTTTTTACAGTGCTACCTCACATAGGCCATAGCAAAGGATTGTATAATTCTCAGCAGCCATGAGTGCAAATAGCAACGCATATTTAAACAACTCAACAAATTTCATGTCGGATTTAAAGTGGCAGTCTTGCCAATTGCCGGCAAGACACAAAGCATCAAACTGAGACAGTAGACTTTGGTTTTGACTTTGAGCAGAAAAATTAAGCAACGCACCACATGAAGTTCACCTGTCTTCTACTTGTACATGGTGCTAAATGCCAACAATGTCTCTGATGATTTATACCAAGAAAAAACACTATACATAAAACTATAAAGATCAAGAACCCCAAGCATCAAACAGAAGAGCTGTCAGATTAAAGTAAAACTCATATCTAAAACGAGAAATGGTTTACATTCCTACATGTTTGATTCTACCAGCAAATACGGTACCAAACTAAAAGGGAGACTGAGGAAGAAAAAAAAAGAATTACCTGTAGGGCTTAAATACAAGCAAGTCTATGTAAGGCTTAAAGGCCTAGAATTATGATATAACCCATAAGACCCAAATATCAGCACACACCGATTGACATGAGTAGACAAGTTCCCTTAACGCATAAGGCTTAAGGGATTAATCAATCCTCGTGGTAAGACTTACAGTCCAAGAATCGTTCAGTCCACAAGGCCCAAACACCAACCAGAACGCCATAAATAAATGAAAAAAGTAAACTTTCTCCTTCTCGTGTCAAATATTGCATTCTAAATCAACTAAAACTACATTATAGTTCTTCCCTAAACCAGAAAACAACAGAAATGGATGGTCACAATGAATGCACTTTTCAACTACCTTTTTGTTTAGGTTAAAAAAAATGATCGAAACAAATCGAAAAAGGATTTGTTCAAATCGATGAGGACGCATGCATGCATGGGAAGGGTGGTGTGTTGCCGACCCTGTAGAGCCAATGGCATGCCAAGACTGGTGTTACGAAGTTAAAGAAGCATGTGGGTGAAGCACATGCATCTGATCCCCCCCCCCCACATGCTTACCATTAAGCTGCCCACTGTCCACCCACAAACCGGCCTTTTCTCATTCCTTCATCTCTTCATGGTCCTCCACACCACACATCTCTCTTTTACTTTCCTTTTGATTAATATATACATACACACACTTTCTCAGACAAGGGGATACTTAAATTTTAGATACTCCATGGTTTTCTTTTTGTTGGGAAGAAACAATTGATTGGCTTCTTCCTTCCATTGCCCGCTTACGATAAACTTAGAAAAAGGAAATTATTCCGAATGGGAGATATTTGTTAGATGATTCTCAATACATCGAGATCAACGACAATTATTTGATTGGACACCATTTAACAGCAAAAGATTGAAGAAATCCACGCTCTTACAAAATCATTTATTTATTTATTTATTTATTTTGGATTGGACATCCCAAGTGGGAAAAAAAAGGGAAGGGAATAGATAATGATGCAAAGGCAAAACAAACTCATGGCTGTGTCTCAGCCAACAGGTCGAAGTTTCCCCCGTGTTGCCATTTGTAATCCACATTCATCTCTATTCTCTACCAACTTGCCGAAAGTGGTAGAAACAGATAGGATAACATAACCCTAACGCTTTCTCCCTTCTATACACGTGAAAGAAATTATAATTCCTCTAATCATAATATTAAGATCTCAGTGCGACTATTCTAGAACTCTTCTGCAAGTCACATTTTTATTATTAGTCTTTCGTCTATCAAATTCTAAAGTTTTTAATTTTTTTAAAAAATAATACTCTGTACTTGAAATTCAAAATAAAAGGAAATGATAGTATTTGCATAGAGAAGATGCGTATCATAATTGTAGAGCAAGTTGGGGGGGGGGATAGATTTGTATTGGAAAGCTGCTGGGAAAATGGGATCCCACATGCATGGACTGTGGGCGGCGGCCCCTTTCTCAGACTCTCTCTCATCTTCAACTCTTGACGACCTTGAAAGGGAAAGTTTAGAGTTTGCTTTCCCTAATGGGAAAATTTTATATTTGTTTTTGTACCCATCATCTGTCATCATTCTTGGCTTCATTAAAGGGTCAATACGCATTTAGTATATAAAGTTTTAGTTTTGATCTGTTTTAGTATCTAAAGTTTTAATTTTTTTAAAATTTATTTCTAAAGTTTAGTTTTCGTGTTTCATTTTTAATATCCACCGTTAAAAACTTAACGGCAGAGTTGACGTGATATAAATAATACTTTTTTATTATTTTTAAAATTATCACGTCAATAATTAAATAATATTTTTTTATTCAATTAATAGGGAATGACACGTGTCACCACCCTATGGAATAAAAAACAAATTATGCACAGCCTGGAGGAATCAAACCAGCGCCCTCTTGCTGAAGAGGAAAAGGCTTAGCCACTAGGTTAAGCAAGTCAATTGGAATTATTCACCACAACAGATATTTAATTAATATAAAACATCAATATTAAACCATTTTAAAATAAAATTTAATATATTTATTTATGATCCTATAATATAAATTTAAATTAAATAAATATTAAAAATATTTTTTCATAAATAATTTAAATTTTATATTTATTTAATTAATATTAAATGAATTGAGGATTCATGAAGTTCAAAAATAGTGTTTATTTTAATGACTTAAAATTTTATATAGTTTATATTAATTTTTTTATATTTTTAAATAATTTAATATTTGATTAAACAATTATATGAATTAAATATAAATAATTAATTTTATAGACTAGCTTAATGAACTAAATATAAACAATTATAAGAAAAAAAATATTGTACAAATCATTAAATAAATATAAATTTAAATTATTTATGATAAATTTTTTAATATTTATTTAATTTTAAATTTATATTATAGGATCATAAATAAAAATTTTAAGTTTAATTTTTAAAATAGTTTATTGCTAATGTTTTAAAAACATAAATTCTTTATTAAATAAATATTGATTGTGGTGAATTAACATTAATTGATTGCTTAGCCACTGTTGCTAAGCCTTTTCCTCCTCACCAAGAGGGTGCTGGTTCGATTCCCCCAGGATGTGCATCATTCCTATTGGCCGAATAAAAATAACAAAAATATATTATTTGATTGCTGATGTGGTAATTTTAAAAAATAAAATTATCATATTATGTCAAGTCAGTTTTTTATCGGTGGTATATTAAAATGAAACGAAAACTAAACTTTAGATATGATTTTGAAAAAAATGAAATTTTAAGTACTAAAATGGACCAAAACTGAAACTTTATATACTAAATACGTATTTTACCCTACATTAAACTAGTCAATTAGGCTATTCCCCATCTCCATTATGGACTCACCTTCTTTCTTTAATCATTTATGTATAAACAATGATTACATGTATCATAGTGGTATATGATATTGATTAAGTAATTGGATCAACGCGGATTGCATCATTACATTAAAGGGTGAAGCATGCATGGTTTGGGTTTTGGAGAACAAAAAGTGACTCACAAACAATTTTTAAGTTACTAACTTAAGGGTAAACTACATCAAATATCACCGAACTTTAGGTGTTGTATCGTTTATACCATTGAACTTTTAATTTTTGTCAATTTACAGCAACGGATTTTGATTCTCGTTTCGATTATACCACTAAACCGTTAAATCATTAATGGCACGATGATGTGATTGACGACTGCCGACATAGACACCTCACCAAAGCAATGTCATTCTGATCCGACTATTAACGATTTAACGACTCAGTGGTATAATTAAAACGAAAATAAAAGTTTAATACTATGATCGACAAAACTGAAAGTTCAATGGTATATACGATACAAATTTAAGGTTGAATTTGTATTAATGGGAGTCGTATGATAAGATATGGTGGTTAATTGAGATCAACAATTATTTAAAAATTATTTTATAATTAATGAACATAATTAATTGAGATCATAAATGACGTGATGAGTTGAGATGTTGAAATAATTTATAAGCGGGAACGTTTGTCAAACGATTCTTTTACATAATATAAAGAATTAATAATTTAATATTTAATTAATTAATATTAAAAAAAAGCATATATACTTTAAGGTGGTTTTATATATACAGTAGCGCCGCATTGGATGTTCTGGTTTTCATGCGGTGTGTTGATCTCTCATTGGCTGAACCTAATAACTTTCACTTCCACTAACACAAAAGCCTACTTTCTTTCTCTAATTTATTTTACTTTCTCCTTTATCAAAGGCAGTGGGAAAGAAAGAGAAAGGGAGGGATGGACCAGTTCCAAGCTTCTTCGTTTGTTTTCTAGTGTATTGTTAATTTTTGCACTTGTGTGGGTTCGAAACCTAAATAAGAGAAAAATTAATGCCATTTAATTATTAAGATATCGAGACTCAAAATTAGAGGTATTAAGATCACGAATCCGAGCAACAATAACTGTAGCAGAGCGATTAAATGTTTATTTTCAAATGATTACAAGTATTTAAAACAGATAATGCTTTATAATTACCAATTAAATTTTATTTTATTTTATTTTTCATATTGTGCATACTCTATATAAACCCTTTCTTGGAAATCAAAGCATGCAAATGACCACAAACAAATTAAATGCTGTCCACAACAAGACATTGGACAGGGAAAGGGGATTGGGGATTGGGGGAGGGGTTCAACTATTTAGAATTACAAGATGCATAGGTAAGTGTAATCTGTAATGGGTCTGCTTGCATTTGTATGGCCCTTTGTGTTGATAGAAAAACATAATGACTTATTATATTATATTTCGTAATTTTAGGGGGGGGGGAATATAATTAATTCACTATTTGTTTAATTAATGCGAAAGTCTTTATTAAAAATAATAATTTTGATTTATAGGTTGATTCTATTATAATTGTGGAAGTAATTATTATAAGTGTAAAGCATACTAATAGTTCTCCGATTATAGAGTGATGCTTGTTGAAGTTACAAAATGATCATCTGGCTATAAAGTATTACTTTGGTGAGTCACTCGACAATTAAAAGTTACAAAATTGTTATCTGATTATTCATTATGTTTCAAACTCGTCATTTTTCATTAAAACTTTGACGACAATCTGAGCTGAACGTTATAATATTATTGTGATATGATAAAATATGATCCTATAACCTCAAACGACTATCATATCACAATCATCATGTTAACGTCTAGCTCAGACAACATTCAATTTTTTAACAAAAAAGACGAGTTTGGAACGTAAAGAATAGACATGTGATCATTTTATAAGTTTTAATAGTCGAGTGACTCAACAAAACAACACTCTATAGTCATAGTACCATCTTATAACTTTTAAAAGTTGAGGGACTTAAAAATCAGTAGTCTATAGTCGAAAGACCATTTTTGTGCTTTTTTTTTGGATAAATCATTTTTATTATCCAAGAGCAGAAATCTGCTGCAAAAGAACAGTGGGTACTTACAAGAGTATCCAGAAGTTACAATCAAAATTACAGCAAAACAACTTCAATAATCAATACCCCATGTATTACAAAGTGTGATATTGATACTATCAATCCTATTGATGTTTCTACCCCGTAATTTGATTGAAATGGTATCTTTAATGGCGTTGAACATAGCTTCAAAAGATCTTGAGCAACCTGTAAATAACCTTTTGTTCCTCTCTTCCCATATAGTATAAGTAAAAGATGTCCAAGCAAGCTTCAAGATAGTAGTAGGGATTTACCTTTCCATGTAGCACATGCCCAAGATATGTGTTCTTCCCAAGAGCATGGTCTTCTTCGAATGCCATTTAGGTGCAAAATCGCATCCACAGTGAGCTAGACAAAGGACAATGAAGAAATAAGTGATCCCTAGATTCCAAAGAGACATTGCAAAGCACACATGTATTATCATTTTCAAATCCCATTCCAAGCAATCTATATTTAGTTGGAAGTCTATTTAACAAAGCCATCCAAGTAATAATGCTAAATTATGGGATATGGAGTGGGAACCATATTAACTTGTGCCATTTTATTTTCTCCTCCCTGTTTCTGATTTGAAGCCAAATATCTTTTATAGTAGCAGCTCCCATGGACGGAATAGTCGAAGCTTGATGCCTCATTTTTGTACTTTATCCTTATTTTAAAACATCAAAATTTAAATCATGAAAAACATTTAAAAGATCTATCATCTCAACCTCATTAATTGTATATAAATATTCATTATGAAATGATCTTTAAATTGCTTAAAATAATAAAAATAATTTAAATTTATATAACAATAATTAATCGTTAATCGACCTCGTCATAGAATAACAAATTCATTTCATTACAATGAAGCTTTGCTAAACATAAAATTATGAGTCTAATACCGGATAATTTATCTCCTTCTTGTAGTATTATATTAGGCAGAGGTTAGCAAATTTTGGCTCGACTCGAAAAATCGATTTTTTTCGATTCGATCGAGTGTTCACCCCTAAAATTAGGGTTGAGATTACAATAGCGATACAATTGCAATGTCATAGTTTCGGTTATTACAGACATTACAACACAATTTATTTCTTAAAAATCATTATGTCTAAAATACTGATGTCATTGCAATATAGGGTAACCTTGAAAATCAACTAGCACAATTTAAAACTATATTCCTTCCTCTCATTGAAAAAAAAATAACTGAAAAATACTATGTACTTTCTATAATTCAGGAAATGGTATTGAAGTATTAGGGGATGACCAAGAATAGATAGCCCGTATTTATTCCAAACGTGACGCAACCACCTTCTTTTTCATTCTATATAAAGCCCCCTAACCCCATTGTTTCCCACACCAAAGCAAAACAAAAGCAAGAGATGTTTCAGTAGCCCAATATTGATACATTTCTGGGTATATATAATATACGCTAATCATATAGTTAGCTTGGGAATTAGTCTTAGAACTCCAGCTCAAGGGCATGGGGCTTGGTCTGCTGAAAAAAAGGGATTTTAGGGTAAGGGAGGTGACAGAAGAGAGTGAGCACACAGGGTACTTTCTTGCATGCTAGAGCCTTTCGTGCTTGAAGCTCTGCGTGCTCACTCTCTATCTGTCATCCACTTCTCTCTCTCTCTCTCTTTCTCTGTTCTTTGATTTTATTACTTATCTGTGTATAGGACAATGGCTGCGTGCTAGGGATTTCTGTTAATTTTCCAAGGGTTTACTTTACTGTGCATAGTACTGATTCATTTACCTTGTGTACTTGTGGCGAAGGACAGCCGTATCGTTGTTTCCGTTTCCAATTAGGAATATTATAATCTGCAGGATTGCGGTTTCCCTTCCTGTTTTCACCTTCATAAGTTAGGGTTTCATTTAACTGCATATTGAATCTTTTGACCTTCTTACTTACTAGATCTAAGTTATAAATATCAAGTAAAGGCTTTCTTTACATGTTCTTTAATTTATCTTTTCGTTGAATTTGGTCCAGATGCATGATCTGTCAGTCTCATTAGCTATAATTAATCATGGATATATAGGTGTATATTGCAGACATCATGTTACTGTGTGCGTGTGTGTAGGTGTATCTATATGTAGTTAACTTGTTAACATGAAGATACAGGTGCAAGCAATGGTGGATCTCCGCTGTTGTGTCAAAGTGTTAATTACAAATAGCCTGTTCTTGTGTGCATCAGATCTGCAGAAAAACGTGTTCAAGCAGACATGGAGGTCTTAGAGATGCACAACCTGCAGAATCTACAAACGTTCTAACATTCTTTATACTGTCGTCTGAAAAACCAACTGTTTGATCAAGAGAAAAAGACATCTCGAAACTCCTCGAATTAACCATGTAGACATTAACAAGTAACTCGGAAGTTGCTAATTAAGGATAAAGAAGACCATCAGTTTCCTTCTTTTTTCCCCCAGTGTTCACTTGATTTATTCGATACTATTTCCTTTGCAAAATCAATCCAGAAAAGGAAAACAAAGAACTGTATTATATAGTATGTAAGAAACATGTTTTGTTTGGTAAGATGTAGCATTTATGTAAGTTATTTTACTCTTCGAAATTCATTCTTGTTGTTAGTCGGTGAAGCAAATCTAATAAAGTGAAGGTTTCTTTAACAAATTAATAGCCGATCTGAGGGTAATAATGCGTGCATATGTTATGGTTTGTCTCATGAAAGGGTAAATAAAAGAAAGAACTCATTTTCACAAGGGTTTTGGCTTAACCAATCTCAAAAATAAAATAGAGAATGCAACATGCGCAGGAAAGGACACCATGGAGGGGATAAGGAGAAAAGAAGAGGCCAATCTTTTTTACTTTCGGGTACTAACTATTCTGTCTCACTCATCTCACACATGATACGGATTTAACTTAGGTTATGCTTATCTTCTTCTCTTTTGCATGGTTGAACAGTAAAATTTAACAAATTATTTTTCTTTGTTCATATGGAAAGACAGATTTCGTGTAGGATACGAATTTGAAAGTTATATTAGAAATTTAAGAGTTTGACATGGGGTTATCAATGAACAAACGCAAACACAATATCTAAATAATACGAGAATTTAAAATATGAGGAAACCAGCAAAAGTACAGTACATCAAGGAACAGAAGAGAAGTGCTGTACAGCGCTCTAACAAAGGATGTGAATATAACTCCCAGAATGTATAGTGGTGAGGTACATAATTGAATCGCAGAAAACAAATCGTGAACACAGTACATTGAGGGATCATGGCCACAAATTTATATATACTATGAACAGATAAGGGAAAATCAATAAATTGATAATTAGCTGTTAAAATGGAATTTAATGATACTCGGAATACAAATGAGTTGAAACCATGAAATAGTTTCTGGGATTTTCATCCCATGAATCAATTACAAGGATGGGGTTGGAATTTATAAATATAATGACAAAAATACCAAAAGATTTTGACTTGTAACGTTTATCAGTACCCTAATTTAAAGCATTTTTTTGGTTGTCTCCTGATTTTCAAGGCTTTTCCTTGACTAATCCAAACCGATACGGGTCACACACCTGACTTTGGTAGGCGAGTCTGTCAATGAGGATTTTCTGTATACATACACAAGGAGTCGAATTCGAGACTTACTTAAACGATATCAAGTTGATCACCACTTGAACTAACCCCGTTAGTTAAACTAAAGGTTTTTACCCTAAAATAAATTGATAGAATTAAAATGATCTTAGAAAAATATGAACGAAAATAACTATTTAATAGAATAGGGCTTATATTGGCTCGTGGCACTGAGGTTGGCCTTGTGATGAATCTGATTGTTTGGGCTTAACCAGAAAGGCTTTGGGACTTGGCCTTGGGGTACTTTTGTTTAACTTTTGCATCCCAACCTTTTTCTATCAATTATACCAGTGACCACCCAACTATAATCCCTTCTCATTTTGATTAACATTTTGAATTTCTGTCAATTAGGTCATCTAACTATTTAAATGTATTAAAGTGGTTGTTAACATTTAATGAAAGTGCTGGCAAAAAAAATTGGGTTTAATACACATTTGATTCCTCAATATTTATACATTCTTTCAATTTGGTCATGTTTTTAACTTAATTTAATAAATTTAATCTCTAATTAGTGTCACCACCTGATTTGATACAAAATATGAAAAAATTCAACTTGTTGATGGGGGAATCAAACCTCTAACCCCAGCTCCTTCAGAACAAGTCAAAACTACTGGGTTGAGTCCCTCAATTAGTATGTATAATTTTAATTTTTTAACATAATTAATAATATTTATATATAAAATTATTAACTATATTAAAAATAATAATTTGATGATTATATAAAAGATTGTACAAAAGTTAAAGATGTTTTAAAATATAAAAATCTAAAATTTAATTTATTTAAATATATATGTTAATTTCCTATTTTCCCCTACCATTGTTTATAACATGGCCCAGCGGTTTAGGTATGCTCTAAAAGAGCTGGGGTTTAAATGTTTGATTCCACTAGCATCAAGTTGAAAATTTTCCCAATTTTGCATCAAATCAGGTGGTGACAGGGGTGTCACCGTCTGATTGAAAATAAAATAAATTAAATAATTAAAATTAATAATATATCTTTCAATATGTTAGTGACACATGTCACCATCTAACTGGAGGTTAAATTTATTAAATTAAATTAAAATATGACCAAATTGAAAGAATGTATAAATATTGAAGATGAAATGTGTAATTATACCAATATTTTAATTGACATATCATCCTTTAAATGTTAACGGCAAGTGCTACGATTGAATACATTTAAATAGTTGGATGACTTGATTGACAAAAATTAAAAATTGGTGGTCAAAATAAAAGGGGTTATAGTTGAATGGTCACTGGTATATTTTACCTAAAATATTTTTATACAAACATAATCCTTAAATGAAAACAAAATATTGCATAGTCAATTGTATAAGATACAAACACAAAGTCCGAAAAAGATAAAAGAAGATAAAAATCGAAAAATGGCTTCTTAAACCCTTCAATAATGCAATAATTATAACACAGCAGTGAAAAAAAAAATCATCCCAAGTAACAAGGATGCCTGGAAAGAAAGAGGGGAGGCCTTCGATGGATAGTAGTAGTAAGGATAGGGATACTCGTGCGGTCCTAGTCCCCCTTGACCTTGACCTGGAGGTGCGTTGAAGAAGTACACAAAACGAGGCGGTGGAGGACTGGCCTTCGAAGAATATGATGGTTGTGTGTGTGGGGGTGGGGGTGACCGCGGTGGAGATGGAGGAAATAATTCGAATTCTAATGGTGGTGGGCAGTGAGTGTCGTCAGATCCTGACGGGGACCGTGGGGTGTAATAAGGTTCGGGCGGAGAGAGGTGAAGTGACGATGATGGTGGTGACGAATACGACTTCAACAGCGGTGGAGGTGACGGTGAACAAATAGGCCGGACATGTTGCACAGTCACTGACGCATAGTAACCCGGTTGAAGCTGATGATGTTCCCGTTTCATGCTCTGATGTTACACTAGCTAGCATGATGATGCCCGTCATCGCCAGTTTCAGCCATTTGTTTCCCCGGAAAACCCGACTGCCCACCATTGTCTTTTGTTGGGGGAAGGAGGGAGGCATATGCTGAAAGAAACCTATAAAACTACACTTATCTGCTCTTTAGCTTTTATCAAGACAACGCCAAATGAACACTAAGCACCTCGATACCCCACTTTACCTTTATCATGCGTGTTCATGGCTCTTCTAGAAGTCTGGTTTATGAATGCATTGCCTTACCCTTGACTGCATTCAGTATCATATATACTTGTTTGGTACTACCAATCTTACTTATACCCTTTTGAGCATCAATCTCACCCTTTACACTTTATTCACTGTCTATGCTTTTCTTTCAATGGAGGGCTCTCGTGAATCTCCCTTTTTTCTCATTGCAAGTTTCCAGGGCAACTCTTTGCTTGTAGCTAGCAGCGTTTTGAAGAGTTTAAAGTTTGATTAGGCAAAGTCACAACTTTCCTGAAGGGACATTTTTTATTCAATTCAATTTCTTTCATATACTAGGAGGATCATATCCCTATACATATCCGAATATCATTATATATCTAAGAATAATACAGTAAGAAAAATTTCCAATTCTTCAAAATAATTAGAAAAAAGGGACTGCTAATTGTTCTGCAATCACAAACATGAAGTAGTTTAGTAAGGCTTGTGTTTTCTGCAAGCACAAAAGAGAGAATGTAAACGTACAGATTTCCTGTGTTTTATTGTATAAACCAGAATCCTTCCCTCTTCGTCTTGTTTTATTTTTCTTTAGATGCAGGCAGCTTCTTTCCCTCAATCCTTCAATCTAGTCTGGGATTTCATTCAGAAGTTGAAGTCATGCTCGATGATTCCTAGCCAACAAACAACCAAACTATGTCAGACAACCTGGTTTCAAGAAAATTTATCTGGTTACTATCTATAATAGATAAGTCCCAAACCTTATCTTCTGATGGCATCCTCGACCTACAATTATTACTGCGGCCACGAGAGTCGGAGCTCGTTCCGAAATCTCTTAATCGGTTAAGTTCCGGCACTATAACAGTTCCAAGATCGGGTCTGTCCTTTTTCCTCAGCTCTACACACTTGAGGGCTAATCGAGCAAATGCTAAAGCCTCTTCAAGTGGCCAATTTGGCACAGCTGGATCAAGTACATCAATTAAAGTTCCTTTTTCGATGGCCCTTCCAACATGGTGAGCAATACCCATTGGAGGCTTGGCTGTAATAATCTGGAGCAGCATTATTCCGAGGGAATATATGTCCGATTTAGTTGTCAGCATCCCTGTTTGTTGATATTCAGGATCTATGTAACAGAATGTCCCTGCAGCTGAAGTCATGTGATATTGTGTCACACTGTCGGCTACAGAAGGTGGTACTAGTCGTGCTAGGCCGACATCGGCGATTTTGCTCACGTAATTGCGGTCTAATAGAATGTTAGCCGGTTTGAGGTCCCGATGCACTAGTGGTTCTGGCTTCGCTTGGTGAAGGAATAGAAGGGCAGTCGCGATTTCAGCAGCTATGTTAAATCGTTTTCTCCATGAAAGCGGAGGAGTATTTCCCTTTCGAAATAGTCTGTCCTCTAAGCTGCCATTAAACATATATTCATATACCAAGCACCCATATTCGGGACAGGCACCAAGGAGAAGGACCATGTTTGGATGTCTCATGCAGCAAAGAACCTCAACCTGTATTAGGTTTGTAGTTATGCAACAAATTATTAGCTTAAGACAACCATTCCAACAAACATTTTGGTCTATTCCGACGTGATGACTTACCTCTTGCTGGAACTGTTTCTTTCCTTGAGCAGCATCCGGTCTTAGAACTTTTATGGCAACCGGAGTGTGATCGAGTTTGCCTTTAAAAACAGGGCCGTAACCCCCTTCTCCAATCTTATTAGATGCTACAAAGTTTTCAGTTGCTTCTTCAATTTCTTCGATGGTATATTTTCGGTATCGGACATCATTCTTTGCCAAAGCACTCAAAGCACGAGTCTTCTCGTCGGCCTCCTTCTTGGCTTTAAGCTCTGCTTGTCTTCTTCTATGTGCTTCCATCTCCGCCAGTTTTCGCGCTGCCTCGGCTGCTTCCATGGCAGCTTTGCATTTAGCCTTCTCCTTCTCTGCCATGGCAAGAGCTGCCTCTCCAGCTTGCTTAGCTTCCTCGAACTTGCGTGCCTCCTCCATCTTCCACTGATGAAGCTCCTCAGCCTGAAGCCCCAAAAATTAACAATGTTCTCAAATTGATGTTCTTGGAATATATTGATGATGTCGGTATAGGATTACCTTTCTTTTGGCTGTAAGAGCTTCTTTGCAAGCTGTGCTGTACAAATCCATGGTTTGCTGAAGTTCAAGCTTCAACCTTCTCATTTCAGCTTCGATGTCTCGCTGCATTTCACGGGCCATGAATGTTAGCAAATTTGCCCATAAACAGGCAATGCTTTACTGTTTTTTTTTTTATTTTAAAAAAACCCACTATCTCTGAATTCTTCTTACTGTGTTTTGAGGAAGTTGCCCGGTAGGGGTGGCCGAAACCATAGAAAAATCTAAACTTTGGTCATTAAGATCAATAGATCCATGGGGAACTTTGTTTAAAAATTTTATCGATAGCTAAAGTATCTTGGCTAGATGAAGGCTGTGCCGCAGCCGCTCGCATAGCTGCATCCATGTCACCTGCCAGATTCGCCGGCGAACTTTTTACTCTGTCACGGTCACGCATAGGTAACTTGGGGGGATTGTCAACTGATTGTCTATCTGTTCCATTTCTCGACTCTCCCCTAACTACTTGTCGTCTGTTTAAACGATACAATGTCAACAACAACGCAAATCACCGATTCAATCAATAGTAAGAAATGTAAACCGATTTTCCCACCGCACCTGCCTCGATCGTCTTCAAGTTGATCCGATGGAATATGCGGCGGCATTCCGGACGACATCTTTGGCGGACCAGCAGTGTTCGAAACAGGCCGCTGTGCGGTTCGCATAGTCAATATCTTACCTTTGGAAATCACGTACACGGAACAAAATTCCGGTGCACTTCTTATCAAGATTGCAGGAATGTCATTCTTGGATTTCCTATAATTTAAATAACTGAAAATTATGATTGTTAAAAAGTTATATCAATTTACTCGATTTGTTCGAATCAAAAAGGAAGATCACGTTGCTTAACCTTGATAAACTATTCCTTGTTGCTGCACCAACAACTAGATTGTTAATCAAGTTCTTGTTAACGTAGTCCAGAAGTGCTTTGCAGACATCTGCATCTTCCAGGACAACCTCCTTCAATTGAATCTGAATTTGAAATTTATTTGATCGGATTTTAATTTTCTGAAATTTTATACTTTGATCATGTGTTCTCTACGATAACTGCTTACCCCTTTGCGTGCACAGTAGCCGCGAAAAGTAATGAAAAGCTGGTTTACGTCATTATCAGAATCGTTGTCACCCTCTGCATGTTGATTTATGAACGAAATGAATCAGGAAAAAAACGAATGCCTTTTATAGATACTTATTAAGGATATGATATAAGAGAGAGGATGCCGACGGTTTTTATTCTTAACGTGGATCAAGGTGACGAATGGGTTGGAGACGACGAGATGCTCGACGGCCCAACGTACAGCATGTGGGCTGTTTTTATCTTTGTCGATGGCCACCGTCGTGGTGTGGCCCTGTACGTTTTCATCGGATAAGAAATGAGGAGCCATCTCTGATCTGGGAAACGAATCAATAGCTTTCGTCTCTTGGCAATGTTGTTAAACTCTGTGTTCCGAAAGATTAGGTTACCGGCGTCGCAACCAACAGGCCAAC
Organism: Hibiscus syriacus; assembly: GCF_006381635.1. NCBI lineage: Eukaryota > Viridiplantae > Streptophyta > Magnoliopsida > Malvales > Malvaceae > Hibiscus > Hibiscus syriacus. Next base: position 1,576,409 of record NW_024063142.1, on the reverse strand, counting down.
GCGTCCTCCACCTCCTGCTGTTTAGCTTTTTTAAAAAGGAAAAGGAAATGGGAGGAAGAAGAAGGCTTGTTCGCTCCTGGTGTTTAGGGTGCAATGAAATATTTGGTCGTGTAATGAAGTTTTAAGAATCTATTTCCGCCACTGCCTTGTTTTAGGCCATTTAACCTGGCCCGTCCCTTCAAAAAAAACAAAACATGCGAGGATAATAATATTAATTATAATCATATTTTTCTCTCTTAAATTTTAATTAATTCAGATCAATTCGTGTTCAACTAAGTTCGTTTATTTTAAAGCTTGGAATTTAGGAAATTGTATGGTCAACACTTGAAGTTAGTCCCTGTTTTTGTCTTATGCCTAACTAAGTTGGATAAGGGTGAAAGCATAGTTCAACAGGTCTAGAAAGAATAGCAAGCGAAAGCAAATTGAATGTGGGTAAATGAATCGAACTTGAACGAATAAGATTATGTTCGTGTTTATATGTTTATTTTTAAAGGTGTTAATGTTCAGTTCATGTTCGTTTAAATTTATAATATCGTGTTTTTTGTTCATTTATTTATTTTTGAAGGTATTCGTATTCGTTCATTTATTGTTCGTGAACATGTTCATTTATATATATGTTCAATAACATGTTCATTTAGCGTTCATAAACATACTCATTTAATGTTTGAATTTTATTTTACCTTTTGATTTGCAAGCTAACAAATGTAAAATTATGCCACTAGTGTTTAAACTCTTTAAAATTCATAGTTTAAATTTCAACTTTTATAGTGTGTTCAGTTTAGTCACTACTTTCACAAATATTTAAAATATAGAAAAAATAAAAGAAAAAAGAGAATCGTGTAAACGAGCTTGTTCATGAGTATAAATGAACGAGTTGATAAATGAGCTCATAAACAAACTTATAAAAGAGTTTGTTAATAAAAGAGTTTGTTCGTGAACATAAATGAACCAAACACACCTACGTTTGTATTTGTGTTTGTTCGTTTATTAAATTAACATAAAAAAAATTGTCCATACTCATTTATTTAACTTAAAAATGAACATAAATAAATGTTATACAAATGATTTACGAATAGTTCATTGAACACTCTATTCATCTTCATCCCTAGGGAACATGGTGCGTTTGATTCACGGAATGTAAGATTACCAATAGGAATAAAATATTATCAGGGAATAGGATTATTGATAATGTTGTATTTTGTGTTTGGTTGGTTTAGCAGGAATGTAAAATTACCGTGTTTGGTTAAATGAATAAAAGATTATTTGAATGTATATTTGACCAAATTATCCTTATTATATATTTATATAATATTACAAGTTGGAAAATATTTATATATTTTCTTTAAAAAAAATTAAATTCATAAAATTTATATAATTTTTTACAAAATTAAAAATATAAAAAAAGTTTAATAAAATGGTAAATTTTATTTTAACTCCTGAACTTCATATAAAATTTTAATTATAGATTTTTTTTTGTAAATCTAAAATAGTTTAAGGATAAATTTGTACTTTAACCTTCGTAGAATTTTTATTATTCAATGACAGAAAAATGATATTTTTGAAAAAAAATTAAGGGCATTTTATTCCAAAACACCGATAATGTTACAATACCTAAGGGAAAGAAGGTAATGACATTCCCAGTAATATACCCAAAAAATCCACTATTAGTAATAAAACATTACCGAAATGACATTCCCGACCAACCAAAAGGGGAATGTGGATTCCATTCCCGGAATCCTACATTCCCCATCCAAACGGTCCCTAAGTCTCTTAATTTAGACTAGGCCTGTAAATGAACTGAACGTTCAGCGAACTGTTCGTGAATCGTGCGGCGGGAAGTTCGTTTATGTGCATTTATTTATTAAATGAACGAACATGAACAAGATTTTGTGTTCGTTTAATTAAATGAACGAACATGAACATAGGTCTCGTTCGTTCATTTACGTTCGTGAACGTTCAGTTATGTTCGTTTATGTTCATTCGATTATGTTCGTTTATGTGCGTTCATTTATGTTTAACCTAATATTCTTAAATCAATTTTGGTAACCAATTTATATGTATCTTAAAAATATTAATTAATCTGATATTCTGATGACCAACTCCATAATTAACCCAATTTTACATCTTTACCCATAAGCAATTAAGCGATAATACAAAAAAACCCTAAATCTAAAAAACAATATTTTCTCAACTCTCTCCAGCCCGTCACTCGCCGTTCTTGATTCTCCACTCTCCCCACTCTCCACAATTTTCATTTCTACAACGATTCGACAGAGCTGCAAGTCTTCAACTGCAACGATTCGACAGAGCTTCTTCTCTTTCCCTTCATCTTGGCATCTTGAACGTGATTTCATAAGGTAAATAATTTGAAAATTTTTTTGGTCTGTTAATTTTTTGTGTGAATTTAGGAATTTTTTATGGGTTTCAACGTTTTTTGGTCTGTTAAATCAAGGTTACATCTTTACTCTCTCTCATGCTTGGATTTGTTTTCCTTTCTTTATTTTTAACTATCCTTGTTAGATCAGATGCATTCAATTTCAAAGAGCTTTATCAATCCTGTTGAGTTCACTTGAATGGATCGGTGCTCTATGAATCGCAATTAAGACATAATGTAGTTCTTGCTTTAGTTCCATGTTTTTCTATCTTTTATATTTGTATTGTACTGTTTCTGGTTGAGGTCCGTTGTCTCCCTATTCAAAAAGGGACTTGTTATTCCTGTTATCTGCTCTACTTCACTACTGAGGTACTTCTAAGTGTAGTGTTAGCTCCTTATTCAGTCGGTTTGGTAAAGGTATTAAAACTAGCACAGTTAAATATGACCAACATATTAGAAGTGTCAATACTTTTACATTTGTCAAGTCAGAATTGGACACTTATTGTGGAGTTTTAATTGGTGAGCCTGGTGTATATTTTGATGCCTTGGGATGGTGGAAGGAGAACAATCTTAAATTTAGCATTTTGTCAAAATGGTTGTTGATATATTGACAATTCCGGTCACTATTGTTGCTTCTGAATATGCTTTCAGTGTTGGTGGGAGGGTTATTGATCCGCATCAATCCTCTTTAGGAACTAAGATGGTAGATATGCTTATTTGTGGAGCTGATTGATATCGTCAATACTATGGGTTGGATAAAAATAAAAACAAAGTATTTTTATGTTTTAAGTTTTATTGAATTTGGTTTTACAATGACTAATATATTTTTGGTTTTTTGATTTGTTGTAGCAAAACGAAGATCATACATGTTGACTTCCTTGAAAAGAGCATGAATGAATTGGTATAACATCGCTAATTTAGTATACTTTTCATCTTTTGTTATAACTCCTTTAATTTAATATAATTTTATTTGTTTGATTCTGATCAGGATGGATGATGAATTAACGACTGATCATAAATGCAAGTTGAATATGTTACGAATATTATTGAAGTTGTTTGGATTTCAAGAAGATTGTTTTGTCGAACAAATTAACTTTAAGACTTTAGTATGTTCATATAGTTTATTTATGATTTATGTATGTTTTTGCATTGTCGACTATTTTTCATGAAAGAACAATGGTTTGTAGGGTCTCCAACGTTTATGTTCGTGTTCATTTATGTTCGTGTTCGTTTATGTTCGTTTTAAACGAACGAACATGAACAAGTTATATTCCTTAATAAACGAACATGAACAAAAAAAAATATGTTCGTTTATGTTCGTTTATTTATTAAATGAACGAACATGAACATACCTCCGTTCGTGTGCGTTCGGTTCGTTTACAGCCTAATTTAGACATTCCATCTCTCTGAAATTCATCCATATTTTTTTAATAATTAAAATAATGGATACGTGTTTGGTTTGGTCTAATAGCTAATCATCATTTATATTCAAGTCTTGGTTTTTACCACTCTCAAATTCATTTATTTTTCTTTACTTTTCACTAATAATACAATGACATGTGTTATTTATTAACAATTGAATTTATTAAATTATTTAGAATTAAATTAATAGAACTTGTAAATATTGATGATTAAGTTTTTTGAACCACTTTAAATTACAATGGAATTGATAAAATGTATAATTTTTTAGATTAAAAATGTTATTTATAGCATATCATTTGACCATCTTGATGAAAACTCAAATGTCAGTGACTAAAATTGCAGAAAAAGATAATTTGATGATCAAAATAAGAGAGAGGTGATAGTTCGGTCAACAGATGTGTAGTTTATCCTAATTGTTAATCTTTTAAAAAGTATATATATATTCCATGCCGGGATATGATCATGATATTGCCATGTGAATGGAGGGATAGCGTGAATAATGGAATGTGACTGAGTTTTGGGTTTTTGCCAAACCCACATATTTGGAAAATTCAACCATGTTGACGTATTAAAGTTTCAAGTATCTTATTGTCTGTAATAGCTTTGGGAACAAGACAAGGATGCTGCAGCCTATGTGCCTTGGATGGTTTGATTTTCGGAATTGGTCCAATAGAATTAAAGCAGGTGGTGATGCTTATTTTCAAACAAAAGTAGCAGAAAATGTTGAAAATGTCACCCACTTGAGCCCTGTTGACTAAGGTAACATCAGCACAAGCGATTAAGCTCCTGTACATAATGGTGCACTCGATTCGATTTGATTCGGTCTGATTTTTCACTAAAATATGAATCGAATCGTATTTTAAGGATTTTTGAAAATTGAAATTGAAATCGAAACTGAATAGTATAAAATCTGCTGTTTTCATTTTAATTTGGTTCGGTTCGATTTTATTGTTTTAACTATTCATAAATTTTCAAATTCAATCTAAAATACAAATTTAAAACTTGAATCGATTGAAAATATATAAATTTAAATTTATAAAAAATATTATTAGCTTTATTTTATTTATTTATTTCGGTCTTATAATAAATTCAAAATGAATTTGTTTTGGATATTATTTTCTTTTATTTCTCTCATTCGGTTTGATTTGGTTCAAACTGTTTCCATATGGAAAATCTGAATACGAATCGAATTATATATTTATTTTTTTAAACCGGACCAAAACTGACCACAAATTAAAAAACTCAAACCAAATCAAATCGCATAATTCGATTCGAAACGATTTTTTGATTTTTTAGAGAATTACCTGATTTTTTAGGTCCTGGTCGGTGGGTTGACGGGCCAGGTATTTTTGAACACCCCTAAATAGTATTGACAAAAACCAATATTTAAATAAATAAATAAAACAAACGTTTAATGTCAAATAATTAAAAATCATTTTAAATATATTTTGACTTGTACTCATCTAAATTAATAAAATAAAATAAATAAATTACATGTGAACAATAGAGACGTACATTTTCCCAAAGTGTAACGTAATCATCCCATACCATCCGCTACAACTATGGTCTAAATTTCATTTCAATATTTTAAAAAAAAACTGATTATATTACTGCAAATGTCAATATTAGGGATGGGCATAGGTCGGGTTTTTGGTCCACCTGACCCGACTACAGAATAAGGAATTCGTCACCTGAGATCCAACCAGACCAAAACAAGTTTTCACTCAATTCGATATATAACCCAAAACCCGACTTGACCCGAACATCACATAAAAAAATAACTCGATCCGAACTTAATATTTTTTTTAAAAATCCGACCCGACTGATCGGATCGGAACCCATCGAGATAGGGTCCCATGCTCATCCCTAGTCAATATCAGCGTGAAAGTCATCAAGTATTAGTTAACAAAGCATATATTTAAATAACGAATATGATATGTGTCATTGCCAATGCCATGACTCAACCCACCGATTTGTGGGCCTCAAATTTCACTTCCATTTTCATACCTCTTTTTTATCTGTTACTTTGAAAAAAAAAATCTTAGATTTAAAATACTAATTATTAAATAAGGTTTGACTTTTATTCTCTAATATACTAAAATTACGAAACTAGAAACGAGTAATATTTACATGCATCCACTGAAATAATTTTACTCAACAATGCCTCTACTATTGTCAGTTTTGTTTAAGAGTAAATCGTTTACCTTTACGTACTATGAAATTATTAAAATATTATATTAATTCGACGCATTTAGTTTTATCCGATGGATTAATTGATCGTTTCCTGCATTATTATTGCAGTAAACAGTGTCGTATTTGGTTTTGCTTTATATGTTAAATCATGAAGAACTGAAGCAAGCAGAATTTGAAATTGAATGGATCTCCTTGCGTTCACACTTGCTCCAATCTTTTCACACCTGAATCTCCTACACTTTTCAAACCCACAAGAAACCCTTTTGCTTTTCGCATCTTTAATCTTGCCCTTAATTTCGTTGTTCTCTACATATACAAGGAACGCTCAGCTCTTCTGACCAAAGAGCCATTTTTTTCTTCACTGTTTGCTTTGAAATGAATAGCGGCGACAATTACAGGCGACGCCGGAAGGATAAATTTTCCGACGATGAAGATAGCTGTTCCACCGGCCACGAACCCAAGAAGAGGGATTTGAATGGTATCATCACTTCATTACTGTTGCTTGAAGAGCAAGGAAAGCGAGACCGCGAAGAGCAAGACGAAGCATCCAATGAGGAGAAATCGATTTTGGAGTCGAACCACAAGAGAAAAACTCGAACCATGTTCGAATTCTATACCAATCTACAAGATTACTACTCCGAAATCGACGAAACCGACCGTGTGAAGAGGAAGATGTCCCGAGCCATGGCAGCATCAGTCGCCGCCGCCGCTGTTGGGCAAACGGAAAACCAATCACCCGACCAACAAAACAAACAATCCGGATCGGTTCAGCAGAGGCGGTTATGGGTGAAAGACAGATCGAAGGCCTGGTGGGACGAGTGCAACCGACCCGATTACCCCGACGATGAGTTCAAGAAGGCGTTTAGGATGAGTAAGTCAACGTTCGAGCTCATTTGCGAAGGGCTCAACTCCGTTATCGCCAAAGAAGACACGACGTTACGGAACGCCATCCCCGTCAAGCAAAGGGTGGCGGTTTGCATTTGGCGGTTAGCAACGGGCGAACCGTTACGACTCGTTTCGAAACGGTTCGGTTTGGGCATCTCGACGTGTCACAAGTTGATCCTCGAAGTCTGTTCGGCGATACGCAGCGTTTTGATGCCGAAATATTTACACTGGCCGGACGAGGATTCGTTGCGGAAAATAAAAGAAGAAATCGAGACCGTTTCGGGTATACCAAATGTCGTCGGATCAATGTACACGACGCATATCCCGATTATAGCACCGAAGATGAGCGTGGCGGCGTATTTCAACAAGAGACACACGGAGCGGAACCAGAAAACCTCGTACTCGATCACCGTTCAAGGCGTCGTAGATACAAGGGGAGTTTTCACGGATGTCTGTATAGGGTGGCCAGGCTCGATGAACGATGATCAAGTGCTTGAAAAATCAGCTCTGTATCAGAGGGCAAACGGGGGACTACTGAAAGGAGTTTGGATTGTTGGGAGCTCTGGGTATCCATTAATGGACTGGGTTTTGGTTCCTTACACGCAACAACATTTGACTTGGACACAGCACGCTTTCAATGAAAAGATTGGGGAGATTCAAAAGGTGGCCAAGGAAGCGTTTGGGAGATTGAAAGGAAGGTGGTGTTGTTTGCAGAAAAGGACGGAGGTCAAGTTGCAGGATTTGCCTGTTGTACTGGGAGCTTGTTGTGTTTTGCATAATATCTGCGAAATGAGAGATGAAGGGATTGACCCAGACTTGGAATTTGAGACTGTGGACGATGAAATGGTCCCTGAAGTTGCTTTGAAATCGGTAAGTTCAATGAAGGCTAGAGATGCTATTGCTCACAATCTTTTACACCATGGTCTTGCTGGCACTGCTTTTCTGTAATTTACAACAACAAAATTGATGTGCGCACTATATGTTGTTTGAAAGATTATAAATTTATTTTTTGATATGTAATAGAACATTGTTATAGGGATTGATTGTAAATTTGTTCGAAGGGATGTGTAAAATTATCATACTTGTTCCCTCTTGCAAGTGAAATATTTAGTTTTGAATTGTAGTGTTAATGCCAACATTTAAAATATTTACACTTGTTCTATTATTGAGTAATGAATGGGAATGAAATCAAACATAAACAATATTCTTTTAGATTTTCATACGTGTCATTTTTTAAAATGCCATTTAGTATTTTTATAGAATTATTTTTGTTTATGGGTCTGAGACGGTAATTATAAAAGGGGAGAAAAGCTGACTATTTATTTCACAATATTTCAACTTTGCTAAAAAATTCGCCAAGGAACGGCGTCTTTATCATTCACAGCTGTAATCTTTCTTGGATGACTTCGACCCCCCACCCCAAACTTTTATTCATCTCTCTGCCTGTGTCGGAACATTCTTCGCCAAACGAAACAGTGGCAACAAAGATTCTTTTCATACTTAGTCTGCGGCTTTCGTTAGAGGACGGACGAAAGAATTTATATGGGGCTACTAACACAGAAAATTACATTAAGATTTGAAGGGATGCGAGACTATAAAGTCATAAAAAGTGTGAAATTATGTAAAATGGTATTGTATTAAGTAATGCAAATTGGGTTGCATTCAGAGACATGTCCATGTCATGATGAATCACAATCAGCTCGCAGATGGAAAGGAAAACGTGCGTATTGGATTCTCAAGGCCAATGATCTTAATGGGCAAAATCAACGAGATAATGCTCTCTAAATTTTTATTTCACGATATAATGCTTGTACATATTATTTGCTGAGATAGTGTGAATTCTACAGTGAAGCCGTAGGTCGCCATACACTCCGGGCGACCAAGTAGGTCGTCATGCACTCCGGGCGACCAAGGAGTGTGCATGGCTTTGCATGGCTCAACGTCGTTGCATGCAACGTTTGGCATGGTTCTGGGTAGGTAGCCAGGGCATCCCAGCAACATGCATGCTTTGCATGGCCCGCGAACGAAGCTTTCACGTGCTCTGCTCTTGTTGCGCCTCTGCTCCCATGCAGCGTGAATTCAGCTGCATTATTGCAGCCCGCTCACGTGAATGACTCAGGTGATATAATTGAAGCAGAGTTTAGACGATGGTTGTATTATATATTGGATGGATGGGGTTAATGAGTGAAACATAAAAGAAAGAAAAGGAGAAGATAGCAAGGGAGAAGATAGCAGAGAAAAGGAGGAAGAAGAAAGGGAGAGCACAACATCGAGGTAAGTTTTTTAATTATTTTAATTAGTTTATTATTTTAAATGATTAGATTGTTAGTTTATGGTTTAAGGTAAAACAAAATTTTAGTTAAATAGTTAGTTTAAGGTAAAACAAAAATTTAGTTAATTAGTTTGTTAGTTTAAGTTATATTATTGTTAGTTTAGTTTAAGTTATATCATACATAAATATAAAATTATTTAATTAGTTTGTTTGATGGTTATATATTAAAAAATAATTAATTAGTGTGTTAGTTAGTCTAATATTTTAATTAGTTTGTAGTTAGTTAAATAGTTAAGTTATATTTTGGTTGTTGAATTTATATTATATACAAAATTAGTTAATTAGTTTATTAGTAGTTTAAGTTTTATTATAATAAAAAATAGTTTATTAGTTTAAGTTATATAAAAGAATAATTATTTAAATTAGTTTATTGTTATAAATTATTAGTTTATTAGTTTATTACTATAAATTAGGGTAAAACAAAAAATTAGTTAATTAGTTTGTTAGTTTAAGTTATATTATTGTTAGTTTAAGTTATATCATATAGAAATAAAAAATTATTTAATTAGTATGTTTGATAGTTACATATTAATAAAAAATAATTAGTTAGTTTGTTAGTCGTTATTTATATATAAAAAATATGTAATTAGTTTGTGTTAGTTAAATAGTTAAGTTATATTTGTTTGTTAAATTTATATTATATAAAAAATTAGTTAATTAGTTTTTTAGTTTAAGTTATATTAAATAATAGTTTATTAGTTAAAGTTATATTAAAGAATAGTTAAAGTTATATTAAAGAATAGTTTAATAGTTGTTTAAGGAAAAATTTACATTTAACTTATATTTTAAAAAGTTTAGTTTGTTAGTTTATTAGTTTAATATATTATAAGTTATTATAATAAATTTTTTTGTTGTGTTGTAAAATAGCCAGTTAGTTAGATTATATTAAATGATTTTTTAAATATTGTTGTTTAATATTTTTTTATAGATTCATTCCAATGGCTGACCAAATTTCACTGCTGAGACTTGACAATGAACATATTTCAAGTCATTTGGGAATAATGGTGAATAAAATATTTGTTTAATGAATTATAATTAAAAAATATTTGAATATTATTTTATGATTGTGATAAATTTTTTTGTATTATTTAATTGTAGGAGGACGAGCAGCGAATCCTTCGTCTTCGGCTACATAAAGTGCCCAAGCCACACCCATTGATAGAAGAAAACTTGCAAGAGGCTGGATTTTGGTATGTAACATTTGTGCGAGATTACAAGTTGGTCTCAGGTTTGATCAGTGCGTTGATTGAATGTTGGAGACCAGAAACGCACATGTTTCATTTGCCTTGTGGCGAATGTACGATAACTCTGGAGGATGTGGCAATACAACTCGGGGTCCAAACTAATGGGATGATGATAGTAATGTCACATAAGTTTAATAATGTGGCACAACTTTGTAGTTTGTTTCTTGGGAAAGCGCCCGTACCACCAGAGTGTAGAGGGTGGCGTGTGAGGTTGTAATGGTTGAAGACTGAATTTCAACTTCAACCAAATAGTATGGAGCACGAAATTATATATGCAACACGAGCATATATATTACAGTTGATTGGGGGAATTTTGATGCCTGATAAATCCGGTAGTTATGTTCGCACTCAATATCTCTTTTTTTTAACAAATTTTAAAAATAGTAGGCAATATAGCAGGGGTTCGGCGATATTGGTGTTTTGTATCGTGAGATGTGCAAGACGTCATTAGTCGTGAATGATAATAATACAGTATAAATCGGTGGATGTTGTTGCTGCTACAATCATGGGCTTGGTATAGACTTCCATTTTTGACACCGATTAGTCGGATTGCTGTTGACTTTCCACTCGCCGGAAGGTAATATGAATCCTCTATTTTAATATAAAATATTAATTAGAAAATATTTATTTTGATTAAAATTATTGAATAAAATGTCACTATTTTTGTTTTGATTGATATACAGATAGAGGCATAAAATTGAAGGCACAGGGTTTGTGCACAACAACATTAAAGAGTTCAGGCTGAAGATCGATATTAAGACCAAAAAGGAGGTCTGTTATTTTTAATTATTATTTAAATTAACTATATTATTTGATTTAAATCAATTTTATTGTTTTTGTAATTTTACAGTTTAATTGAAGACCATACATGAATGAAGAAATACTTGCGTTGATACCGCACGATATTTTAGATGGGTTTCAATATTGGTGTGATGTTACACCATTGATCAATTTTACTTTTGTTGAGATCCAATTTGGGGATAGAGTGTTGAGGCAATTCCACTTCCACCAACCTATTCCGCGGAGTCCATGGGATCATGACCTCCTCCAAAACTTAGATGGTCGTCGTCAGGTGAATTGGGTTGAGACGCATGACGACCTGCACAGATTTGATGATCTCGTAAAGACAATGTTAATAGGGTTGAGAAGCATGCAACCTACATTAATGTTTGGAATAATAGGGCTTCATTCATGCCAACTCTTGACGACATTCAAGACGACAACTTTAATTTTGAGACTTCGGTTTACCTTACTTATTTTTTGGATAATGGAAAGCCGTTCATGACAATAATGGTAGAGAGGAGACAATTTTTGAGGTTTAAAAATATTTGGTAAAGATGAATACTCTCTACCGAGTGGGAGTTGGAGTTCATCTCAACAACCTGAATAGGAAATGACCGATGTGGATAATAGCGCACCACAACTGTTCGGCGATGCGGGATCGTTGCATCACGCAGTTGATGATTCTACTGTCCCGGCATACATACCAGAGTTTGTGCAGCCTGAGGCACTCATCTACTCTCCCATGTTTTTGTCGACGTATGACTTTGAACACATGGCAGTTCAAATGCCCCCAATGAATGAGGAGGATGGATATCATACTCCTGAGCAACCGCAACGCCACAACGTATCAGACGTCCGCCCCGTCATTATCATTCAACAACACCCCGACATCGACAACAATTGTAAACTCGTTTGCTATTTGTTACAAATTGTATATTGAAATTAAACTATTTGTAACCTTAACAATGATTTTTAGTATCAAATCATTATTATAATTTCATTACTAGTAATAATTAATAAATCATTAGTATCAAATAATTAAATATTAATAATAAATCATTATTAATAATAATTAGTATTAAATCATTATTATAAAATCATTATTAAATCATTATTATAATGATTATTATTAAATCATTATTATCATTATTATTAAATTATTATTATAATGATTATTATTAAATCATTATTATCATTATTATTAAATCATTATTATAATGATTATTACTAAATCATTATTATAATGATTATTATCAAATCATTAAATATTAAAATTATTATAAAATCATTATTATCATGATTATTATTAAATCATTATTATAATGATTATTATCAAATCATTACTAAATCATCAAATATTAAAATCATTATTAAATCATTATTATTAAATCATTATTATAATGATATTATTAAATCATTATTATTAAATTATTATTATAATGATTTTTACTAAATCATTATTATAATGATTATTATCAAATCATTACTAAATCATCAAATCATCAAATATTAAAATCATTATAACATCATTATTATAATGATTATTACTAAATCATTACTATAATGATTATTATCAAATCATTATTAAATCATCAAATCATTAAATATTAAAATCTTTATTAAATCATTATTATAATGATTATTACTAAATCATTATTAAATTATTATTAAATCATTATTAAATCATAGTCTATCTCGTACATGTGAGGAGTAGCTTCATACGGTGCCGGAACTTCATCAATTGCACCTCCACCGAAAATATTTTCATCGTCACCCAAAACGGGTTCTTCGGTTTCTTCATCTTCGCTTGAATCATCATGAATTTCTCCCCATCGATTTTCAGTATCAATATCAACAACCAATTATGGTATGTTTCTCGTCTCATACTCTGCTGCTGCAGATGTCCCTCCGACTTCATTTACACTTTCCAATAGTGCCATAAAACTGTTCGGGAACTTGTATGTCGGCTCCTCAAACTGACTATATAAAGCCATTTCAGATGATTTTGAGTCACACCTCTTGATGACCCAGGAACATCACAAATGTTACGCACATCAACAAATAACTCAATAATTGTTATATTGGTTGACTCATGTAATCCAACCATGGTTCCAATATCATCATCTTCTTCAAGTGGAACTGCAACATATCTGACTGGGTTGAGGCATATCATAAACCTATACCTCAAACCATCAACTGCAACTTAAATTTTTCTTTCTATCTTATGCTTCATTTCTATAAATGTGATGTCTTTTTTTAACATCATATTTATTGGTTTTTTAGACTGAAAAACTACTCCGATCTCATTTTCCATAATATGCCCATTATAATGGACAATCGTGAAAAAGTTGTTGCTCATTTTCTTTACAAATAAAAAAATCAATAAATTTAGATTAAAAAATTATATAAGATAATTTCATAAATCATTAAATAATTAAATATAATATAATATACTATTATATTAACGATCAAATAAAATTTGTTATTTAACTTGATTGTTTGATTACTAATATTACTAATAATGATTTAATAATTATTATTATTCTAATGATTTGATATTTAATGATTTAATAATAATATGATTTAGTCATGATTACTAATAATTATTTATTATAAATATTTAATGATTTATATTTGATATTAATCATTTAGTAATGATTACTAATAATAATATTAGTTTGATAATATTTTTTTATTTTTTAAAATATCAAACACATTTGTTAGGCAAAACTATTGAGATAATGTTCTCGAAAGGATTATTTCACGAGATAATGCATTGGCCGGATTATTTCATTCAATTAATTTTTACTCCTTATTAATTTACACATATAATATAAATTAAACAAAATATTTTTTTAAAAACACTAAATATTTTTAAATACAAAATTTTTTTAAACGAAAATTATCTCGCACAAATTAGTTTATATAATCTAATATAAACTTACTAACTAACTAATTTACACATACACAACAACTAAAAATGGACAACAAAAAATAATAAATTACCCGCGTATTTGTGCCTTCTTCCTTTCCTTTCTTTTCCTTTCTGGTTTTTTTCTTCGAATCAATCTGTACGTGGGCAAATATTGTGGAATAATGCCTTGTATGTGTAAACAAAATATTTCTTTAAACAACAATAAATTAAACAAATTAATTTTATATAATCTAATATATTATAATATAACTTAAACTAATAAACGATTTTTATTATAATATAACTTAGTTAAAACAACAAACTAACAAACTAATTAAGCACTAATTAATTTTTTTATAATATAACTTCAACAAACAACCTAATATACGTTTAAAGATACTAACAAATTAATTAATTTTTTTATATTTAATAACTTAAACTAAGAAACTAATTAACTAATTTTTTATATAATATAATATATAACTTAAACTAACAAACTAATAATTTATACTAACAAACTAATTAACTAAATTTTAATTTTACCCTAAACCTTAAGCTAACAAACTAATAATTTCATATAATAAACTAAATTAAACAATAAAAAATTACCTCAAAAAAGAATGTTTGAGCTTTTATCTTCTTTTATTCTTCTTCATTTTCTTTCTCTCGAAAAGTTTCTATATGTGTTGCTTTTGCTTCTGCTTTTACCCTAAACCCTCATATCCTCTATTTAAAGCAAATGAGCATTGGAGAGCGTCATTAATTTGGCTGTTGAATCAAATAATATTGAGCATTGAATCGTGTAACTATTGAGCGTTGAAAGGCTGCAATTCAACAGCAATATTTGTTGCATTTAACAGCTAAATTAACGATGCAATAATGTAACTATGGATGCAGAAATCTCCCAGCTATGGATGCAACGCATGCACGAGGGAGCAGAGGGTTAAGTTTGGTCGTCAGCTTGGTCGCCAGGCGTGCATGGTGACCTACCATGTCGCCAAGACTGCTTGGCGACCTACACAAAGAAAATTCTATGTGCATGGGCCATGCACTGCTCCCTGGATAGCTCGCACTCACTCCTTGGTCGCCCAGAGTGCATGGCGACCTACGGCTTCACTGTAGAATTCACATTATCTCAACAAATAATATGTCCAAAGCATTATATCGTGAAATAAAAATTAGAGAGCATTATCTCGTTGATTTTATCTAGTAATACGTATCACCCCTATTAAACTAAAAAAATAAAATAGTAAATTGTGTGCTGCACAGGTTTCGAACCAAAGAAAAGTGGCAATTAAATGGATGCCTAAATCACCCCACCAGTTTGTACATTACAGCATATTTTATATAACTAATGCAATTAATGGCAGGAAACAAGAAGTAAAAATGCAAATTGGAAGGCACAACAAGGATAAAATTACTTAGCCCAATCACAATTTAAATATGATTTTATTAATTTTTATATTTTTATTAATGGAAACATAATTCTTAATTTGTACTTATTAATTATGATTTATATTATTTTTTTATATTTCTAATCTTTTTGTTAATGGAAGAAATGATTCTTTATTTTTATTTATTAACTATAATTTATAACATTTTTATATATTTTTAATTTTTATTAATGAATAAATATTCTTAGTTTTTATCTCTTAACTACAATTTACAACATTTATATATATATTTATTTATTTTAATGAAAAAATCATTCTGAACTTTTATTTATTAGTTATAATTTAATTTTTTTTTTTTAATTGAATAAATATTTATTAATTGTATTTATTAATTATAACTTAATAGTTATATACAATATTAAATTATAATTAATGAATAAAATTAATTTTTTATAGTAAAAGTTAAGAATTATTTCTTCCATTAATAAAGTTTAAAAACTAAAAAAAATGTGGTGAATTATATTCAAATATGTAATTGAACTTAATGATTAAAATAATTTCATAATTTGTCCCAATTTGCATTTTTATTCCTTTTTTTTTTGTTAGTAAACTGAATAAGTATATATAGCATGTTGTCAAAAGGAACCAAATGAGGGTTTGGTGGAGTGGTTTTGTCGCGTGTTTGATTTTCCGTTGTCTCAGGTTCAATTCTAGCCTAGCTGTCAATTCACCATTTCTTTTTCTTATTCACCACCTTATTAAAAGAATTAAATACATTTAAATAAAAAATTAAGAAAATATCTTTTAACCAGATAATAAAAGAACTCGAACGTGCTATCTTATGGCTAACCTCATTTGGTCCGTGACAATAACATGTGTCACAATTTAATTTGAGATTAAATTTATTTTAATTAAAATAAATTATATCAAAATTAATAGAATATATAAATATTAATGATCAAATATATAATTATACCAAGTTTCTTAACTGTCACATCTTCTGTTAAAGGTTAACCATCAGTGATTTGATTGAATCGTTTAAATAATTGTATGGTCTAATTGATCAAATCAAAAAATCGGTGATCAAAATAATTTTTAATTATAATTGAGTGGTCACCCGTATAGATTACCCAAAGATAAATTTTATAAGCAAAACGTAAGCACGTAAAAAGGACAACCGTGACCACGTCTCTCTGCCAAACAGTTTGTTGTCAGTAATAAGGATCCCTCGCTTATCTTTCTGCAACTCCCCTTTCCCATGTTTCTTGAAACCTGAATCCCGAAGAGGGAACCCCTTTGCTCAGTGGTTATTACCGTGGCTGGTTTTGGTTTCATTGTACATAAATATATCAACAACAACAACAAAAATATATTCTCATATGTAATGGGGTAAGGGAGAGATAGGGTAGTAGGATGTCCCCAACGCCAAGTTGAGAGTAATTTCTGTGGAAGACCTCCGACAGTCAGAAAATTTAAAAATAAATATAAAATTCAATGAATGTATAAATAGATAAATAAATATATAGTTGAACATTCTTCATATACCGTCTTCATATGCGCGTTTGTAATGGGAAGTAATCCCTGCAAATAAATCCATGCATAAAAATATCTGCATATAGACAGAAACGTAAGACCCGACTAAATTTAAAAAGAGGAAACATGAAGAGAAGGATAAACAGAAGTCATCGATAGCAAGCTACGAGAAGGAATAAAGTCAAATGGGTTAAAACCTAAACTAAGGTAACACTACTCCGTTACCCTAGTTCTAAGCCTTCATAGATTCCAATGACAGAAACGTATAAAAATTATAAGTCATGGAAATTACTACAAAAGCATTAAAAATAAGACATAGATGCTACACCCTATGGCTGTGACCCACACTACTCGGCTACCCTGGTCTTAAGTCTCCATAATTTCCTATCAGAGGTCATGTCCTCGGTAAGGGCTAAATTTTAATACAAAATTTTAAAATTTTCATTTTAATAATATACTTTTAAGTTGATTCAATGA
Organism: Hibiscus syriacus; assembly: GCF_006381635.1. Lineage (NCBI taxonomy): Eukaryota > Viridiplantae > Streptophyta > Magnoliopsida > Malvales > Malvaceae > Hibiscus > Hibiscus syriacus. The sequence continues at coordinate 1,558,858 of NW_024063142.1, read as the reverse complement.
CTATGAGTTGAAACCTTTGAAGAGTTCTAGGTTTGATTTCTCTCCTTGCTAAAATATTTATCTCGTTTTGATCGACTAGTAAGGTGACTACGTGTGTTGTCGTCTTATTATAAGGTAAATACTTATTTAGGAATTAACATGTAAGCGTAATTTTCATTAAACATGTGAATATACTAACTCAATTGTCGTTAACAGTGACATTCTGATCAAAAAAATCAATTTTAATGATCAAAGTAAAAACATATGAAAAATTCAATGATTTAATTTTATATAAATTATCAACTAGTATAATTAATCACTTTCTTGGTAAGCAAGGATCAATTCATATGACATAAACTTCATAGCTAAAATTAGCACCAGTTTTCAAGATACTGCTCCATAGTTGTACGTTGACACTTTAAAAAGCTTGAAAGGGGATTAACGTGCAGTCCAAGCAATTTTCATCTGCAGGACTGCAACTATCGTTCTTAAACTGAAAAAAGGCAACCAAAGCCTCTTTCTCTTCCCTTAAAACTTGCTCGATCCACTAAACGAAACAGTTGTGTTTTGAGAGAAACTGCCTGTCCCGAGTGCTGTCACACATGACCAGTTCTTTGTATAGAGTTCTCATGTCACCCACTCTCAGAAATGTGCGTTTTTCTTTCATATACAAAATCTGAAATAATACAGAAGTGACCCATCGATTGGATATCATCACATGATCAATAAATGTCACTGTCCAATAACAGATGGACACGTTGATGGAGGGGGTACTCCTGCTAGACCCAGATGACCTGGATCTTTTTGTACTGGACCATTTGGTCTAATTATGGTACAACTTACCACGCACGAGATATAAATTTATTCATATATATAGAATGAGTTTATGGCAGAGTGTTGCTGGTTTCACAGCTAAATTTCACTGTGAAAATTCCTTGTCTTTTAAAGCTATATTGTCCGCATAGATACTGGTGATCTTTCCTTCTCTCACATGTCCAGAAAGTACATCTAAATTAGAATCATAAGTTATTGAGTATTACATTTAGCAGTTTGTGTATTACTTAATTGTATTATACTGTGTTCTTTTGTCAGTTGTGTAAATATAAATTTAACATTATACAGTTCCAGAAAAAATAATATTTGTGCATTAAATTTATTAATTAAACCTAATCCAATTTCATGTTTAAATTTAAGGCACAGTTTATTTATAATAATAATATTAATAATAAATAATAAATAATAAATAGACAGCATCATGTTAAGGTTGTCGTAGATTTCAGTATATGTATTTTTTTCTAATTACAGCTAAGATTGGAGGGAGAAAACAATAACGAACACAGTAAGTCTGTGTGTGAGCATTAATAGTGGGATCAACCCTCACTTTTTTAAGCAGCAAAAGACAGCCAATCACTGGTCAGATAATTAAAAAAAAGAATACAAAAAGAAACAGACAAAAATACACATTGAATCCGAGGCGAGTGACCGGCACTGACCAATCGCAACACAGAGCGCCATGGGCCCGCTTGCAGCTTTCTTGTCCTAAAATGTGTGAAATAATCATTTATGACCGGAAAACGACACCTCTCTCCACCACGTCTCGAAGGCAACTCACGCCTTCATTGGCGAGCGTGAGAGTTCCTTTCACCCCAACTCCTATGCTGACAACACTCCCCAAATTGGTTGCTTAAAAAATAAAATAAACATAACCTTCAGTGCTCCCAATCCTACGCTGAATCCGCTCCGAAGCAAGCATCAATACACAGCCGTGATGGTTAATTATCCATGTGGATGATTTTTATTTGGCATGAAGATGGAAGGATGTTGGGAGTGGAAGTAGAGGATTAAGAGTAAGATCAGTGAAAGAGCTCTCTGTTTTTCTCTTCCATCACCTCTCTTCGTTTGCTGTCGCAATAAAGGAGAAAGTTTTTATCTTTCTTTAAGTAAAGAAAAGGTGAGAGCTTTTTTGAAGAGTATATATATATATATATCTCGATAGAGAGAGAGAGAGATAGAACGGGAGATTTTAGAGAGGGAGAGGGAGGGGGGAAATGGAAGGCATAGAGGAAGAACAGAGCGGAGAAGAGGAGGTCCTAGGGTCAAGCTTGACGATGGAGAAAGTGGCAGCGGCTAAACAGTTCATTGAGAATCACTATAGATCTCAGATGAAGAATATTCAAGAACGCAAAGAAAGGTATTGCTTTACTTATTATTCTAACAAAAAAATTCAAATGTTTTTGCTTGGTTTATGATCTTTGTTTGGTTGCTGAGAAATCGAAAAAGAAAACGGTACGAGCTTTGAATGTTAGATTAGTGCATTCTTTTTGGTGAAACCAGTGAACTTTGTAGTTAGCTGAACCTACCTTCAATTGCTTCTTCTTTTTTAATTCAATTTTCTGGTTTTGAGCTGATGACTACGGTGGTTGCTTTGCTTTGTATGTGGCTTACATGTTTTCTTGTTACTGCTTGGGGAGTGGATTAATGTCAAACTAGGTTCCATGTTAGGAAATTGGGGGCATTTAATTGTAGTATTTAACAATTTTCCCAAATCAGGTAAATTTTTCGAAAAGTGGTCAAGAAAGTTTCTTGTGTATTTTTTCTTTGCTGAATGCTCAAGTTATAATGCAAAATTGCTCCAGTTTGAAGCTACTATTAATTGTCTTTTACAGTTTTGATGATCCACACTTTCTTTGTACTATTGGTATTTTATAGTTCAGGTTCTTCTTCTTCTTCTTTTTTAAAGGAGGTCCTCTTGTATCTTCAAGAAAACAGTGTTAAAAGCAAAAATTTTATTTTGGAAAATATGGAAAATTTAGGACTTATGCAAATACCTTATACCTTTATATTTCATGCGACTCATCATAAGGTAAATATTGATTCCAATATATATTGATTAAGAAAATGATGGAAATCATGCTTCGCTTCACTGATCTAGAGGATGTGCAGACTTTATATGTAGAAAACTGATGGATTTCAATACTTTATCTTAAGGGGTTTTTAATCAATTCTAGAATATGACTTTTGGATTTTGTTGTAATTGAGATTTATTTGCAATGAAGTTTCTCGTTCCTTGTAACACTGTTTTCTTCAACCTGATGTAGCCTTCTCAAAATGTTGTCAACAATTGTATGCTTGCAGTTGGTATTGCCAATTTCAAGTTAATAACATGGTTCAGTTTCGTTGCAGACGATGGGTACTGGAGAGAAAGTTAGCTGCTTCAGATGTGCCCCAGGAGGAACAGATCAATCTGATAAAGGATTTAGAGAGGAAAGAGACAGAGTTTATGAGACTTAAAAGGCACAAGATTTGTGTTGATGATTTTGATCTTTTAACCATTATTGGAAGGGGAGCCTTTGGTGAGGTTAGAATGCTAGTTCTTGTCATGCGCCAAAACTATTTGTTGCTTCTAACATAAGCTACTTCATAGTCTCTTTGATCCGGAACTACGTGCTGCTTTTGGCTTCTTATATATATATATAACCATTCAATGGCTGCATGAAGTATCTTATTGCTCATACATGTTCTGCAGGTTCGCTTGTGCCGGGAGAAGAAGTCTGGAAATATTTTTGCAATGAAGAAGTTAAAGAAATCTGAAATGCTTATGAGGGGACAGGTACCATGCAATGAACATTCATTTTAAGTGTACCTCCAAAGTCAGTGTTGAGGAGGGTGGAACTTTTGTCAACTATTGCTTCTATGTTTCACCTTTTGGTTTTAAAACTTATGTACACATTCTTAACATATTAACTTCATGCTTTAGTTTACGTTGTTTAATCTTGTCTGATATTCAGCTGTTGTCTGATCCTTGGTTGATACCTAACCTTCATATAAACATCACATGCTTCAAATTCTATTATGTTGTCATTTTCCATTAGTATCCTTTGTATACTGCTAATCTAAACTGTACTTTCACTCCTTAGGTAGAACATGTTAGAGCTGAGAGAAACTTGCTGGCTGAAGTAGCAAGCCACTGCATAGTGAAACTTTATTATTCATTTCAAGATGCTGAATACTTGTATTTGATCATGGAATATCTTCCTGGTGGTGATATGATGACTCTGCTAATGAGGGAGGATACATTAACTGAACATGTGGCTAAGTTTTACATTGCTCAAACTGTCTTGGCCATTGAGTCAATTCACAAACATAATTACATTCACAGGTTAATATGTTGGCTTTCCCTATTATGTTGCCTAATTAGTTCATTTTGAACTAGGGTGATGTGATAATTTCTTTTGATAGTTAATACAAGTTATTTTTCCTCATCTTAGTTCTTTACATTCACTTCCTTTCCAGAGATATTAAACCTGACAACCTTCTTCTGGACAAAAATGGTCACATGAAGTTATCGGATTTTGGCCTTTGTAAGCCTCTTGATTGTACAAATTTACCAGCAATCCATGAGAATAAGCCCATGGATGATGAAACTATGATGGATTCTATGGATATTGATGGATTTATTGCTGATAAGAGCAGTTTTAGAAGCCCTCAGGAGCAGCTTCAGCATTGGCAGATGAACAGAAGAACGTTGGTAAGTAAACGATTTACTTCACTGTCTTTACTCTTTATCTTTTAATACATTATCCTCAGAGTACATTCCAGATGATTCGACAAGCACAGATTATTTAAAGCACCTCACTCCGTAGAGATGTTGCTTTAAGGTTTAATATTAATATTTTCTCCATTTTCCCTCAGCAAAGTTCCAATTTTGACGCTTGATTGATACTTGGACTAATGGCACTGTTTCCCTTTCTTTACCAGACTACTTGTCAACTTAAAGTGAAACGTAAAATTCTAGAAGCTCCTTTATATATGTGTTTTATTCCTCCTTTGAACTAAGCCTACTTATCTTGTTACTACATGTGAAAATTTGTATTCAATACCAGACTTTCTCAATGGCAACAAATGACAAACATCATTCCTTTAAGCATTTTTAAAAATTGTTTTCCTTTTGCAAATAGCTGCACTGTTAACTATTAATGAATCTTAAAGCTCAAGGAGAAGGATTTTTGGTAACACATTGAATAGCTACATAAATAGTAATGCAACCAGATTATGATTTTAAAGACATGGTATAGTTTGCAGGGCAGTTTTCCTGTATTTTGGTTTTTAATTTTTCGCTTCTTTTTGTTGAAGGCATTTTCAACTGTGGGAACGCCTGATTACATAGCTCCGGAAGTGTTGGTGAAGAAAGGATATGGCATGGAATGTGACTGGTTAGTCGTATTTCATTTCAGTTCTCTTCAATCATGGTTGCAATCGGCATCTGTTACTTTTTCTCCGTTTAGTTGCTATATGTTCGTGTGCAAGGCATATCTGTTCTACTTTTCTTACCATGCGTCATCTATCAACTTTTCCAGTAACAATTTCAAATGTGGTAGCTAACAATTGCTGAAAGATCTGTCAACTTCCTATTGCATAGCCACAGGTTCCTTTGTGAAGTTCTCTTATCATAACTTAAGTAATGCTGCCTTTTCTGTTGACTGCTTTTAGGTGGTCACTAGGAGCAATAATGTACGAAATGCTAATTGGATATCCTCCATTTTATTCAGATGATCCGATTACCACATGCAGGAAGGTAACACTTCTGTCTGGCTTTATTTTCTTAGCTCTAGTTTAACTAAGATGTATTCTTACGCTTAACTTTCTTCCGTGCTCTCTCCAAATTCAAGATATTCTTCGATCTAGTTTATCTTAGATATTCTTGGAGCAATCGCTCTTTTCCTAACATTTTGGTCGTAAATCATTTTTAGATCGTGCATTGGAGAACTCACCTAAGATTTCCTGAAGATTTGAGATTAAGTCATGAGGCAAAGGATCTCATATGTAGATTGCTTTGTGATGTCGATCACCGATTGGGTACTGGAGGGGCACATCAAATTAAAGTAAGGTTATGATACATTGTGATGCTATTCCTTTTCTACCAACTATCTATTCCTCATTTGGTTATTGACATTTCATTTTGTCAGGCTCATCCTTGGTTCAAGGATGTTGTGTGGGATAAACTTTACGAGATGGATGCTGCATTTAAACCTGAAGTGAATGGAGAATTAGATACTCAAAATTTTATGAAGTTTGACGAAGTATAACTCGAATTTCCCTTTTTCTATTACCTCTGTTTTTTCTTATTCCAAATGCTAATCACTTTGTTCACTATTTATTTATCCATGTTGGTGAAATTAAAGATATGTTTTTTCTCCTAAATTGACCACTTTTGGAATTCTCATCAGTTGGATGCTCCATCACCTGCAAGATCTAGCTCGGGACCTTCACGGAAGGTTTGTAACAGAGAATACTATCCAACTAGTGCATACCGTATTATTTACACTTTTTTTGTTCTACAATATGATCTGATAATACTATGAATACACAATTATTGAATTTCTATTCCTTTTCCTTTTTCTGTTCAAAATATGTCAGTTTACAAGACAATTGATATCAGCTTTCAGTGGTCTCTCTTCTGAAAAAAAACTCTTTATCAGTGACTTGTGACAACAGCAAATGTATAGATGTGAATCATATACATATTTTGCCCACTAAAATAAACATGTTTGGTTATATCTTGATATTATTTGTACAGAGTAGCGAGTACCTGACATGCGAAAACATGTTGAAGTTTATTTATATGTTTTCCTAATTGATGCAGATGCTTTTAACACCTAAAGATCTAAATTTTGTTGGTTATACATACAAGAATTTTGATGCCGTCAAAGGGCTTCGCCATTCTTCTGGTATGCAATTTCACTGAAGTGTCGAGATTATAAGCTTTTTCTCTATTATACTTGTCCTTATTGATATTGATTAAGCTTCAAAGTTCTCTTTCATATACTTCATATTCATCTCATGAGGAAGTAGGAACTGTGAGTTGGAGGTTAAAATAGATGCTACAGTAGCAGCAGACGTGGAATGCCATAATGAATTAGCCTTGATTCCTTTGCAACTGAACCTTTTCCTCTGGAAGGATAAATATGCTAATAGTTTTAGGTAGTCGAGTAGCAACTCACTTTTTGAATGCGTCTAAAGAGCAATGGAAAATCACAGATTTCCTGTGCTACGACTATTTGACAATCTTTAACAACACAAGCTCCATAATTTTTATAAATAAGGAGTTAGATTTAGACCTGTGGATGTCAATGAGAATGGAGTTAGGATGAACCAATCAATGAATGTTGAACTCATCGTGGTAACATGTTGCTCCTACAAAATATCATTTTGATGCGCTTAACTGCTTAATCCGCAGCTCATATTGTTAGCTATTGCGGCATTGCCAGTTCAAAAACGTTGGTAAAATCCTCTCGAGAGAATAGGCTTTGTGCAGCATTTGACAGAGGCAAAACACAGATTTGGTTCTGAATTTCTAGGTGGACTATTGTGAACTGAAATGATATAAATTTCCAGATTATTTCACCTAGGGGCAACTAGGTGGGCCTGCAAGATTTAGTAGTCCAACTAAAGACTTAAAAATACCTCTCCAACAGTAATAAGATCACCTTAAAATAGGGGTGAGCAAAACTCAACTCGACTCGAAAAATCGATTTTTTTTTTCAATTTCGAATTATTTGAGTCAACTCGAATTATCAATTCGGTTTTCGAGTTCGAGTCGAGTTGAAATTTTGAATTTTCGTGCCACTCGAAAAACCAAAAATTTGACCAAGTATTTTGACAGTTTTACGATTTAGTCTCTGATTTTATTATTTTTTTAATTTCTCCTTCATTTTAAGTCCATTTTTTACCAAATTTGAACCACATGCTCCTAAACCATTGTAGAATACATATGTACTTTCAATTCCTCTTTCTGATAACAAATTTTCTAATTTTCAATTTAGTCCCTTAATTTTTAATAATTTCGTCATTTCTTCAATTCATCCTTTATTTTAAGTCATTTTTTTACCAAATTTGAACCACATGCTCATATACCCCAATGGAATACCTATGTAACTTCAATTTTCTACTTTTTTACTAAAAATGTACTCTCTTTTTTTATTTAGTCCCTTAACTTTGCATTTGACTAAATTTGTTCTTTTGACTTCAATTATTTGCAAATTCTTTCTTCCCATCAATTCCTTGACTCCTTTATACTCTCAAAATACTTTCTTTAAAATATAATATTATAAATATATTTTATAATTTTAGATTGTATTTGATATATAAAATAACATTATAATGTGAAAAGAATAATATATATATATATATATGGTTAAAGAAAGTCAAAAAATTGGAACAAATCCTTGCCATAATACTATAAATAATTATAATAAAATTAGCATAAAAACTCGAATAACTCGACTCGAAAAAAGTTCAAGTCAAGTTCGAGTTGAAAAATATGACTTGACAACTCGAATAACTCCAAATTTTTTGACTCGACTCGATCGAATACTCACCCCTACCTTAAAATGCTAGAATTTGTTGACATTCATGGAACCTAGTGCTTTAGAAATATAATATTTAATTTTCTCATTGTCCAGTATCCAGTTTTTCTTTTAAATAGTGAAGAGATTAGATATCACTTTCCTAAACTATTTCACCTGTGTAGATTTCAAGAATCCATCGATGGAACAGCAATCCCATGATTCTATATATGGTAATGAATCTTTCTCCTTCATGTATCTACCAATATATCTGACTGTCTGTCTGTCTTATTCTTCTTTTTTCGTTCAACTTTCTACCATTATATTAATGTTATAATTTGTCTTTCTTCACTATTAAACGGATCAAGTTAGCACCTACCTGCAGGTGATTCAGGGGTAGGTTATTCTACTAGGTTATCAGCCGAGGAAACGGAGATGCAAATGCTTGCCTCAGCAGGTGATCCCATGTTACCATAAAGTAACTAAAGGGACAACCTCTTACATTGATATACGGAACCACTTTGTTAAGTGTTCAGAAGTATTTAAAGAAAAAATTTAAAACCCAGTTCTTGGTTGATTGGTAGAAGCAAAGCAAAGATCCCTTTTTTCAGCAAAAAGGGCTGTGTATTAGAAGTTGGACGAGGGTTCTGAAGCTTGATGATGCACTGCCACTGGCTGCCCAGGCTGGCTTTGGTGAATTTGCCTTCTCTAGTTGCAGTTTCTGGTCAAAGTTTCAAGTGATAGCAAACTCATGAGAAACTCTATTAAGCTATTTTGGGAGCAATGATTCCCTTATTGTTGTTGTGTGTAAACTTATTAGCAAAAGCTAGAAATTAGCTTTGGGGAAATAACATTTTGCTGATAAATTTCATCTCAGTAAAATTGCCCATTGAAGCACTCGCTACCAATTTTGTTGTAGTGTGACTACTATCAAGCTTGTCCACTTTTGGAAATGTTATATCTTGAACAGTTTTAAGTTAGTCTTCCCTTTTCTTTCTTTGGCCATTCATGCAATTAGTAAGTGCTCCTCCATCAGGTGAAACACCACCTGAAAGTTGCTGCTTTGGACCATTATACCATATCACTCTATTCCGATTCGCCCAGTGGGTGTTCTTTTGATAAGTGGGCTGACCGTTGAGCTCATAATGGTCAATACTGCACGGCTACACCAGAAAATAATTTTTAAAAGATGATTATTTTATGTAACACGGATTATGAACATTCTAAATTGTGTAATGTATAATATGCTAGACATGAAAATTTACCATTTCTTGGATTAACCTTTCCCTTCAACTAAAACATGATTTTCTTCGTCTAAAACTGAGAATTTAGGATGCTCTGAACCAGGCCTCTGAGGTTTGACTCTTCTAGTTCGTTAGAATAAAAAGATATTGGCTCAGGTTGTCACAATTTTGAATCCATGGGGAAGCCAGAGGTGTCGTGCCTCTTAAAAAAGTCCATTGCTCATCGACTTACTGTGGCTAAAAGTCCATTGCCTCTTAAACAAGTAACATGTAAATCAATTATTTAGGTGAGATTTTGCCACATGATAGATATGCTGTGATCCTTTGAGAGATCGCCAGATTAGTTGGATTTGTACTTCTCAATCGAGGCAGGTCAAATTTTGGTTGGTTTTGACACTGCATACTCATTCAGCAAACTTTAAAACTTGATATAATCAAGTGATTAATCATACACAAATCTGACCTTGATTAAGTAATTTATACACTTAATTTTTCATTGCTTTTGGATGATAAAAAAACCTGTCATCCCAAATAATTGGAGTAATGAAATCAAACAAGTTTTCAAGAATACACTCAACATTGAAAAGATTGTCAGATTCTGATCACGGGAAAGCCTAACAAAAATCTACACGTATTCTTTATTCTTATCAAATAATGATATTAAGACATAATTTAAAAAAAACATGTATGATTGGAGGATGAAAATTATTATTTTTTGGGATAGAAAGTCGCTAGTTTTATTAAAAATAAAAAATATTCAAATTTATAATGAAGATTTACAAGTATAACCGTAAATTTAAAATATAATTATAATATTTTTCTATCACCATTGAAACAAAAACTAGCTAACTATATCACATAAGGACCAAAGAAGGAAAAGATTAAAAAACCTAACAAAAAAAACTTGAATAAAATGAATATACGAACAAATCTGACTGCATCGGTAAACGAATCACAAAAAGAGATGAAGCTACTGAAAGACCACCGACAAGACGACAAATCGCAAATCAGAGTCAAGCGAAGTGAGAAAACTATCTACGAACGCAAAACGAGTATCCAGATCAATCCGAGAGTCTAAAGCAGGAAAGATCACCATGATAACAAATAAACGTCATCTTGATAAGTCGTGGCGATGTCAAATCCAACCCTGAGAAAAAAGATAAACAAAAACAATGACAAAAAATCGTAAACAACAGTAAAAAAAACCGAAACCCACCAAAAGACAAAGAAAAACATGTCACAAAGACAGAGATAAACGTGTTATCTCTCCATTGTTTCAAGGGTCTTGATGTAAACCATGCGAGATTCTGGATATTTTATATCTTAGCCGTGCTGTAGGAAATAGAAGGTTTTGCCGATTCCAAGCGATCGACACGGGGGAAATTGTATTCATTGAACCTCCGAGTTTAAAAAATCACTCCGAGAGGTATTTGTTTTGTGTTAATTTCAACCCATGGTGCATATATAAAAGTTATGAAATTTGGAAGATAATACAAGTGCAGTTTATCTTTCCGTTAGTTGAATCCATTGATTGCCTGTGACTAGATGATTCTAGTTTTTGTAGCACAATAAGCCGGCCAGTGCGTATGGTTTTTGAAGTGATCAATTTGGCCATGCAAGGTGCTTCCTTTCTCATAGTGCATGGTGCATGTGGAAATATAGGTGTTAATGTTTATCTACGTTGCCTTCCTTTTGTACTTGAATGGCTTTCATTCCATCATAATCCAAATAAACACTGATTTAAATGTCTTTAATCCCATTTGTACTCGAAATGCAGATTACTTTTGCCATGTTCTCCATTACTGATTGATATGAGTCCAGTGAAGACAGTCGCCCCAACAGATTTCACTTGGAGGAGGAGCATCGAGAGGGCTTCATTTCTTCTTGAATAGGAAAAGTGCAACCATCCATTCTTCTCCATTATTGTATCCAAAGAGTTCTGCAACAGCGATAAAGAAGGTTCGCCAATAAACAGTCCATTTCACAGCCTGATCCTTGCCATATGTCGACTCCATTATTGATTTAACAGCGGCCGAGTTTTTGTCCATCCTCTTGAGCCACTCTTCACTGCAATATAAAACAGTTCTCTGAGAGTGTTTAGATTGTTAACATAGAAAGAAATAGTTTAGCCTCAAGAGTACAGTATTTCTCCAGGAAAAATCAGATTTGTAATGAATTTTATAAAACAACTGCTCTCACCTTGTTTGTGCATAATGTTTACCATTAACAAGCCAATGATTGACAACAGAAACATCATCCTGCACACAAAGGGTGAACAGATGGGCTCAAATATTGCGTATTCCTCTGTAAGGTTAGGCAACAGGCATCATGGCCTGTCATTTTTATTTCATACATAAGCCAGGAAGCAGTATGATATCAAAATCCATGGCTGTTGAATTTCAATTTTCGGTACTCATAGCATTTATGAGATGTAAAGAAGGTACAAGGTCTTGAATGTGAAATGCAAATCTTACCTGGAAATAGAGAAGCAGATTAGCAGAAGGCATTGTACCTCCTGTGAAGAAGTACCTAGTTATCCAGTCATCTTCGTTTATGTCCTACATAGTATTGTTTGATCAGCTAAGATCCCTTGCATTTAAAACATATTTTTGAAAACATTATGATGTCTAATTAGGCGTATAATTACGCTCGAAATTACAAACAATATTTCTCAGCACAATCAGTCTATATTGCATACCTCAAAGTGGTAAGCAAATGCTTTATGGCAGAAATAATGAACAAAAAGAAGAGCATCCTGTTTCATCCATTTTGATATCTTCTTCAGAAGAGCCTCGTAGTTCTTCATATGCTGTTAAAAGAAGGCTATCAATTTTCAAACTATCAACATTAAAACTGTATTTAGTAGCAGTGACTGACAACAAAATCAATGACCTCAAACATTTCAATCGAATATATCCTGTCGTACGACGCCTCCATTTCAAATGTGCTCATGTCTGCAACAATGATCTCCACATTCTGTAATTCTCCATCCCTATGAAGGGTAACAAAAATCAAAGTGATTAACATGGAATCTTACTTTCATTCAGCAAGCAGAGCGCATTACCGGCATTGCTCCTCAATAAAAGCTTTTTGAGTGGTGGAATTGCAAATCCCTGTGATTTTGCAGTTGGGGTATTTTCGGGCAATGTAAAGAGAAAGTGAACCCCATCCACAGCCGACATCAAGAACAGTGTGACCATCTCTTATTTGGGACCTTTCACAGTAAAGTTCCAACATTGCTTCCTCGGCATCGTCCAGAGTTGTTGACCCATCAGAAAAGTAACAGCAGCTGCATCGTTCCATGAAAGGCGGGAAAAGAAAACCATATCACCCAACAAGAACATTACCACAAAATCAAAAGCTTTCAACATGAAGAAGGTAAAAGAGAGGGAAAAAGACCTGTATTTGAAGTTCTTCCCCAAAACCAACTTGAAGAAAGAGGTTGGCAATTCATAATGTTGAGTTTTAGGCTTATCTGTCTTGATAGCTATGGGCATCTCCCTCAAGGCTACAAAGCAACAAACATAATTAAGTCAAACCGAATCAAATAGGGAAAAAAAAAGATAACATCTATCTAAGAATGATTACATACAATGAGCAAAGTGAAGGAGGTCGGAGAGTTGGAGTTCAGTAGAGGGTCTATAACCAGAGCGAAGACGACTAGCCAAGAGAAACCGAATCAACCTCATTATAACAGCATCAGGCAACAAATTGCGCTCCAGGGAACTCAACATGAGCCGCACCGTAGCAGCATAAGGCGCCTGCGTTAGACTCTCCATCACCAAACGCTATGCTCTGCTCGATTGATCCTTCAACTTTTCCTTCTGCTGAGACTAGAACCTCTTGAAGTTTCTTACTGTAATGGTTGGTTGATACTTGCTAGACGTGGAAGAAAGGATAACGACAGGTGTAATAAATAGCATTGGCATGTCTCATAAGTCGTGGAACCTTTTCGGTTTGTTTTGAACTTTCATGGTGGAATCGAATCACCCAATCAGAATTCAGGATCATTAATCCTTGTTTACAATTTGTTCATTTGTACCAATCTGAGGGCAGACGAACCCTTTCTACGAATCATAACATGGGGCTGGTAGCACCGTATCCTAATTGCCTACTATTGGGAAATTGTCAGACATTTGGGTTGCCTAAACTAGTTTTGAGTTCGACTTAGGTAAAACAGTCCGTAGTTCCTTGTAGGAAAGACATACATTAAAATAATATTATATAGTTTTTACTTTACACTCATATTTATAATTAATTTAATTCTAAAAGTTGTCTTAATATTTAAAAATCATCTTCGTGTAATAAAATTATATACCTATTTTTCTATAAAAATTAAAATAATAAATTGTAAATACTAACTTTAAATCTAAATAAAAAAACATAAAATTTAAGTTTCAAAACAAAATTGAATAACAAGCAACTTCAAAATTATTCAAAAACCCTAGTGCCGCTCGTTCTTTTGTATAAAGAATTACTTTTTTTTCATTTTAAATTTTTGGTTAGTAGACGGTGATATTAATATGGTGTTGGTTGTTATCGTCGATTTTCATGTATTCTTTACTTTTATTTTGTATTTCTTTATTTTTAATAATGTTGTCTTTATGACACGTTTTTTATATTTTCATGACACATTTTCTCTGTCTTTTAACACTTTCTTCAGTTTTATTTGATTGTTTGTGTCGTTTATTTTTCCGGGGTTGTATTTGATATAGTCACGACATATCAATATGACGTTCATTTATTATCCCACTGATCTTCTATTTTAGATCCTCGAATTATATTTAGATATGCAGTTCGTTTGTCGGTGGTCTTTCAATAGTTTAATCTTGTCTTGTAATTCATTTGTCATGGCAGTCAAATTTGTTTGTTTCTATCTATTGTTTTAGGTTTTTTTTAATGAGTTTTTTATTGTATGGTCCATATATGATCTCAAGTGAGTAATTTTTTTTGTTACTGGCTTTAGAGGAATGACCTGATAATGTGTTTAGTTTACGATTCTAATTGTAAGTCCTCGTTTTAATTTTAGATTTTTTAAAATAAAATTAGCTGCTTTTTTCTGTAAAAAAAACATAAAATTTCTTATGGTTACTTAATGTTTTTCGGGGCGTATGGTTTGTGTAAATACAGCGTGATACTGTCATAGCCAGGCTCCTTGGAATCTGAAGATGCCGTTGGTTCCATTTTCGGTAGAATAGTGGAAACCCTGCTAAATAGTGTCCAAAACCCAATAATGACTAAGAAGTTTTGGTTCTTGTTTTGATTTAGTCCAAAGCACAAAATGCATTCATCTTCTCAATAGAACAACTAGCAAGACTAGTGGCTTATTTAGGAACGAATTCAGCTATTCTAGACAGGGACGGGGCCACGATTTCAACTTGAGGGGATAAAGTATAACTTTTCTAAAGTTAGGGGGGCAATTTCATAATTATCCCATAAATATTTATATTTTATATATAAGTGAAATGTAAAAAATAAAAAAAATTGCCGTGTTGGGGCCTCCCACTACCGCCCTGATTCTAGAGTTTTCTTATTTAAGTGCTGATTTCAGGTGGAAAGGAGCCATTGAGAGGGCTTCATTTCTTCTCGAATAGGAAAAGTGCAGTCATCCATTCTTCTCCATTATTATATCCAAAGAGTTCTGCTATAGCGATAAAGAAGGTTCGCCAATAAACAGTCCATTTCACAGCCTGGTCCTTGCCATAGGTTGACTCCATTGTTGCCTTAATGGCCAGCCGTGTTTTTGTCCATCCTCTCGAACCATTCTTCACTGCAATATAAAACAGTTCTCCGAGAATGTTTAGATTGTTAACATAGAAAGAAATAGTTCAGCCTGTGCAGTTCAGTGTTTCTCCGGGAAGAATCAGAAATGTTGAGAAGTTAGCACAGATAATATATAAAATGGTACCGAATTTTTAAGTTGGTATCACAAAGCAACTGCTCTCACCTAGTTTTTGCATAATGTTTCCCGTTCACAAGCCAATGATCGACAGCAGAAACACCATCCTGCACAGAAAGGAATGACAAAAAAGTTCAGGCCTGTTGTTTTCTTTCATACAAGCAGTGCGACATGAAAACCTTTGGCTATTGAATTTCAATTTTCAGAACTCATAGCACATATGAGATGTAAAGAAGGCACAAGGTCTTGATTGCGAGATGCAGATCTTACCTGGAAATAAAGAAGCAGATTAGCTGAAGGCATTGTACCTCCTGTTAAGAAGTACCTAGTTATCCAGTCATCTTTACTGTTGTCCTAAATAAAGTAGTTTGACAAATTATTGTCAGATCGCTTGGATTTAAATTATACTTTGTAAAAGGTTTAATTTTCATTTCATAACACGAATTAAGTGATCTTAATGGTAAATAAATTATTATTATTGTTTGAGATCTTAAATTCGAACATCAAAAATATTAAGGTGTGAGCGTTTAATATCATATAATTGAGAAATATTTTGAAGCACGTACTAATAAAAAAATCATTTTACGTGTCAATTTCGTATATTCTTCAAAGTTTTTTTTACCAAACATAATTCCTAAACTTTCGGGGAAATTGTGACATATGACAAATAGAATTATAAAAGGTATAAAAAAAGTTTACAACTTTAAACTATATGTTTTAAAAAGAAAAAATAAAATATCCTAAAAATTTCTAAAAATTATGAAAATTTAAAAATAAATATTTTCAAAATATTGAGTTCCATATAATATGTAAATTACATAAATAGAAATTTGAACTAAAAATTATAAAAATGGAAAAAATAAAATTGTAAAAAAGTGTATACTTTTATAATATAAATCTAAAAAATAAAAAATTTGAAAATTAAAAAAAAAAGTTTAAAAATATACAATTTTATAAAATATAGTAAATTCAAAAAGATTAAAATCAATATCAGTCAACAACCAACCAACTAATTAACATATATCACTTAAAATTATAATTTTTTTAGTTTTAATATAAATTTTTATAATATTTTAAATAATGATGATATCATATCTAAAATACCCATTATTAGGGTTTTTTCTCTTTACCCATTATTAGGGTTTTTTGGTCGTTTGATCAGTTTAGCTCTTTGATCTCTTATGCGAGTAGTTTTGAAGGACTCTGGGTGTTTGGATCAAAGAAGTAGGGTAAGTGATGGGTGATTTAATTGAGGAATTAGAGAATTTGGATTTGGGAGCAAATGAGGAGGAAGTTTTCGACTTGATAATATGACAACAACTTCATTGATCTCTTTTGAGCAGTGTTTAGTGGGTCGTTTTATCACTATAGGTAATATTAATTTTCAGGCAATGAAGAAATTAAATCCTGTTTCATCCATTTTGATATCTTCTTCAGAAGTTGCTCGTAGTTCTTCATATGCTGTTAAAAGAAGACACTGCCAATTTTTAAACTATCGACATTGAACATATGTGAGAACTGCCTGGTAAACAAAAACAACCCACCTCAAACATTCCAATGTAATATATCCGATCGTATGATGCCTCCATTTCGAACGTGCTTATGTCTGCAACAATGATCTCCACATTCTGTAATTCTCCATCCCTATCAAGGGTAACAAAAATCAAAGTGATCAACATGGAATTTACTTTCATTCAGCAAGTAGAGAGCATTACCGGCATTGGTCCCCTATAAAAGCTTTTTGTGTGGCGGAATTGCAAATCCCTGTGATCTTGCAGTTGGGGTAATTTAGGGCAATGTAAAGAGAAGTGAACCCCATCCACAGCCGACATCACGAACAGTGTGATCGTCTTTTAATTGGGATATTTCACAGTAAAGTTCCAATTTTGCTTCCTTGGCATCGTCCATAGTTTTTGACCCATCAGAAAAGTAACAACAGCTGCATCGTTCCATGAAAGGTGGTAAAAGAAAACATTGTCACCCAACAAGAACAGTACCACAAAATCAAACGCTTTCAACACGATATGAACGTAAAAGAAAGGAAAAAGAAAACCTGTATTTGAAGTTCTTCCCCAAAACCAACTGGAAGAAAGATGTCGGCAACTTGTAATGCTGAGTTTTAGGCTCATCTGTCTTGATAGCTATGGGCATCTCCCTTAAGGCTACAAAGCAACAACCACACTTAAGTCAAACCGAATCAAATAGAAAAAGATAACATCTATCTAAGAATGATTACATACAATGAGCAAAGTGAAGGAGGTCGGAGAGTTGGAGTTCATTAGAGGGTCTATAACCAGAGCGAAGACGACTAGCCAAGAGAAACCGAGTCAACCTCCTTATAACAGCATCAGGAAACAAATTGCGCTCCAAGGAACTCAACATAAGCCGCACAGTATAGCAGCATAAGGCGCCTGCAATATTAGACTCTCCATCACCAAACGCTTTGCTAGATTGATCCTTCAACTTTTCTTTCGTGCATGAAGTTTCCTACACTTATGGTTGATTGCTATGAGCGGATAACAACCCAAGATGCCTGCTTGATGCTTGTCGATAGATGATTCAACGAATATAACGGGCCTTAGATATGTCGTGGAGCATTTTGGTTTGTTTTGAACCATTATAGTTGTACGATCCTCGTGGTCGAAACACCTAGTCATAATTCATAACCACTAATGCTGTTCATGACGGTTCCTAATAATCAATCCAGTAGATGATGAACCCATTCTATGGGTATTTTTTTTCTCGGCAATAAAGAGCTTATTTAGTACATTGCCAAAAGCAAAATGCAAGACGTAAGCTGTCAAAACTCCACAACAATCCAAAATAACCAAGATAAAGCATAATAATTCATGCATATATTGGGATGAATTTTTTTCTCTATATATCATATTTTAATCTGATTTGATAATATTAATTTTTTTTGGAAAAAAATTAAGTTAAACCGAATCAGTTTTTTATTTGTTTAGATTTATTAAATTAAATTCGATTTTGGGTTTAAAAGAATTTATCCAATTCTGTACTAAAATAAGTATATAGATATTTTATTATATATTTATATAATATTAGTTAATTTTTTATTAAAAAAATATATAAAATTATTCTATAATATACTAGGATGATAATATTAAATTAAAATTTAATTTAATTTAATAAATTAGTTTTTCAATTATTTTTATTTTAATAAAATTATGTAAATATATATATATAATTGAATCAAAATTAAATTTTAATTTAATAACATCATATGGAAGATGAGTCTCTATGCACCAGTCTTGGCGAACACATCATTCAAACTGATTGCTTCCCACCCTCATGCTCAAAGGTCACCCTCCTATAAATATTTTAAGACTATTATATATTTTATTTATATTTCCTTAGAAATACTAATCACCATGAAATATAATCTACTTTATCATTATAATATTTTTATATATTTAAAAATATATTTAGTCTATTAATTTAATTATTATAAAAAATGAGGATGGGTTCAATTAACGTATTTATACCCTTAGTGAAATTTTATTCTTAACAATTATAATCTACTTTAAGACCACACTTGGTGAAAGAGACCTTCTTGCATAACCCCCCAATTCCTACACTACAAAGGGTATTATCAACAATGTTTCACAAGGTCATTTGATTAAATGAAGTCATCCTGGGAAAAAAACATTTATTATATCCATCATGATTCTTGTAATGGTCTCATACACGCTGAAAAACAAGAAATAAGTCTAATGGTCCAAATGATCACGTGCGACAGTCTTAATATACGGCTAAAAAAATGATACCGGTTTTGTTATTATTTAAATAACAAAACCGCTAAAAAATTATCGAAAACATTATTATTTTTACCGGTTTTGTTATTATTGGGAGTTTTACCTGTTTTGTTATTTTTTATACCGGTTTTGTTATTATTAGGCACTTTACCGAAAATGTTAAAAAATTTTGATGTTTTAAATATAAATAATAATGTTTTAAATAATTTTTACTAATTTTATTAATTAAATAATAACAAAATCGATAACACCTTTTGTAGTTGTATATTAAAGATGTCACGCTGTAGAACTTTCCGTCCTATACACACTACACTGAAAAACAATAAATAAGTCCAAAATCCTTCACCATACAAGAATTTTGAGATTTCGGAACAATAACTAAAGCTGTAGCATTGAAAGCAAACAACAAGAATGAAAAAGTAAAGAAGGATCTCACAGTAAAAAAAAATCAGTCCTAACAATAGACCAAACAAACTTGAAATACAAGGAGGCTTTATCATTACCTTAATTGAAGATGACATTCTTTATTTTATGATTTTTATCATCAAAATTCTCCGTATTTGGCGCATTGTTAGGTTCAAGAGGCAAAGCATATTGAAAAAGATCTTGTAGGAGCTAGGGATGTGCAAAATCGGATATCGGATTTGATCCGAAAATTTAAATATTTAAAAAATTTCGGATACCTAAATAGTAATTCGTATCCAACATGAGAAAGCTGAATATCCCAAATTTGAGTATCCGATTTTTTCAAATGGGATATTTGGATATCCGAATATGAATATAAATTTAATTTGACAAAAAAATTAAATTTTAAATTTTGTGATTTAATGTTATATATTCGATACTTCTACTATGCTATATATATATATATATTTACTACACACAATAAATAATTAAATACTCTAATTTTTATTAAGTTAGAGTTTTAATGGGTTAGTGGGTTCCTCATTTATTAGGCTAAATGTATCTAAAATTTAAAGGTCCAATTTTTTCGAATTTTCGGATAATTCAAAAGTGGATTTTGTCATATCTATATCCGATCCGATTATCAAAAAAATGTATATCCAATCCGAATTATTCAAAAATTAAAAAATAGATCGAATATCCGAATTTTTAAATCAGATCAACAGATCGAATTTTTTGCAGAGCTTTATTCTTTAAAATTTTGATGACGTACCAATAAGGCTAGTGAAAAAGTTTGTAGCCTAAAAACTCTTCTCAAAGTAATGAATTCTATCCCCTAATAGTTCTGTAGAAATCTAATGGTATTCTTCTTCAGTTTGGAAACAACATAATGAAAGAACTAAATACTTTGGTCCCCCTCATGTAACCATTAGATTTCTGTCTATATAACAGAGACAGCCAGCTCCATTAACTATTAACTTTATAATTGATTAGTCGTACTAGCTCTTTTGTTGGCCAACTGTGCTTTAAGACCACGCAGCACACCCCATCGGACATTTTCAATTCCCTTGTTTCCGACATCAATTTGCCTTTTTCCTGTAGACTTCTTTTGACATATTGTCTTCTTGATTATTTGAGTTGTCAAGCAATTTTACTTTGCAGGTCCGTAATAGACTTCTTTTGACATATTGTCTTCTTGATTATTTGAGTTCTCAGGCAATTTTACGTTGCAGGTCCGTGCTATTATTTCGGATCCTTCCTGCTCTGAGTCTTGTACAGACACAGTCGTTGAGAGATTGGACCGCTTTCTTCCCTCTTATGTTGCAAGCACCTGCATACATTTTTGTTTCTTAAAAGCCTTTTAATGGTTATAGTAATCGCCTCTCATTTTGGTTTTGAGTCTGTTAAACAAGCTGAGCTACTGGCTGCTCGTAGTTATTAGTTATCTCAAGATTGTTCCATGTTTTCTCTTATTTTCATATCAAATTATGCAGGTCAAGCTGCAAATATAGATGGAAACAGAGAGACTTAACAAACTGGCCTCCTTTCGAAAGAAAGCACTAGAGCATGCGCTGAGATGTTAAGTACTACTTTTTACCCCCCCCCCTTTTCTAAGGACATGGAAATATTTGTAGAGCACTATTGATTGATTATGTTCAATATTTTCTGCTACAGTTCCACAAGTTGAGAGAATAGTCCACCCACCAAGTTGAGAGAAATCTGAGCAAGAAGACTAGTGTAAAGCCAATATTATTTGGCAGCATGTTCAAAATGTTGTAATCCTCTAAACAGTGTAACCAAGGCTTTAATCTGAACAACTATGGCTTCAATTGGTAACAAAGAACCAAACTTTATTAATTTCTTATGCTCATAAAACTTCAACTCTCACACAATCTGCAGAAAGTAAAAAAACACAGGCGGTTCTTTAACATTGTTCTCAAATCAAACAACCAACATTTTTATGCAACTTTGACCACGATGGTCTTGGGCTTTTTAGGCTGAGGCGGAGGTAATTTCTCCACAGTGACTCTCAGAACCCCATCTTGACAAACCGCGGATATCTTATCAGTATTCGCATTCTCAGGCAACTGGAACTTCCTCATGAACTTGCCGGTCCTCCTTTCCATCCTCACGTACTTCACCCCTTCTTTCTCGTCCTTCTCTTTCTCACGCTTTCGCTCCCCGCTCACGACGAGGACGTTGTCGTTTTCGATCTGGACCTTGATCTCGCTGTGGCTTATGCCAGGCATGTCGACGATGAATACGTAAGATGTCGGGTACTCCATCACGTCAGCTGGAGTGGCCGCCATGGCCTTCGCATCTCGAACATAGGCTCGAGACGGGTTGTTTCGGCTCTTTTCTTGCTCCTCCGGGATGTCAAGTATGTCTTCCAGGATTGTGAAGAGTGGAGAATCGAAGCCTAAGTTCCTCAAATCCATCAACAGAAGCTCTAAAAAAAGAAAAATAATGTGTGAAGACTCTTTGATACGTCGTGTAAAAGAACTTGTTCTGAATTCAGACTGATTTAGAAGGTGAAGAAATAATCCACATATATATAGGAGATAAGCAAGAGAGACGAGGGCTCTCGAGATTTATCGGTGAAGATGGAAAAGTGGGTAACGGGTTCTGTCTAGAATTCTGAGGAAGGTGAGCAAAAGTTCTGTAATTTTCTTCCCATAAGGCCATAAAGGGTAAAATTGGCCCAACATCCTGGTAAAAATGAATAATTCATTAGGTGATCTTCAAAATTAATTTAAGATTCACGATAAATGTTACGATACATGATTAATTTATCACGTCAACATGATGAGTTTATCTAAATAATATCTAAATAATATCAAATTCATTATATCGATGTGATGAGTTTCAATAAAATATATTTTTTTATTAGATTTTGTCACGTCGGAGTTACAAATTCTAATAAAAAATATATTTTATTAAAACTCATCACGTCAAAATGACGAGTTCCGAGTTACAATATAAAACTCCATAAATCTCAAAATAAAATATTTAGTGTCGTATTGAGCTAAATAATTAGCCTGACTATGGTATTGGAACAAAATTGCCGGCCATAAAGATAACAATACTTAATCTTACTGAATTGGTTCATATTGTCAATGAACCAATTCAATAAGATTAAGGATTCAGGTAGTATAATTGAAAAAATAATTTAATTAATATATAATATATTTATTAAATTATTGAATAAGACAATAATTCATCGACTTCATAATTTATTTAGAATTAAACACCGGATAAAAATATTTGATGCATTTTTAAAAACCTCAAGCAAATCGGTTATTTTGGCTATAGTTTTCCAACTCGAATCCGGATAAATGTCTGGGACATGACCCCTCTCGAAAAGCCGATCGTGAAATGTTTGCAATGTTTCCCTTTGCCTTAAGGCAGTATGCATCATCATCCAAGTTGAGTTCCAACGAGTTGGACAATCCAAATTAGGACCCAAAGCTTTTTTATTAACAGACTTACAAAATCGTTTATAATCATTTAGTCTTTTGTTGTTGTTACAAAGAATCGATTTTATCATTGTTTTAAATTCTAATCTAATTGGCTCAATAACCTCCAAACCGGCTTGCACGGATAAATTAATTATGTGTGCAACGCAACGGGTATGAAAAAACGCACCGTCTAAAATCGGTGAAAGTAATATTTTCAATCTTGGAACCGCGTTTGTATTATTCGATACATTATCAAAGGATATAGAAAAAACTTTATTTTCTAATTTATAAAGACAAATTATCCGTTTTAAAAGTGTAAATAAATTAGCACCGGTATGCGGCTCACCGAATAATTCAAACGCGATTGTTCTTTTCATCATTTGCCAATTATCTTGATCTAACCAATGTGACGTAACGGCTAAAAAAGAATTTCCGGTATTATGAGGGGAACTCCAAACGTCACATGTAAGCGACACCATAACGGTGTTCTTGGAATCCTAAAATCATTTTTCCCTCGCCGTACGCCACATTTTTATAGCATCTCTTCTAAGGGTAGTACGACTTACTTGAGTATAACGTGGTTGCATTAGTTGTTGAATTGTTGTCGTGAAATCTTCATCATCAAAGTGGTCGAACGGCAATGCTTTTGTAATCACGAACTTTGTAAACGCTTCTCGTAATTTTTCGTTGTCGTAAACAAAAACACCACCTTGCGGTGTAAGATTCGATTGACTAGGATCCGATCTTGAGCGAAGTGCCTTGCATGATTTTGTCAAATGGTTCTTCAACGTTGTGTTTCCTTCCGATGCAAGAAACTTTAGACAAAGTTTACAACGCGCCCTCCTCGAGCCATTTGACATCTCACATAAATCGTAGTGATCCCAAATATCTTTGTTTCGAGTGTGTTCGATCACTCTCACGACTTCAAGGTTTCCCCCGACGGAAGATTCAGCAGTGTTACTCATGATGAATAAAAAATTACAAAACTAAGATTTGAGAGATGTTTAAGTGTTGTGTAATAAGATTTGAGAAAGTTGTAATCAACCAAATACATCCCCAACCTATTTATACATGTTTAGGATGGTAAAATAGTAATTTTTTAAAGAAAAAAACGGTCAAAAACGGTCACAAACGGCTATATTAACGGCTAGTTTTTTAAACCCATACCGGTTTTTTTTCGGATAAAAACCGGTTTTTTAACCGGTTTTTTTCAAACCGGTTTTTTATCCGGTTAAAAAACCGATCTGGGTTTTTTTCTCCAAACCGGTTAAAATAACCGGTTTAAAAAAATCCGATCCGGTTAAAAAAAAACCGGTTTTTCCCAAAACCGATTTCGGATATTTTTTTCGGATATTCGGATATTCAGATTTTTTGTGCACCCCTAGCTGTAGGAAATAGAAGGTTATGCCGATTCCAAGCGATCGACCCGGGGGGAAATTGTATTCATTGAACCACCGAGTTTAAAAAATCACTCCGAGAGGTATTTGTTTTGTGTTAATTTCAACCCATGGTGCATTTATAAAAGTTGGGAAATTTGGAAGATAATACAAGTGCAGTTTATCTTTCCGTTAGTTGAATCCATTGATTGCCTGTGACTAGATGATTCTAGTTTTTGTAGCACAATAAGCCGGCCAGTGCGTATGGTTTTTGAAGTGATCAATTTGGCCATGCAAGGTGCTTCCTTTCTCATAGTGCATGGTGCATGTGGAAATATAGGTGTTAATGTTTATCTACGTTGCCTTCCTTTTGTACTTGAATGGCTTTCATTCCATCATAATCCAAATAAACACTGATTTAAATGTCTTTAATCCCATTTGTACTCGAAATGCAGATTACTTTTGCCATGTTCTCCATTACTGATTGATACGAGTCCAGTGAAGACAGTCGCCCCAACAGATTTCACTTGGAGGAGGAGCATCGAGAGGGCTTCATTTCTTCTTGAATAGGAAAAGTGCAACCATCCATTCTTCTCCATTATTGTATCCAAAGAGTTCTGCAACAGCGATAAAGAAGGTTCGCCAATAAACAGTCCATTTCACAGCCTGATCCTTGCCATATGTCGACTCCATTATTGATTTAACAGCGGCCGAGTTTTTGTCCATCCTCTTGAGCCACTCTTCACTGCAATATAAAACAGTTCTCTGAGAGTGTTTAGATTGTTAACATAGAAAGAAATAGTTTAGCCTCAAGAGTACAGTATTTCTCCAGGAAAAATCAGATTTGTAATGAATTTTATAAAACAACTGCTCTCACCTTGTTTGTGCATAATGTTTACCATTAACAAGCCAATGATTGACAACAGAAACATCATCCTGCACACAAAGGGTGAACAGATGGGCTCAAATATTGCGTATTCCTCTGTAAGGTTAGGCAACAGGCATCATGGCCTGTCATTTTTATTTCATACATAAGCCAGGAAGCAGTATGATATCAAAATCCATGGCTGTTGAATTTCAATTTTCGGTACTCATAGCATATATGAGATGTAAAGAAGGTACAAGGTCTTGAATGTGAAATGCAAATCTTACCTGGAAATAGAGAAGCAGATTAGCAGAAGGCATTGTACCTCCTGTGAAGAAGTACCTAGTTATCCAGTCATCTTCGTTTATGTCCTACATAGTATTGTTTGATCAGCTAAGATCCCTTGCATTTAAAACATATTTTTGAAAACATATGATGTCTAATTAGGCGTATAATTACGCTCGAAATTACAAACAATGTTTCTCAGCACAATCAGTCTATATTGCATACCTCAAAGTGGTAAGCAAATGCTTTATGGCAGAAATAATGAACAAAAAGAAGAGCATCCTGTTTCATCCATTTTGATATCTTCTTCAGAAGAGCCTCATAGTTCTTCATATGCTGTTAAAAGAAGGCTATCAATTTTCAAACTATCAACATTAAAACTGTATTTAGTAGCAGTGACTGACAACAAAATCAATGACCTCAAACATTTCAATCGAATATATCCTGTCGTACGACGCCTCCATTTCAAATGTGCTCATGTCTGCAACAATGATCTCCACATTCTGTAATTCTCCATCCCTATGAAGGGTAACAAAAATCAAAGTGATTAACATGGAATCTTACTTTCATTCAGCAAGCAGAGCGCATTACCGGCATTGCTCCTCAATTAAAGCTTTTTGAGTGGTGGAATTGCAAATCCCTGTGATTTTGCAGTTGGGGTATTTTCGGGCAATGTAAAGAGAAAGTGAACCCCATCCACAGCCGACATCAAGAACAGTGTGACCATCTCTTATTTGGGACCTTTCACAGTAAAGTTCCAACATTGCTTCCTCGGCATCGTCCAGAGTTGTTGACCCATCAGAAAAGTAACAGCAGCTGCATCGTTCCATGAAAGGCGGGAAAAGAAAACCATATCACCCAACAAGAACATTACCACAAAATCAAAAGCTTTCAACATGAAGAAGGTAAAAGAGAGGGAAAAAGACCTGTATTTGAAGTTCCCCAAAACCAACTTGAAGAAAGAGGTTGGCAATTCATAATGTTGAGTTTTAGGCTTATCTGTCTTGATAGCTATGGGCATCTCCCTCAAGGCTACAAAGCAACAAACATAATTAAGTCAAACCGAATCAAATAGGGAAAAAAAAAGATAACATCTATCTAAGAATGATTACATACAATGAGCAAAGTGAAGGAGGTCGGAGAGTTGGAGTTCAGTAGAGGGTCTATAACCAGAGCGAAGACGACTAGCCAAGAGAAACCGAATCAACCTCCTTATAACAGCATCAGGCAACAAATTGCGCTCCAGGGAACTCAACATGAGCCGCACCGTAGCAGCATAAGGCGCCTGCGTTAGACTCTCCATCACCAAACGCTATGCTCTGCTCGATTGATCCTTCAACTTTTCCTTCTGCTGAGACTAGAACCTCTTGAAGTTTCTTACTGTAATGGTTGGTTGATACTTGCTAGACGTGGAAGAAAGGATAACGACAGGTGTAATAAATAGCATTGGCATGTCTCATAAGTCGTGGAACCTTTTCGGTTTGTTTTGAACTTTCATGGTGGAATCGAATCACCCAATCAGAATTCAGGATCATTAATCCTTGTTTACAATTTGTTCATGTGTACCAATCTGAGGGCAGACGAACCCTTTCTACGAATCATAACATGGGGCTGGTAGCACCGTATCCTAATTGCCTACTATTGGGAAATTGTCAGACATTTGGGTTGCCTAAACTAGTTTTGAGTTCGACTTAGGTAAAACAGTCCGTAGTTCCTTGTAGGAAAGACATACATTAAAATAATATTATATAGTTATTACTTTACACTCATATTTATAATTAATTTAATTATAAAAGTTGTCTTAATATTTAAAAATCATCTTCGTGTAATAAAATTATATACCTATTTTTCTATAAAAATTAAAATAATAAATTGTAAATACTAACTTTAAATCTAAATAAAAAAACATAAAATTTAAGTTTCAAAACAAAATTGAATAACAAGCAACTTCAAAATTATTCAAAAACCCTAGTGCCGCTCGTTCTTTTGTATAAAGAATTACTTTTTTTTTCTTTTTAAATTTTTGGTTAGTAGATGGTGATATTAATATGGTGTTGGTTGTTATCGTCGATTTTCATGTATTCTTTACTTTTATTTTGTATTTCTTTATTTTTAATAATGTTGTCTTTATGACACGTTTTTTATATTTTCATGACACATTTTCTCTGTCTTTTAACACTTTCTTCAGTTTTATTTGATTGTTTGTGTCGTTTATTTTTCTGGGGTTGTATTTGATATAATCACGACATATCAAGATGACGTTCATTTATTATCCCACTGATCTTCTGTTTTAGATCCTCGAATTATATTTAGATATGCAGTTCGTTTGTCGGTGGTCTTTCAATAGTTTAATCTTGTATTGTAATTCATTTGTCATGGCAGTCAAATTTGTTTGTTTCTATCTATTGTTTTAGGTTTTTTTTGAATGAGTTTTTTATTGTATGGTCCATATATGATCTCAAGTGAGTAATTTTTTTTGTTAATGGTTTTAGAGGAATGACCTGATAATGTGTTTAGTTTACGATTCTAATTGTAAGTCCTCGTTTTAATTTTAGATTTTTTAAAATAAATTAACTGCTTTTTTCTGTAAAAAAAACATAAAATTTCTTATGGTTACTTAATGTTTTTCGGGGCGTATGGTTTGTGTAAATACAGCGTGATACTGTCATAGCCAGGCTCCTTGGAATCTGAAGATGCCGTTGGTTCCATTTTCGGTAGAATAGTGGAAACCCTGCTAAATAGTGTCCAAAAACCAATAATGACTAAGAAGTTTTGGTTCTTGTTTTGATTTAGTCCAAAGCACAAAATGCATTCATCTTCTCAATAGAACAACTAGCAAGACTAGTGGCTTATTTAGGAACGAATTCAGCTATTCTAGACAGGGACGGGGCCACGATTTCAACTTGAGGGGATAAAGTATAACTTTTCTAAAGTTAGGGGGGCAATTTCATAATTATCCCATAAATATTTATATTTCATATATAAGTGAAATGTAAAAAATAAAAAAAATTGCCGTGTTGGGGCCTCCCAGGCAAAATCTCGTTGATAGTGCGTTGAAATTTTTTTTTCGTGAAATAGTGGGATCGCCAGATTAATTGCTAAAGTAGTGTCCTCTACAGTACCGGGGGTAGGTCGCCATGCACGCCCGGCGACCTACTTGCTAAAGTAGTGTCCTCTACAGTACCGGGGGTAGGTCGCCATGCACGCCCGGCGACCTACCAGGTCGCCATGCACGCCCAGCGACCTGGTAGGTCGCCATGCATGCCCTGCGACCTACCAGCAACGCCCATGCACGCCCAACGACCTCCATGCACGCCCATGCACGCCCAACGACCTCCATGCATGCCCAGGCACGTCCAACGACCTCCATGCACGGCCATGCACGCCCAACGACCTCCATGCACGCCCAGCTCGCCAAAGGTCACCATGCAGTCCATGCTTGGACTGAACAACGTTGGGCCATGCAGGATAGGTAGCCATACAATCCTCTCCACTTGCAGCTGCTCAGGAGAACCTATTCCTCCTGCTCCTCGCGTGATTCCTCTTACATCTGCTCAGGAGACTCATGCATGCAGCTGTAATAGTTGTATTATTGCAGCATGATTTGAGCTGCAAAGTGTCATAGATTTGTGCCCTAGCTTCTAGCCATAGCTTGTCCCTCATGCCATAGCTTCGAGACTGTTCACTCTTGTTATCATAGCTGTATTGGTGCAGCATAAAATCAGTTGTGTTGTATTATTGCAGCGTTCAACGGTTGAAAAATTTACAGCTTTCAACGTGAATTATACAGCTCAAATTGATTGCAACTTACCTACCAACCGTTGAAATATCATATATATTGGATATGAGGGGTTTAGGGTAGAATCATAAGAAAGAAAGAAAATTTGGCGAGAGAAAGGAAATGAAAGGAAAATAAGAAGAGGAAATGGAGATAAAGGCTCAAATATCGTTTGTGAGGTAATTTTTAATTGTTTAATTTAGTTTATTAATATGAAATTATGAAATAATTAGTTTGTTAGTTTAGGGTTTAGGATAAAACAAAATTTAGTTAATTAGTTTGTTAGTATAAATTATTAGTTTGTTAGTTTAAGTTATATTATATTAATTTGTTAGTTTAAGTTATATTAGATTATATAAAAAATTAGTTAATTAGTTTCTTAGTTTAAATTATTAAATGTAAAAAATATTTAATTAATTTGTTAGTGTGTTTAAACGTATATTAAGTTGTTTGTTGAAGTTTAAGTTAAAATATTAAAAAAGTTAATTAATGCTTAATTAGTTTGTTAGTTTGTTATTTTAACTAAATTATATTATAATAAAGAAATAGTTTATTAGTTTAAGTTATATTATAATATATTAGATTATATAAATTTAATTTTTTAATTTATTGTTGTTTAAAGAAATAATTTTTTTACACGTACAGAGCATTATTCCACAACATTTTTCCACGTACATATTGATTCGAAGAAAGAAACAATAAAGGAAAGGAAAGGAAAGGAAATGAGCAACAACTTTTTCACGCTTGTCCATTATAATGGACAGATTATGGAAAATGAGATCGGAGTAGTTTTTCAGTCTGAAAAACCAATAAATATGATGTTCAAAAAAGACATCACATTTATAGAAATGAAGCATAAGATAGAAAGAAAAATTCGAGTTGCAGTTGATGGTTTGAGGTATAGGTTTATGATATGCCCCAACCCAGTCAAATATGCTGCAATTCCACTTGAAGAAGATGATGATATTGGAACCATGGTCGATTACATGAGTTAACCAATATAGCAGTTATTGAGTTATTTGTTGATGTGCATAACATATGTGATGTTCCTGGGTCATCAAGAGGTGTGGCTCAAAATCCATCTGAAATGACTTATATAGTCAGTTTGAGGAGCCGACATACAGGTTCCCGAACAGTTTTATGGCACTATTGGAAAGTGTAAATGAAGTCGGGGGGACATCTGCAACAGAATAGTGTGAGACGAGAAACATACCGGAATTGGTTGTTGATATTGACGCTGAAAATCGATGGGGAGAAATTCATGATGATTCAAGCGAAGATGAAGAAACCGAAGAACCCGTTTTGGGCGGCGACGAAAATATTTTTGGTGGAGGTGCAATTGATGAAGTTCCGGCACCGTATGAAGCTACTCCTCACATGTACGAGATAGACTATGATGCGATGAGGGCACCTGAATTCCCAGACATGCCACATTTACCTCCATACCAAATGACTGCATCATTCGATAATTCTGGTGAATTTTCAGTTGGGGTGCAATTCAGAGGAAAAAATGAAGCTACCCTAGCGATTAAAGAGTACTGCATAAAATGCCATGTTGATATCCATGTTGCAGAGTCCAACCAGAAAACCCTATACGCGAAGTGTGTAAAATATGGCCTAGAGTGCAAGTGGAAGATCAGAGTGTCGAAAAATCAAAGGCACGATGTTTGGGTCATCACGAGGTACAATGGTCCGCACACGTGTTTGCGAAACTTCATCGAACAAGACCACCGACTATTGGACTCCGATGTAATATGTGAATACGTGAAGGCGATGGTTGAAAAGGATCCAAGGATATCTTGTTCAGTGTTAGCTGCATCTATTCGAAGCCAATTTGGATATCAAGTAAAATATGGCAAGGTGTGGAATGCGAAGATGAAGGCAATGAAGCTGACGTATGGAGATTGGGATACATCGTACAATGAGCTACCACATTTGCTACAAGCAATGAGCGATTTATCCCAGGAACCATAGTGAAGTCTCAAACCATGCCCGCATATGACGAAGAAGGTCAACTTCTGCCAGGGAATAAAATATTTCATAGACTATTTTGGGCATTCAAGGCATGTATTGAAGGATTTCCATTTTGTAAACGTATGATCCAAGTAGATGGTACGTGGCTGTATGGTCAATATAGGCATGTACTTTGATGGCAGTTGCTCAAGATGGTGAGCGAAATATCTTCCCAATTGCATTCGCCATTGTTGAGGGAGAGACAACAGAGGCTTGGGATTTCTTTCTGACCAATCTACGTCAATATGTCGTTCGTGAAGATGGAGTTTGCTTGATATCCGATAGAGGAACGGGTATTTTGGCGGCAATTGAACGACCAGGAAGTCGTTGGATACCTCCGTATGCATATCCGACATATTGTATCCGTCATATTGGCAAGAATAGTATCGACCAATTTCATAACGCACACATTCGTAGCGAGATAGTCAGCATGGGTAAGTTTTATTTTCAATATTTGTGCATTTTTTACATGGTTTTTTTAATTGCGGTTTAACACAGTATATATGAAACAGGATACGACTACGTCGACCAAATTTTGATAAGAGATTGGAGAATTTGAAGGTATTTTACGATGATCAGCGTGTTTGGAAGTGGGCTTCAAAAATACCGCGGGAAAAATGGTCACAAGCATATGACGAAGGTCGGAGATACGGACATATGACCACAAACCTTGCTGAGGCCATTAATTCGGTACTAAAAGGTACACGCCATCTCCCAATTGCGAGTGTGATGAAAGAGACGTACTTTAGATTGGGTAAAGTTTGGTCGGACAAAGGCAAAGAAATAGAGAGTCTTATAAATAGAAGTAAAACTTGGGCTCCTACAGTGGTGGAATCAATGGAAGCAAATGAGCGATTGGCAACATCAATGGTTGTCATAATTTCGACCGAGTTGGTCATACTTTTGTCGTGTCGTGCATACGTCGTAACGTCGGAGGAGAAGACCAAACATTTAGAGTTGATTTACGACATAAATGGTGTGATTGTGGTCGTTTTCATGCATGGAAATATCCGTGTGCTCATGCAGTCGCAGCATGTATGTATGCTGGTGTAAGCGCATACACTTATGTTGATGAGTGCTTTCACTTACGTAGGATATTAAATGTCTACAGCTATGAGTTCAGACAGATACCAAATGAATCATATTGGCTCAGAAAAGATCATGACGAATGGCTGCCAAATCCAATGCTTCGCAGAAGTCCAAAGGGTCGACCTGAGTCCACTCGTATTCATACCAGTATGGATTTCCATGCTAGAGAGAGAGGTCAAACAAAGAGATGCGGATTATGTAGGGGTGAAGGCCATTCAAAAAACAATTGTCCTAATTTACCAAGATATAGGCCTCATCATTAGTAATGATATATGTATTTCTATGTATTTATAAGATTTAGTAATGATTAGTAATGATGAAATTATTATTAATATTTAATGATTTAATAGTAATTTGATAGTAATGATTAGTAATAATGAAATTATATTAATTATGTATGATTTGATAGTAATGATTTAGTAATGATTAGTAATAATGAAATTATTATTAATTTTTAATGATTTGATAGTAATGATTTAGTAATGATTAGTAATAATGAAATTATTATTAATTATGTATGATTGATAGTAATGACTTAGTAATGATTAGTAATAATGAAATTATTATTAATTTTTAATGATTTGATAGTAATGATTTAGTAATGATTAGTAATAATGAAATTATTATTAATTATGTATGATTTGATAGTAATGATTTAGAAATGATTAGTAATAATGAAAATTATTAATTTTTAATGATTTGATAGTAATGATTAGATAATAATTTATTATTAATATTTAATGATTGATATTAATGATTTAGTAATGATTTGATAGTAATGATTTACGACTTGAACAATGAACAATGTTTGGTTCAATTAACCATATTTTCGTTACATAACTAGTAATGAAATTATAATAATGATTTGATACTAAAATCATTATAAATATGTAGAATTTGTTAATGTTTGAAAAACTAGTCTAATGTCAATATTAAATTTGTAACAAATAACAAACTAGTTTACAATTGTTGCCGATGTCGGGGTGTTGTTGAATGATAATGTTGGGGCGGACGTCTGATGCGTTGTGGCCGTTGCGGTTGCTCAGGAGTATGGTACCCATCCTCCTCATTCGTTGGGGGCATTTGAACTGACATGTGTTCAAAGTCATACGTCGACGAAAACATGGGAGAGTAGATGGATGCATCAGGCTGCACAAACTCTGGTATGTATGCATCGCCGAACGGTTGTGGTGCGCTATTATCCACATCGGTCATTTCCGCTTCAGGTTGTTGAGATGAACCCCCACTCCCACTTGGTATAGAGTATTCAGCTTTACCAAATCTTTTCTTAAACCTCAAAAATTGTCGCCTCTCTATAATTGTTGTCAAGAATGGCTTTCCATTCTCCAAAAAAGCAAGGTAAGCGAAGTCTCAAAATTAAAGTCGTCGTCTTGAATATCGTCAAGAATTGGCATGAATGAAGCCCTATTGTTCCAAGCATTAATGTAGATTGCATGATTCTCAACCCAATTAACATTTTCTTTACGACGACTATCAAATCTGTGCAGCTGGTCATGCGTCTCAACCCAATTCACCTGACGACGACCATCTAAGATTTGGAGGAGGTCATGATCCCATGGACTCCGCGGAATAGGTTGGTGGAAGTGAAATTGCAACACTCTATCCCCAAATTGGATCTCAACAAACGCAAAATGATCAATGGTGTAACAGCACACCAATATTGACACCCATCTAAAAATCGTGCGGTATTAACGCAAGTATTTCTCCATTCATGTATGGTCTCCAATTAAACTGTAAAATTACAAAAACAATAAAATTTATTTAAATCAAATAATATAGTTAATTTAATAATAATTAAAAATAACAGATTATACATACCTCCTTTTTTGCCTTAATGTCGATCTTCAGCCTGAACTCTTTAATGTTGTTGTGCACCAACCCCGTGCCTTCAATTTTATGCCTCCATCTGCATATCAATCAATATAAAAATATGGTCATTTTTATTTTATAATTAATATTTTATATTAAAATAGAGAATTCATATTACCTTCCGGCAAGCGGAAAGTCAACCGCAGTCCGACTAATCGGTGTCAAAAACGGAAGTCTATGCCAAGCCCATGACTGTAGCAGCAACAGACATCCACCGATTTCTGCTGTATTATTATCATTCACGACTAATGACGTCTTGCACATCTCACGATACAAGAACGCCAATATCGCCGATCCCCAGCTATATTGCCTACTATTCTCAAAATTTCTTAAAAAAAGAAGATATTGAGTGTGAACATAACTACCGGATTTATCCGGCATTAAAATACCCCCAATCAACTGTAATATATGCTCGTGTTGCATATATATTTCGTGCTCCGTACTATTTGGTTGAAGCTGAAATTCATTCTTCAACCATGACAACCTCACACGCCACCCTTTACACTCTGGTGGTACGGCGTTTTCCCAAGAAACAAGCTACAAAGTTGTGCCACATTATTAAACTCATGTGACGTTACCACTGGCATCCCATTTGTTTGGACCCCGAGCTGTAATGACACATCCTCCAGAGTTATGGTACATTCGCCACACGGCAAATGAAACGTGTGCGTTTCTGGTCTCCAACGCTCAATCAAGGCACTGATCAAACCTGGGACCAACTTGAAATCTCGCACAAATGTTACATACCAAAATCCAGCCTCCTGCAAGTTTTCTTCTATCAATCTATGTGGCTTGGGCACTTTATGTAGCCGATGACGAAGGACTCGTTGCTCGTCCTCCTGCAATTAAATATTTCAAAGATTTATCACAATCACAAAATAATATTCAAATATTTATTAATTATAATTCATTAAACAAATATTTTATTCACCATTATTCCCAAATGACTTGAAATATGTTCATTTTCAAGTCTCAACAGTGGAATTTGGTCAGCCATTTGAATGAATCTGTACAAAAGTAAACAACAATATTTAAAATTCATTTAATGTTAATATAATCTAACTAGCTAACTATTTACAACACAACAAAAAATTTAATATATAACTAATATATTAAACTAAACTAACAACTAAACTTTTTAAAATATAAATTAAACGTAAATTTTCCTTAAACAACTAATAAACTATTCTTTAATATAAATTAAACTAATAATGATTTAATTATAATTTACTACTAAAAAACTAATTAACTTTTTTTATATAATATAAATTCAACAAACAAATATAACTTTATTTAACTAACACAAACTAATTACATATTTTTATATATAACTAACGACAACAAACTAACTAAATATTTTTATTAATATGTAACTATCAAACATGCTAATTACATAATTTTTTATTTCTATATGATATAACTTAAACTAACAATAATATAACTTAAACTAACAAACTAATTAACTAATTTTTTGTTTTACCCTAATTTATAATAATAAACTAATTAACTAATAATTTATAACAATAAACTAATTTAAATAATTATTCTTTTATATAACTTAAACTAATAAACTATTTTTTATTATAATAAAACTTAAACTACTAATAAACTAATTTTTTATATAATATAAATTCAACAACCAAAATATAACTTAACTATTTAACTAACTACAAACTAATTAAATATTAGACTAACTAACACACTAATTAATTATTTTTTTAATATATAACCATCAAATAAACAAATTAAATAATTAACTAAAATTTTGTTTTAACTTAAACCATAAACTAACAAACTAATAATTTAAAATAATAAACTTATTAAAATAATTAAAAAAAAAAACTTACCTCGATGTTGTGCTCTCCCTTTCTTCTTCCTCCTCTTTTCTCTGCTATCTTCTCCTTTGCTATTTTCTCCCTTTCTTTCTCTCTTAATTGCCATCCATCCAATATATAATACAACAACCGGTATTGCTTCAATTATAGGTGGCCGATTCACGTTCACGGGCTGCAATAATGCAGCAATAAGTGCTGCAATAATGCAGTTGATTTCACACCCATGTTGCTGCAATAATGCAGCTGATTTCACGCTGCATGGGACCAGAGACGCAGAGGCAGCAAAGTGGGGCAAAGGCATAGGTCGTCCAGACGCATGCCACGTTGCCCTGCAGAGACTCCAACCTCGCCCAGGGCCAACCCTAAACCACCAACATTGTTCAGTCCAAGCATGGACTGCATGGTGACCTTTGG
Organism: Hibiscus syriacus; assembly: GCF_006381635.1. Taxonomy (NCBI): domain Eukaryota; kingdom Viridiplantae; phylum Streptophyta; class Magnoliopsida; order Malvales; family Malvaceae; genus Hibiscus; species Hibiscus syriacus. The sequence goes on along the minus strand of NW_024063142.1, from coordinate 1,522,207 downwards.
CGAGCTGGATGTGCATTGCATGGTGACCTTTGGCGAGATGGGCGTGCATGGGCGTGCATGGGTGTCATAACCATTTTTTTTTGTAAAACAATTAAATATTATTTTTAAAACGATTATGAATTTTATTTTGAAAAATTGAGTATTTTGGATTAATTTGGATTAAATTGAATAGAGTCGCCATCGACCTTTGGGTTAGGTAGGTCGAATACCTAAAAACGTCTTTTTAAAAGAAATTTAAGAAAAATCATTTTTTAGACAAAAATGGTCTACATTTACCAGAAATCAAATTTAACGGGTTCGGGAGTCGGTTACGTGTGGGGAAGGGTAAGCACCCCCACGGCGCCCAAAAATGGTACTGTGTCGCTTACACATTGTCGTAAATGATGGAAAGTATGAATCGAATATAAAATTAAATTATGATCCATTTATTGAATATTAATTTTCTTCAAATAATTATTAGGGAAAATTCTTTAACTTGAAAAGAAACATCGATATTAGCAATCCTCCGTCGGGAAAACTAACTCGAATATTTCTTATCAATTAAAGAATATTCCCTCCTCATTTATATTAAAAAATGCAAATCGAATATAAATAAAAAAATGACATTTACATAAATTGATTAACTAAAAATGAATCATATATAAATTAACAAATTGGAATTTACATTAACATAAAATAAAGTAAATTGTCACTAAAATAACACGAATTGCATCATTTGAACAAATTAATTAGTAAAATATACTCGACTTATTTCAAGTTCCTATGTCGTTAAAATGTCGTACCGGATCGCACCACTTCGTCCAAATGGTACTTTCCACGCTCATTCTACGCATACATGTTTGAAAATAAAATAAATATTTCGTACATACATAAGAATATAATGAGAATAAATGTAATTGGAAATACAAATATTTACATTAAGTGGAATTAAACACATTATTTACATAATACAAATAACCATGTAATATGTAAAATACATTCATATACAAATGACTAAAAATAAATAAACATTACAAACCAAATAAAATACAAAAGTAATTAAGGGACTAAAACAATTAAAACATAAATTCGTAAGGGCAAACAATAAATTTACCTAAAGTATTTATACTAAAACATTGACCATAATGTAAACAAAGTAAATTAAAATACTAATTAAAATAAAGAAAGGTAACATTCAGTGACTGAAATGAAACACTTGTAAATATTAAAACCAGAATCGAACATAAACAAAAATTATATATATAGCATGAGGGACCGAACAATAATTAAACCAAATACCCAACAGTGACTAAAATGTAAAATACATAAATATCCTGTCCAAATTCGAACATTCACAAAAATACACACACACGAAATTAGTGACTAAAATGAAACTATTACAAACATTGGGACCAAAGTCAAATATCCACAAAAATGACATAACATACATTAATAGGACTAAAATAAAATATTTATAAATGTGATGGCCAGATTCGAATATCAAAGAAACATACATGAAATATTAAATCAGTGGCTAAGATGTAACATTTAAAAATACTGAAACCAGAACCAAATATAAACAAAAATGTTATAATACCTAGGATAGTGACTAAAATGTAAAAGTGAAAAGATAAAGGCTCAAATTGAAATAATGTAAACTTCATTCCATGGCTAAATCGTGCGGTTACAAAGTATCAGGGACCAAAAGCGTGGTTTACCCCTTAACTCAAAAAATCAGATGATATTGGGGGCAAAACGACTGCGTTTTGCTCGGCATACCCCCCCCAAAACCGAGCTCATCTCTCATATTCCCTCATTTCTTCATTTCTACCAAAAACCAGAGAGAGAGAGTTGGAGAGAACTCTCCCAACTCTCTCATCGAAGAAGGTGCCAACCGCTGCCGCCGGCGGAGTCCACGGCGACGCACGGTGGCCGGAGGGAACAACCTATCTCAAAAAATCCCCCTCGTTCTCCTCAACCCAAATCCCCAACCATCTTAGTCTAAAACCCACTCTAGGCCCCAGATCTACAAGTTTACCTTTCGAAGTAATAAGACACCGTCGACCTTTGGTGTTCTCGATGGCTTCCTCCGACCGAGGTAAGGGTTCTATCCTTCTCTCCTTGTTTGTTGTTTGATTTGCTCTCTCTTTTTTTTTCTGTTTTTTTCAAAACCCGAATGCCCCTCTTTTCTCTACTGCATGTGCTTTAATCTTGCCTTTGGTTGAGATGATGAGGTCTAGGAATAGGGGAAATTATGGGTTGTTGATTTAGGGTGATGAAATCCCGGATTTTCGGGATTATAGGGATTTTTTATTTAAGGTTTGGATATATATATATTTTTTACTGATTTGGGTTGATTTGGGATTGATGGGGTTGCTGTTTGATTGATTTTTTTCACTGTAGATGACGATGGTGGCGCGGGAACGGCGGCTGGACCATCGGAGTGGAGCGAGACGGGCCGGAACAGTGACGGCGGCGCGGCTGTTTACTTGCTGCTGGCGGCGGCTGAATGATGATAGGTTTAGGGTTTAAAACCCTAATTACTTGGGCTCGTGTTTGGGCCTTGGTTGGGCCTTGGTTGGGCCTTGTTGTATTGGGCTTTGGCCTGCAAAATATGTAAAATGTAATATTAATAATATAATAATAAATAATAATAATAATAATAATAATAATAATAATAATAATAAAAATAAAAATAACGATAATAATAATATACAAAAAAAAGACCCGGACAAAAACGGGTGTCTACAGCTGCCCCTCTTTGCACATTCTTGTTTTAACAAGAATAGGGCAAAGACGACAATACAACACGTTTTTGTCTGGTTCTCTTTCTTTTTCCTAAAAATTGGATAATGTTGATTGTTGGGGACGCCACTGCTCATACGTGATGAAGAGTTCGGGTCATCTAAGGGTGACATGGTTCCTACGTGATGAGGAAATCTGGTCGAGGGTTGACACTGCTCATACGTGATGAGGAGATCTGGTCTGGGGAATGACACGGCTCATACGTGATGAAGAGTTCTGGCCATCTAAAGGTGATAACACGGTTCCTACGTGATGAGGACGGCTGGTTATCTATGGTTGGCACGGCTCCTACGTGATGAGGAGATCTGGTCTGGGGAATGACACGGCTCATACGTGATGAAGAGTTCTGGCCATCTAAAGGTGATAACACGGTTCCTACGTGATGAGGACGGCTGGCCATCTAAAAGTTATGGTTTCAAGAGAAACCAAATTAAAGATTTGTTTCAAAAGAAACAAACCCAAAGATGATATGTTTCAAAAGCAACTGTCTCAAAAGAGACAAAATTTTGTTTCAAAGGAAATGACTCAAAGATTGTTTAAAGGAAAACTGTCTCAAATGAGACAAAATTCGTTTAAAGGGAAATGATCTCAAAGATGTTGTTTTGTTTCAAAGGAAACAGACTCAAAGATGGTGAATTTTGTTCCCAAAGAAACAAACTCAAAGATTTTTCTCAAAAGAAACTGTCTCAAGGGATAAAACATTTTTTCAGAGAAACAAACTCAAAGATGATCTTGTTTTAAAAGAAAACGTCTCAAGAGTGAAAATTCGTTTCAAGGGAAACGACTCAAAGATGGTTTTATTTCAAGAGAAACAAACTCAAAGATGATCTTGTTTTAAAAGAAAATGTCTCAAGAGTGAAAATTCGTTTCAAGGGAAACGACTCAAAAATGGTTTTATTTCAAGAGAAACAAACTCAAAGATTTTATATTTATAGAGAAACTGCCTCAAGGGAAACAAAATTTGTTTTAATAGAAACGATCTAAAATGTGGGTGGTTTCAAAAGAAGTTGTCTCGAGACAAAAATTTTGTTTCCAAAGAAACAGACTCAAAGATTTTTTCAAAAGAAATTGTCGTTAAGAGATAAAATTTTGTTTTAAAAGAAACAGACTCAAAGATGGATTACATCTTAAGTGAGACCAAATTTGTTTCAAATGAAACAATCTCAAAAGTTAGTTTTTCATTAGAAACTGTCTCAAGAGAGACAACATTTGTTTTTAAAGAAATAGACTCAAAGATGATTTTGTTAAGAGAAACAAACTCAAAGATTTTCAAAATGAACATATTCAAAGATTTACTTCAGAGAAACTGTCAAGAGATACAAAATTCATTTTAAGAGAAACAGATTCAAAGATTTTTTTTTCAAAAGAAATTATCTTAAGAGAGACAAAATTTTGTTTCCAAAGAAACAGACTCAAAGATTTTTGTTTCAAAAGAAATTATCTTAAGAGAGACAAAATTTTATTTCCAAAGAAACCAACTCAAAGATTTTTTTCAAAAGAAACAATCTCAAAGATTTTTTTCACAAAATTGTCTCAAGAGAGACAAAACTTTGTTTCATACTCAAAGATTTTTCACGAAATTGTCTCAAGAGAGACAAAACTTTGTTTCAAAATAAATAGACTCAAAGATATTTTTCAAAAGAAACAACTCAAAGATTTTTATTCAAAAGGAACAAACTCCAAGATTTTTATTCAAAAGGAGCAAACTCAAAGATTTTCAAGAGGAACAAACTCAAAGATTTTTTTCAAGAGAAACAAACTCAAAGATTTTTTTTTTCTCAAAAGAAATTGTCTTTAAGAGATAAAAAATCGTTTTAAAAGATTCAAATATTGTCGATTTTGTTTATATGGAAATAATCTCAAAGGTGTTTTCAAAAGTGCTTATTTTGTTTCAAATGAAACAACTTCATGATTTGTTAAAAGGGGAAACTGTCTCGTGCGAGACAAATCAGCTTTGAAAATCTCTAGTGATATTAATTTTGCTTTAAGTACAACAACCTTGAAATTTGTATTATGAGAGAAAATGATGTCTCAAGCGAGACGAAATTTGCTTTAAGATATAGTCTCAAATGAGACAAAATTTGTTTTTAGAGAAATTGTCTCAAGCGAGACAAAGTTTGTTTTTGAGAAACGATTTCAAGTGAGATCAACTTTGTTTAATGTGAACAAATCCGAAATTTGGATCTCAAAGGGAAAAGGTCTCAAGCGAGACAAAATTTGTTTTGAAAGAAACAACAATCTAAGGTGAGATTAATTTTGTTTTTAGTGAATCAAATTCAAAATTTGTATCTCAAAGGAAAAATGTCTCAAGCGAGACGCAATTTGTTTTAAAATTCTCAAAATTTGTGGAAAAATGTCTCAAGCGAGACATAATATGTTTTAAAGAGAAAGTTGTCTAATTCTCAAAATTTGTGGAAAAAATGTCTCAAGCGAGACATAATTTGTTTTAAAGAGAAAGTTGTCTCAAGCGAGACAAAATTTGTTTTTAAGAAAACTGTCTCTAGTGAAACGACACTTTGTTTTTTTTAATAAGATAATCTCAAGAGCTCATAGTCTGTCTATTGATTCCTGCATGTTGAGGAAACGTCTTCAAGATCTGATTGTTGACTTCAGGAAACCCATAGTGGATTGCATTGTTCTTTCAAGTTGAAAACATCTGGTTATTTCCGAGCTCTTATTTCCTGAAAAGATCAGAATGATTCATTTTTGACTAACTATCTTGGATGTTATGATAGATGTTAATATGAAATTTATTTGATTGATGATGATTTTTTTTTTCCTCAAGTGAGGAGAAAAATGTATTTAATACACACGATAATAAATGTTTGATACAAATTTTATGTATCATGTATGTATGTGTATGTATGTATGTATGTATGTGTATACTTTTCTCGATCTAGAAGGAGAATGATCGCGAGAGCAGTCTTCACTCTATCATTGATTCAATTTGTCTTATTTTCCACCAATGTGTACTCTTACAAACCTTGACCTGAGACCATTTGTTATTCCATCAAATTTGCCCTAAAATTAGCTTCTCTTGCCCCAGCTTCGATCTTGAGCTTCAGATAGATATATTTGTTGAATTCTAAGATATGCCTCCAGAGAGGTTATCTTGTTTGAAAATTTTTCTTCTTTTATTTTCAATAGTTTTGAAAAATGTTTAATCAAAAGTTTTGAAAATATTGCTCCTTTCAAGGTTTCACAATTGACAAATCATAAAATAAGAGTTCATTGGATATCAAAGAATTAATTACTCTTTAATCCTTCAATAACTATAGCTATTTGACAGTCAAGATCAATGCTATCTTTGAGAGATGGTTAAGTAAGGAAGGATAAAAAAGTCTCAATTGGTTAATTTGGGTCAAAAGTATAGTGTTCTCATTTATTTGATGTTCTCTGATCTGATGGAGTAGCTTCTGTACTCAGTTATTGGAAGTGTGCTCTGACTCCCAACTCTCATGTTCTCATTCATGTTGTGTGATGCCTCATCAAGGGATTTGAGCAATCGTCTCCTATGTAATAATCTTCATATTCGAGCCGCCCTTTCAGGTTTTCAACTCGAATCCTCCTTTGGTTCCAAGACGTTACTCAGAATTTTACGTCTTTAACCCCCCTTTGTTATTTTTCTCTATCATGCATTAAAGATTTTTAGAAAATCTTTATAAGTAAAATATTAATCCTGATAGGCGGGATGAAATATGAGGATAGTCTCTTCCACTTAGAAATCCATGTATGATTAGAAGGGACTTGTAAGGCACGTAATGTAGGTCATGGTTCAGGGTTATGAAAGAAAGGGATAAAAGGCCCAAACACGTGTTTGAAGGGTATTGAACCAAGGATCAATTAACTCTGATGCTTTCAATCTCGACTTGCTCAATTTGGATCTACTCGCATGTCTTTCTCTTGATGTTTTATGATCTTTGAGTCAAGTGATTCTAGAGTGATTGTGTTTGATTAATCTCACGGTTTGAAGCTCAATGCGTCTTTTGAGTCAGGAGACTCTTTGTCTGTGTTCTTTGTCCTCTTTTTGTTCTTTGCTTTTTTCTTTGTTTTTGCTTTGGATCTTCGCACTTGATGTTTGGTTCACCTTTCAGTATCTCATCTGGATCAATGTATTTACTCATGCGCAGATTTCCTCCAACTTGCCCCCCAGTGTAGAGGGTGATCCTTGGTTAGGGTTGAATCAGAAGAAAATATCATTCAGGCTCAAATGGGGACACAAGGGATATATTTTCTCCTTTTGTGAAGGGATAAAGAAAGAAAGACGTTCATCATCTCATACACAGAAGTCCTTGCAGAAGAGGTATCCCCAAGGGATAGATTTTTCAGGATTAATTTTTATTTAAATGAAAACAGTAATTAATGCATGATAGAATTATTTTGAATGAATTCTATTTTTTCTTCGCTTCTTGCTCTCAACATGTCTCAATTGCTCATGCTCGTCTTCAGAAAATTGATGCGAGATGCCCCACACTGTGTTCTTTGTAGGAAGATTTATGTTCAAGTAAACATCTTGTACTCATGTCTGTAGGTTTTATTGTAGAAAATGTTGTTTTACGTCTAAGAAGACGATGGTGACTTTATTGGCTCAAAGAAAGGTATGGGTATGACTTTTGTGTCTCAAAAAAATAAATACAGTGTTTCAAGGTGGAAAGAATGTTTCAAGGTCTCAAAGAGAGGGAAGTTTCAAGGTCGAAAGATATTTCAAGGTCTCAAAGAGATAGAATGTCAAAAATTGGTTATTGGTAGTGACCAAGAATTATTTCGTTAAAAATCGAGAGATTTTATTTTAGGGTTTAGACAGGATAAAATAGGTCTAATCTTGCCATATGTCAAAAATATATAATTCTTGAAGATTAAAGAATATGTAATTCATTCGATATTCGAAGAACTAAAGATTAAAATTTGTTCAATTATTTAACCTTAGAAGGTAGCATCATTTTCAGTCATCAAAGATTAAAAATATTTAAGCAAATATTGAAGAAGAACAAAAACGAATTCAAACAAAACAATCTCTACGGATGCAAGTGATTGATGCAATGACTTCTCTGGCTTAGTATTAGGATACCCCTGAATAAACATATTATGGATTTTGTGCTTAGTGTCTTGCAGTTGTCCGTGGTATGCCCCGAGCTCCCAACATGATAGCTGCATACGGCGTTAATATCATGGCCTTCAGGATATGGGGTCTCTCTGGTTTGGATTGAACTGGAGTCACAAGGTTCCTCTCAATAGCATTGGGAGCAATTCCTCATATGTCATGGGATTGGATTGATGCGACGGAAGGTCTTATGAGGTTTGGTCCCCAGATTAGCTAGATAAGATCCTTCAATGTTAATCTCATCTCTTTCCTCTTTGTCGGAAAGACTAGTGCCTCCTATGGCCATTTGACTGCTCTTTCGATCATTTCTCCACACATGACTCAGAGAAACTCTTAGTGGCAACCCCTATCATGTAGTCAATATATGGAGACTTCAATGTATCGATGAATAGTGATGAACTCTTTTTTAGTCATTGGTGGATGCACTTGAGATGCAATATCCCTCCATCGTTGTGCGTACTGTCGAAAGCTCTCATAATTCTTCATCCCCATATTCTGAAGCATTGTTCGATCGGGGCCATCAATCATGTGCTTATATTGGCCCAAAGAAGCACTAGCCAAATCCCTCCAGGACGGACTTGAGAACGACTCAGTTGGTGGTACCACCTTGAAGCGGGTCCAATCAAACTGTCTTGAAAGCAGTGGATCAACATCTGATCATTGTTAGTGTATCCAGTCATCTTTCGAATAAACATCGTGAGTGGCATTGGGGCAACTAGTTCCCCTGTACTTTTCAAACTCGGCATCTGAATTTGGGCGGGAGCACCAAGTCGGGAACTAGTACTAGTTCTGTTGCATCCATCCCGTTGTGAGGTTTGTCCTCTCATTCCCTGAAATGTCTCTGCACCACTGTTTCAAATTCTCTGGGATCTCGTTCTTGGCTCTTCTCGTCGCTTGGTGACTAGGAATCCTTTTCTTGGTTGAGCTCAGCCATCTTTTGCTACCATTTGGTCAACTAGGTCTTTTTGGTTTTGCAAGATACGATCCACGGCGGTCTTTTGCATCCTCCTACTCAACTTGCATCTTTGCAAACTCTCGTTCAGCTCTTTCTTTAATTCCTCATATTTTTGCATCCATTCTCAGTACTGTGTGAATGCAATTGCACAGTTAGAAGTGCTTCCTCAAAGTTTCCAGCAGGTATGATTATGCATGTAACATGCTTAAATGAATGTTATGCAAAATGCAACGATGCAAATGCAAATGCAGAATGTTGATCCCAACAATGAATATTTTAGAACAATTTTCACCAGAAATAAGTTTTCACATTACAAGACAGTCCACTTTACAGACTGACTTCTCTTAGATGTTGAATCTGAAATGGGTCGCTGCTTCATCTTGGATCTTCATCCTTGAAAATGATGCCCCTCAAGCGTTTTGTAAACAGACTCTTTAATGCCCCGGCGATGCTGAAGTCAATGCATCACTCTTCGATGAATAACGTCGGAACGATCGTAATAATAATCTACTGCTGATTAATCCCCAGATCTTCGAGATCACTGCTTTGTCTCGGATCTTTGTATTTGGAACTAATGCCCCTAAAACATTCGTAACCTAACTCTGTTAATGCCCCAGTGGTGCGGAAGTCAGTGTGCCGCTTCTTGATAAATAGCGATGAATGATCGTAGATAAAATCGCCTGCTGGATCACTCATCGATCAGTGGCTCATCATTTATTCTCGAACGTTGCACGATCATCTTGAGCAAGTCTCCTTCTCGTACTCTTGCATTTCTTTTAGCCTTCGGTGCATGTCTGTGTACGCGACTGCTTGGTTGAAAACTTTTATCTCTTCTTGTGAAAATTTTCTCTCGAATATTCCCTTGCTGATCAACATTTTCGCATTATGTTATGATGATGCAATGTAAAGAAGAATGAAAAAAACAAAAACAACAGAAAATAAATAAGTTAGTGCACACAAAGAAAATAGTAGTACAGGTAAGACATCGATATAGATAAAAGTGTTATTAAAAGATGAATAACACCTACCCATCATGATATCTACCCGAGCATGCTTTAAATAGAAAATAGTCCTGCCCGTACATGTTATCTACCCCAAATGAATAATTTCAAAAAATTGGTCCTAACCGCATGGTATCTAGTTCGCATGCTTTTATTCAAAAGAAAACAAATTCTACGAAATTAAAACGAAGATAAGGGTTTAGAAACACTCCTCCTTTGTGTACACCTAGTTTTGGGTACCTACTGACGGACAGAGGTTCGATATACTATACTATCGTTCGACGGTTCACTATATGCTTGGTTTCGGTTCTAACGAAAAAAGGGTCTCGAATTGTCCTTGATGTCGGTGCCCCCTTGGGCTGCCAGACCCTCAATCCTTACTCATTACAGGTTTCAAACGACCGAGTTCAATTCGAGGGGATTCACTGCCTTATACCCATACGAGGAATAAATTCCTACGAAGGTATAAGGTATGTATCCCATGGGTTATTTGCTAAAACTCATACGAAGAATAAATTCTTACGAGAGTAAAGCATTCCCCCAACTAATTTGGATCGAAGCTCGTGTCTAGAGCTTATGTTATGCTAATGCAAGTGTGTGTGAGGAGGAACATACCTACCTTCGACCCAAAAGGAAAACAAACAAGGAAAATGATAAATCCTGACAAGCTGAAAGCCAAATAAAATGTTAGTACGACAAAAAAACGAAGCAATTAAAAATTTCAATAAACGGATCATAAATTAACTAAAAACTAGAAATCATAATTTCCACCAAGATGACAATATGTAACGACATACAGCCTGACTCTCTAAAAAAAAAACGTCCCAGCAGTCGCCAAGCTGTCATAACCATTTTTTTGTAAAACAATTAAATATTATTTTTAACGATTATGAATTTTATTTGAAAAATTGAGTATTTTGGATTAATTTGGATTAAATTGAATAGAGTCGCCATCGACCTTTGGGTTAGGTAGGTCGAATACCTAAAAACGCCTTTTTAAAAGAAATTTAAGAAAAATCATTTTTTAGACAAAAATGGTCTACATTTACCAGAAATCAAATTTAACGGGTTCGGGAGTCGGTTACGTGTGGGAAGGGTAAGCACCCCCACAGCGCCCAAAAATGGTACTGTGTCGCTTACACATTGTCGTAAATGATGGAAAGTATGAACACATTGTCGTAAATGATGGAAAGTATGAATCGAATATAAAATTAAATTATGATCCATTTATTGAATATTAATTTTCTTCAAATAATTATTAGGGAAAATTCTTTAACTTGAAAAGAAACATCGATATTAGCAATCCTCCGTCGGGAAAACTAACTCGAATATTTCTTATCAATTAAAGAATATTCCCTCCTCATTTATATTAAAAATGCAAATCGAATATAAATAAAAAAATGACATTTACATAAATTGATTAACTAAAAATGATCATATATAAATTAACAAAATTGGAATTTACATTAACATAAAATAAAGTAAATTGTCACTTAAAATAACACGAATTGCATCATTTGAACAAATTAATTAGTAAAATATACTCGACTTATTTCAAGTTCCTATGTCGTTAAAATGTCGTACCGGATCGCACCACTTCGTCCAAATGGTACTTTCCACGCTCATTCTACGCATACATGTTCTTGAAAATAAAATCAAATATTTCGTACATACATAAGAATATAATGAGAATAAATGTAATTGGAAATACAAATATTACATTAAGTGGAATTAAACACATTATTTACATAATACAAATAACCATGTAATATGTAAAATACATTCATATACAAATGACTAAAAATAAATAAACATTACAAACCAAAATAAATACAAAAGTAATTAAGGGACTAAAACAAATTAAACATAAATTCGTAAGGGCAAACAATAAATTTACCTAAAGTATTATACTAAAACATTGACCATAATGTAAACAAAGTAAATTAAAAATACTAATTAAAATAAAGAAAGGTAACATTCAGTGACTGAAATGAAACACTTGTAAATATTAAAACCAGAATCGAACATAAACAAAATATTATGATATATAGCATGAGGGACCGAACAATAATTAAACCAAATACCCAACAGTGACTAAAATGTAAAATACAAATATCCTGTCCAAATTCGAACATTCACAAAAATACACAACACACGAAATTAGTGACTAAAATGAAACTATTACAAACATTGGGACCAAAGTCAATATCCACAAAAAAAATAACATACATTAATAGGACTAAAATAAATATTTATAAATGTGATGGCCAGATTCGAATATCAAAGAAACATACATGAAATATTAAATCAGTGGCTAAGATGTAACATTTAAAAATACTGAAACCATAACCAAATATAAACAAAAATGTTATAATACCTAGGATAGTGACTAAAATGTAAAAGTGAAAAGATAAAGGCTCAAATTGAAATAATGTAAACTTCATTCCATGGCTAAATCGTGCGGTTACAAAGTATCAGGGACCAAAAGCGTGGTTTACCCCTTAACTCAAAAAATCAGATGATATTGGGGGCAAAACGACTGCGTTTTGCTCGGCATACCCCCCCCAAAACCGAGCTCATCTCTCATATTCCCTCATTTCTTCATTTCTACCAAAAACCAGAGAGAGAGAGTTGGAGAGAACTCTCCCAACTCTCTCATCGAAGAAGGTGGCCAACCGCTGCCGCGGCGGAGTCCACGGCGACGCACGGTGGCCGGAGGGAACAACCTATCTCAAAAAATCCCCTCGTTCTCCTCAACCCAAATCCCCAACCATCTTAGTCTAAAACCCACTCTAGGCCCCAGATACAAGTTTACCTTTCGAAGTAATAAGACACCGTCGACCTTTGGTGTTCTCGATGGCTTCCTCCGACCGAGGTAAGGGTTCTATCCTTCTCTCCTTGTTTGTTGTTGATTTGCTCTCTCTTTTTTTTTCTGTTTTTTTCAAAACCCGAATGCCCCTCTTTTCTCTACTGCATGTGCTTTAATCTTGCCTTTGGTGAGATGATGAGGTCGAATAGGGGAAATTATGGGTTGTTGATTTAGGGTGATGAAATCCGGATTTTCGGGATTATAGGGATTTTTATTTAAGGTTTGGATATATATAATTTTTACTGATTTGGGTGATTTGGGATTGTGGGGTTGCTGTTTGATTGATTTTTTTCACTGTAGATGACGATGTGGCGGGGAACGGCGGCTGGACCATCGGAGTGGAGCGAGACGGGCCGGAACAGTGACGGCGGCGCGGCTGTTTACTTGCTGCTGGCGGCGGCGGCTGAATGATGATAGGTTTAGGGTTTAAAACCCTAATTACTTGGGCTCGTGTTTGGGCCTTGGTTGGGCCTTGGTTGGCCTTGTTGTATTGGGCTTTGGCCTGCAAAATATGTAAAATGTAATATTAATAATATAATAATAAATAATAATAATAATAATAAATAATAATAAAAATAAAAATAACGATAATAATAATATACAAAAAAAAGACCCGGACAAAAACGGGTGTCTACAATGGGCATGGAGGTCGTTGGCTGGTAGGTCGCAGGGCATGCATGGCGACCTACCAGGTCGCTGGGCGTGCATGGCGACCTGGTAGGTCGCCGGGCGTGCATGGCGACCTACCCCCGGTACTGTAGAGGACACTACTTTAGCAATTAATCTGGCGATCCCACTATTTCACGAAAAAAAAAATTTCAACGCACTATCAACGAGATTTTGCCGGGCCTCCCACTACCGCCCTGATTCTAGAGTTTTCTTATTTAAGTGCTGATTTCAGGTGGAAAGGAGCCATTGAGAGGGCTTCATTTCTTCTCGAATAGGAAAAGTGCAGTCATCCATTCTTCTCCATTATTATATCCAAAGAGTTCTGCTATAGCGATAAAGAAGGTTCGCCAATAAACAGTCCATTTCACAGCCTGGTCCTTGCCATAGGTTGACTCCATTGTTGCCTTAATGGCCAGCCGTGTTTTTGTCCATCCTCTCGAACCATTCTTCACTGCAATATAAAACAGTTCTCCGAGAATGTTTAGATTGTTAACATAGAAAGAAATAGTTAAGCCTGTGCAGTTCAGTGTTTCTCCGGGAAGAATCAGAAATGTTGAGAAGTTAGCACAGATAATATATAAAATGGTACCGAATTTTAAGTTGGTATCACAAAGCAACTGCTCTCACCTAGTTTTGCATAATGTTTCCCGTTCACAAGCCAATGATCGACAGCAGAAACACCATCCTGCACAGAAAGGAATGACAAAAAAGTTCAGGCCTGTTGTTTTCTTTCATACAAGCAGTGCGACATGAAAACCTTTGGCTATTGAATTTCAATTTTCAGAACTCATAGCACATATGAGATGTAAAGAAGGCACAAGGTCTTGATTGCGAGATGCAGATCTTACCTGGAAATAAGAAGAGCAGATTAGCTGAAGGTATTGTACCTCCTGTTAAGAAGTACCTAGTTATCCAGTCATCTTTACTGTTGTCTAGTTTGACAAATTATTGTCAGATCGCTTGGATTTATCAATATCAGTCAACAACCACCAACTAATTAACATATATCACTTAAAATTATAATTTTTTTAGTTTTACTATAAATTTTTATAATATTTTAAATAATGATGATATCATATCTAAAATACCCATTATTAGGGTTTTTTCTCTTTACCCATTATTAGGGTTTTTTGGTCGTTTGATCAGTTTAGCTCTTTGATCTCTTATGCGAGTAGTTTTGAAGGACTCTGGGTGTTTGGATCAAAGAAGTAGGGTAAGTGATGGGTGATTTAATTGAGGAATTAGAGAATTTGGATTTGGGAGCAATGAGGAGGAAGTTTTCGACTTGATAATATGACACAACTTCATTGATCTCTTTTGAGCAGTGTTTAGTGGGTCGTTTTATCACTATAGGTAATATATTTTCAGGCAATGAAGAAATTAAATCCTGTTTCATCCATTTGATATCTTCAGAAGTTGCTCGTAGTTCTTCATATGCTGTTAAAAGAAGACACTGCCAATTTTTTAAACTATCGACATTGAACATATGTGAGAACTGCCTGGTAACAAAAAAACCCACCTCAAACATTCCAATGTAATATATCCGATCGTATGCCTCCATTTCGAACGTGCTTATGTCTGCACAATGATCTCCACATTCTGTAATCTCCATCCCTATCAAGGGTAAAAAAATCAAAGTGATCAACATGGAATTTACTTTCATTCAGCAAGTAGAGAGCATTACCGGCATTGGTCCCCTATAAAGCTTTTTGTGTGGCGGAATTGCAAATCCCTGTGATCTTGCAGTTGGGGTAATTTAGGGCAATGTAAAGAGAAGTGAACCCCATCCACAGCCGACATCACGAACAGTGTGATCGTCTTTTAATTGGGATATTTCACAGTAAAGTTCCAATTTTGCTTCCTTGGCATCGTCCATAGTTTTTGACCCATCAGAAAAGTAACAACAGCTGCATCGTTCCATGAAAGGTGGTAAAGAAAACATTGTCACCCAACAAGAACATTACCACAAAATCAAACGCTTTCAACACGATATAACGTAAAGAAAGGAAAAAAAAACCTGTATTTGAAGTTCTTCCCCAAAACCAACTGGAAGAAAGATGTCGGCAACTCGTAATGTTGAGTTTTAGGCTCATCTGTCTTGATAGCTATGGGCATCTCCCTTAAGGCCACAAAGCAACAACCATACTTAAGTCAAACCGAATCAAATAGAAAAAAGATAACATCTAAGTATGATTACATACAATGAGCAAAGTGAAGGAGGTCGGAGAGTTGGAGTTCAGTAGAGGGTCTATAACCAGAGCGAAGACGACTAGCCAAGAGAAACCGAGTCAACCTCCTTATACAGATCAGGAAACAAATTGCGCTCCAAGGAACTCAACATAAGCCGCACAGTATAGCAGCATAAGGCGCCTGCAATATAGACTCTCCATCACCAAACGCTTTGCTAGATTGATCCTTCAACTTTTCTTTCGTGCATGAAGTTTCCTACACTTATGGTTGATTGCTATGAGCGGATAACAACCCAAGATGCCTGCTTGATGCTTGTCGATAGATGATTCAACGAATAGAACGGGCCTTAGATATGTCGTGGAGCATTTTGGTTTGTTTTGAACCATTATAGTTGTACGATCCTCGTGGTCGAAACACCTAGTCATAATTCATAACCACTAATGCTGTTCATGACGGTTCCTAATAACCAATCCAGTAGATGATGAACCCATTCTATGGGTATTTTTTTTCTCGGCAATAAAGAGCTTATTTAGTACATGCCAAAAGCAAATGCAAGCCGTAAGCTGTCAAAACTCCACAACAATCCAAATAACCAAGATAAAGCATAATAATTCATGCATATATTGGGATGAATTTTTTTCTCTATATATCATATTTTAATCTGATTTGATAATATTAATTTTTTTTTTGGAAAAAAATTAAGTTAAACCGAATCAGTTTTTTATTTGTTTAGATTTATTAAATTAAATTCGATTTTGGGTTTAAAAGAATTTATCCAATTCTGTACTAAAATAAGTATATAGATATTTTATTATATATTTATATAGTATTAGTTAATTTTTTATTAAAAAATATATAAAGTAAATCTATAATATACTAGGATGATAATATTAAATTAAAATTTAATTTAATAAATTAGTTTTTCAATTATTTTTATTTTAATAAAATTATGTATATATATATATATATAATTGAATCAAAATTAAATTTTAATGTAATAGCATCATATGGAGGATGAGTGTCTATGCACCAGTCTTGGCGAACACATCATTCAAACTGATTGCTTCCCACCCTCATGCTCAAAGGTCACCCTCCTATAAATATTTTAAGACTATTATATATTTAATTTATATTTCCTTAAAAATACTAATCACCATGAAATAATCTACTTTATCATTATAATATTTTTATATATTTAAAAATATATTTAGTCGATTAATTTAATTATTATAAAAAATGAGGATGGGTTCAATTAACGTATTTATACCCTTAGTGAAATTTTATTCTTAACAATTATAATCAACTTTAAGACCACACTTGGTGAAAGAGACCTTCTTGCATAACCCCCCAATTCCTACACTACAAAGGGTATTATCAACAATGTTTCACAAGGTCATTTGATTAAATGAAGTCATCCTGGGAAAAAAAACAGTTATTATATCCATCATGATTCTTGTAATGGTCTCATACACGCTGAAAAACAAGAAATAAGTCCAATGGTCCAAATGATCACGTGCGGCAGCCTTAATATACGGCTAAAAAATGATACCGGTTTTGTTATTATTTAAATAACAAAACCGCTAAAAAATTATCGAAAATATTATTATTTCTACCGGTTTTGTTATTATTGGGCGTTTTACCTATTTTTTTTATTTTTTATACCGGTTTTGTTATTGTTGGCACTTTACCGAAAATGTTAAAAAATATTGATGTTTTAGGTAGAAATAATAATGTTTTAAGTAATTTTTATCAGTTTTATTATTTAAATAATAACAAAATCAATAACATCTTTTTTAATTGTATATTAAAGGTGCCGCACTTTAGAACTTCCCGTCCTATACACACTACACTGAAAAACAATAAATAAGTCCAAAATCCTTCACCATACAAGAATTTTGAGATTTCGGAACAATAACTAAAGCTGTAGCATTGAAAGCAAACACAAGAATGAAAAAGTAAGAAGGATCTCACAGTAAAAAAAAAAAAATCAGTCCTAACAATAGACCAAACAAACTTGAAATACAAGGAGGCTTTATCATTACCTTAAGGGGGTGTTTGGTTCAAGGAATGTGGGATTCCCATGGGATGGGAATCCTACATTCCCATGTTTGGTTGACCGGGAATCTCATTCCCGGTAATGTTTTATTACTAATAGTAGATTTTTTGGGGTATATTACCGGGAATGTCATTACCTCCCTTCCCTTAGGTATTGTAACATTACCGGCGCTTTGGACTAAAATGCCCTTAAATTATTATTTTTTTTCAAAAATATCCTTCTTCTGTCATTGAATAATAAAAATTATACGAATGTTAAATTACAAATTTATCCTTAAATTATTTTAGATTTACAAAAAAAGTCTATAATTAAAATTTCATATGAAGTTTAGGGGTTAAATTTTTTTTACCCTTTCATTAAACATTTTTATATTTTTAATTTTGTAAAAAATTATATAAATATTATAATTTAATTTTTAAAGAAAATATATAAATATTTTACAATTTGTAATATATACAAATATATAATAAGGACAATTTGGTCAAATATACATTCCAATAAACTTTATTCCTTTGACCAAACACGGTAATCTTACATTCCTGCTAAACCAACCAAACACAAATACAACATTCCCAGTAATCCTATTCCCTGGTAATCTTTTATTCCCACTGGTAATCTTACATTCCGTGAACCAAACGCACCCTAATTGAAGATGACATTCTTTATTTTATGATTTTTATCATCAAAATTCTCCGTATTTGGCGCATTGTTAGGTTCAAGAGGCAAAGCATATTGAAAAAGATCTTGTAGGAGCTAGGGATGTGCAAAACGGGATATCGGATTTAATCCGAAAATTCAAATATTTAAAAAAAATCGGATACCTAAATAGTGATTCGTATCCAATATGAGAAAATTGAATATCCCAAATTTGGGTATCCGATTTTTTCAAATTGAATATTCGGATATCCGAATATGAATATAAATTTAATTTGACAAAAAATTAATTTTTAAAATTTTAAATTTTGTGATTTAATGTTATATATTCGATACTTCTACTATGCTATATATATATATATATATTTACTACACACAATAAATAATTAAATACTCTAATTTTTATTAAGTTAGAGTTTTAATGGGTTAGTGGGTTCCTCATTTATTAGGCTAAATGTATCTAAAATTTAAAGGCCCAATTTTTTCGAATTTTCGGATAATTCAAAAGTGGATTTTGTCATATCTATATCCGATCCGATTATCAAAAAAATGTATATCCAATCCGAATTATTCGAAAATTAAAAAATAGATCGAATATCCGAATTTTTAAATCAGATCAACAGATCGAATTTTTTGCAGAGTTTTATTCTTTAAAATTTTGATGACGTACCAATAAGGCTAGTGAAAAAGTTTGTAGCCTAAAAACTCTTCTCAAAGTAATGAATTCTATCCCCTAATAGTTCTGTAGAAATCTAATGGTATTCTTCTTCAGTTTGGAAACAACATAATGAAAGAACTAAATACTTTGGTCCCCCTCATGTAACCATTAAATTTCTGTCTATATAACAGAGACAGCCAGCTCCATTAACTATTACCTTTATAATTGATTAGTCGTACTAGCTCTTTTGTTAGCCAACTGTGCTTTAAGACCACGCAGCACACCCCATCGGACATTTTCAATTCCCTTGTTTCCGACATCAATTTGCCTTTTTCCTGTAGACTTCTTTTGACGTATTGTCTTCTTGATTATTTGAGTTCTCAAGCAATTTTACTTTGCAGGTCCGTAATAGACTTCTTTTGACATATTGTCTTCTTGATTATTTGAGTTCTCAGGCAATTTTACGTTGCAGGTCCGTGCTATTATTTCGGATCCTTCCTGCTCTGAGTCTTGTACAGACACAGTCGTTGAGAGATTGGACCGCTTGCTTCCCTCTTATGTTGCAAGCACCTGCATACATTTTTGTTTCTTAAAAGCCTTTTAATGGTTATAGTAATCGCCTCTCATTTTGGTTTTGAGTCTGTTAAACAAGCTGAGCTACTGGCTGCTCGTAGTTATTAGTTATCTCAAGATTGTTCCATGTTTTCTCTTATTTTCATATCAAATATGCAGTCAAGCTGCAAATATAGATGGAAACAGAGAGACTTAACAAACTGGACTCCTTTCGAAAGAAAGCACTAGAGCATGCGCTGAGATGTTAAGTACTACTTTTTACCCCCCCCCCCTTTTCTAAGGACATGGAAATATTTGTAGAGCACTATTGATTGATTATGTTCAATATTTTCTGCTACAGTTCCACAAGTTGAGAGAATAGTCCACCCACCAAGTTGAGAGAAATCTGAGCAAGAAGACTAGTGTAAAGCCAATATTATTTGGCAGCATGTTCAAAATGTTGTAATCCTCTAAACAGTGTAACCAAGGCTTTAATCTGAACAACTATGGCTTCAATTGGTAACAAAGAACCAAACTTTATTAATTTCTTATGCTCATAAAACTTCAACTCTCACACAATCTGCAGAAAGTAAAAAAACACAGGCGGTTCTTTAACATTGTTCTCAAATCAAACAACCAACATTTTTATGCAACTTTGACCACGATGGTCTTGGGCTTTTTAGGCTGAGGCGGAGGTAATTTCTCCACAGTGACTCTCAGAACCCATCTTGACAAACCGCGGATATCTTATCAGTATTCGCATTCTCAGGCAACTGGAACTTCCTCATGAACTTGCCGGTCCTCCTTTCCATCCTCACGTATTTCACCCCTTCTTTCTCGTCCTTCTCTTTCTCACGCTTTCGCTCCCCGCTCACGACGAGGACGTTGTCGTTTTCGATCTGGACCTTGATCTCGCTGTGGCTTATGCCAGGCATGTCGACGATGAATACGTAAGATGTCGGGTACTCCATCACGTCAGCTGGAGTGGCCGCCATGGCCTTCGCATCTCGAACATAGGCTCGAGACGGGTTGTTTCGGCTCTTTTCTTGCTCCTCCGGGATGTCAAGCATGTCTTCCAGGATTGTGAAGAGTGGAGAATCGAAGCCTAAGTTCCTCAAATCCATCAACAGAAGCTCTAAAAAAAGAAAAATAATGTGTGAAGACTCTTTGATACGTCGTGTAAAAGAACTTGTTCTGAATTCAGACTGATTTAGAAGGTGAAGAAATAATCCAATATATAGGAGATAAGCAAGAGAGACGAGGCTCTCGAGATTTATCGGTGAAGATGGAAAAGTGGGTAACGGGTTCTGTCTAGAATTCTGAGGAAGGTGAGCAAAGTTCTGTAATTTTCTTCCCATAAGGCCATAAAGGGTAAAATTGGCCCAACATCCTGGTAAAAATGAATAATTTCATTAGGTGATCTTCAAAATTAATTTAAGATTCACGATAAATGTTACGATACATGATTAATTTATCACGCCAACATGATGAGTTTATCTAAATAATATCAAATTCATTATATCGATGTGATGAGTTTCAATAAAATATATTTTTTTATTAGATTTTGTCACGTCGGAGTTACAAATTCTAATAAAAAATATATTTTATTAAAACTCATCACGTCAAAATGACGAGTTCCGAGTTACAATATAAAACTCCATAAATCTCAAAATAAAATATTTAGTCGTATTGAGCTAATATTAGCCTGACATGGTATTGGAATAAATTGCCGGCCATAAAGATAACAATACTTATCTTACTGAATTGGTTTCTTTGTCAATGAACCAATTCAATAAGATTAAGGATTCAGGTAGTATAATTGAAAAAAATAATTTAATTAATATATAATATATTTATTAAATTATTGAATAAGACAATAATTCATCGACTTCATAATTTATTTAGAATTATGTATTTATATAAACATAATAGTTAAGTATATAAGTTTCAAAAATATTAAATTTATACAATTAAAATACATTAAGTATGTCTATAATTTCTATGTAAAAATATTGGTCATAGAATTTGAAGAAGAATACAAATTCAAATAAATGGATGCGAAAAAGCACTTGAGATAATAAGAGGGCTAAATTAGAAAGAAAAAAAATAGATATGGAGAGAGAAATTAGAATTGTGGTGATATAAATGAAATATTTAAGGATTTAGAGACGTTTAAATAGTGTTTGTGAAAATCGTCAATGATTAAAATTAAATTTGATAACCAACAACTGGTTGGTCTAGAGGGATGAGGTATTAGGTCCATTAAGTAATGTCATGGTTCGAATCCTGGCGTTTACGAATGGAGTAAACTGGGTTAGGAGGGTCGCCCTCGTTTCTGCATTACCCAATCTGGATTAGTCGTACTTAACGTCGAGTGATGAATGATGTAACCATTTGGTTTTTAACGGAAAAATACTAAAATGAAATAAAAATTAAATGTAGGTATGATTTTTTTAAAAAAAATGAAATTTAAATACTAAAACATATCAAAACTGATAATCTAGATACTAAATGCATAATTTACTCCTTTCTCTAGATAAACGGCAAAGGTGCTGCAACAACAGATTAGGAAGTGTACAAAATCAATAACCTGTTCATGAAATTTTAGCCGTTGGTTTATAAAGACCAGCTTGTTAACTGAGACAATTTTGAGATGCAGATACGAGCCGGGGTTTAGTTAGAAATCAGAGGGCAGCTAATGGTCAGCAACAATCGAGCTGCTTAAACCAAGTGAACCAGCCTACAAAACTAATACCTATCGGAGTATATTGCCGACACGTGTCTCTTTTCCTCGATCCGCAAAACAGTTTGCTAAAATTCATGACCATGTCCTTCTCTCTCTAGTCCCTAGTCCCTCCCATTAAAGCTCTCTTTTTTAACTCTCTCCCGCAAACACACTTTTTGCCCCCTTCTTTCATATTCTCTGCGATTGAGATCTGTTCTTTCTCTGTCTCTGTGATTTCCCAGTTGCCTACTGACCCAAAAAAAGATGAAGCCTTCAAGATGTTGGCATCTGTTGGTGAGTAAATGTTCGATTTAGTTCTGCTGATCCACGTTCGCTTTCGGATTTGGCTTCGCAAAAGGAAGAAGAGAAAACCAACAAAACCCTTTCTTTTTCCGGTCTTTTACCTTCATTTTCCCATTCCTTTCTGCCTCTAATTCCCTACTCCATACAGTCCAAAATCTAAATACTAAAAAAAGTAAAAAACCCATCTTTTTATTAGCCTTTTTGATCTTCTCTTCTTTTTCTTTTGTTCGAACCTTTTTGATTGTTTCTTCACTCTCATACTAATTTGTAGCTTTGATTTTATAGAAAACCCAAATAGCTGGAATTTTATTTTACTTGAGCTCGGAATTGGTTTACAGCTTTACATTGAGTTTTGGATTGGATTTTGATTAATATTGGTGGAACGATAATAAAAAAAAGATTTGAGTTGTTTGCACTAAACTGTTTACAAAGTGGCGAAAATGAGTTTAAGTGCGGCCGAGGATGATTCGGTGCCAGAGATTCATTTACCGGCGGATATAGATTGGCATATGCTTGATAAATCCAAGTTCTTTTTTCTCGGTGCCGGTTTATTTTCTGGTGTATCATTCGTTCTTTACCCTGTAGTAGTTTTGAAAACTAGGCAACAAGTGTCATCCACCCAAATTTCTTGCTCCAAGATGTCTCTCTCCATCATGAGATATGAAGGACTGAGAGGATTCTACAGGGGCTTTTGGTACCTCCTTGATGGGGACAATCCCAGCTCGAGCACTTTACATGGGAGCGCTTGAGGTTACCAAGAGCAGTGTTGGCACTGCAACTGTTAGTTTAGGATTCTCAGATACTGCAGCCACTGCCATAGCTAGTGCTGCTGCCGGGTTAAATTCGGCCATGGCTGCACAACTTGTTTGGACCCCAATCGATGTTGTGAGCCAAAGACTTATGATTCAAGGTAGCAGCAACAGTTGCAAAATTCCAATTTCAACTTGTAGATATAAGAATGGCCTCGATGCTTTTAGGAAGATTCTGTATGCAGATGGCCCTAGAGGGTTGTATAGGGGATTTGGGATCTCGATACTGACATACGGACCGTCTAATGCGGTTTGGTGGACATCATACTCTGTTGCTCACAAGCTCATTTGGGGTGGTCTTGGTTGCTCTATCGGTAAAAAAGATGAGAAAGGTTTGATTGGAGGACCTGGTTTCAAGCCTGATTCCAAGGCCTTGATAGCTGTCCAAGGTTTAAGTGCAGCCATGGCTAGTGGTGTTTCGGCTCTAATCACCATGCCACTCGACACAATCAAGACCAGATTACAGGTTCTGGATGGAGAAGAGAATGGCATAAGACGGCCGATGACGGTTTTGCAGACTGTAAAGAATTTGGTTAAAGAAGGCGGATTAGCAGCCTGTTATAGGGGACTGGGACCGAGATGGGCGTCAATGTCTATGTCCGCAACAACCATGATCACTACCTACGAGTTCTTGAAACGGTTATCAACTAAGAGCCAAGAGAGCTTGACATCATACAAGGCGGCCTGAAGGGGAAAGGAAAAACAATCAGATTTTCTCACACTTGAGATGCTTCAATCTTGTGAAAACCTCGATTCCCTGTTGGCTTAACAACTGTAAATTTTTCTTCTTCTATTATTTTGGTATTGTAGGATCACTACCAATGTAAAATTTACATCTATAAGAAATATCTTTCCTTTTCATCTGGGTGACTCTAGTTTCATGTTGTCATTTGTCAATCTTTTTTAATTATAACCTTCTTCTATTCCAAAAATTTAATGTTGTCAATCTACCATTGTAGGTCAAATGATGATTGAAAAAGAAATCAATTTGAGATCATAATGTCTATTTCTTGCTTCAGCTTACTTCAATCCAATATAAGACCATAAAGTTGCTTGTACTTACCAGATGCCAATAGGATATGACCTTGGCCCGGCTGTGCCCTTCAAAAACTTGAAAAGTCAAAAACAATTTGTATCAAAAAGGGTAATACTCGAAGCTTCCAACTTTGGGTCATATAACACATCAAAACTATACTCATAATTAAAAGAACACTTAAAACGACAAAAAGTAAATCATCCAAAGATTGAGCCAGTCCGCCTGCTTTATTATATAAAACAATAAATAATGTCCTCATTCGTTTGAAATATATAGGTCACCTGCATGGTGCACTAAGATCACATGCACCCTTCCTCAGTTGCACAGATTTGAATCATTTTTCTAGTCCATATTTCACACTATCTTCTTTATCTCAACATCCCCCCCAGCGGATATTTTTCATTTATCTGTCAATCTACCATGTCTAAATTGTAATGGAACTGTCAATACTTCAAATTCAGTGAGCTGACATTTTGCTTTTGTTTATTTATCAACAATAATTTAATGTAGATATGGGTGCTAGGTGATGGTTTCGTTACTTGCATGTGTACTTGATGTTCAACCCAAAATAAGAAAAATAAAAGATAAAATTTTAAGTGGGTAAGGGGGGATTAGATATGGTGGAACAATGCAAAAAGTTGAAATCTCAGGTACAAGCATTTAATAGATTATTAGATGTGGTAGATTAGTGCTCGCTTTCATCTTAAATGCGGGAAGTAAATGTATAGCTTAATCCAGAAACTGCCATTAGCATCGGTAAATGTAAGGAAGTAAGGAAGTAAAGAAGCAATGTTGGTGGCAGCCGGCAGGCAAACAGAGAGAAATTATAAATGATGGGGGCAGTATACTATTCGTTTTCCTTTTTTAAGTATGGGAGTCAGTCGCACACAAATCAGGAGGGACTAAAAAACCAGGGGCCGATTGGAAAATCCATTTGCCTGTTGGATTTACCATGGACCATATATCCAACACCAACCAGAAAACTACGGGCAGGGCAGGCCTACCCACCATTCTCATTCAGTGTTTCCTCTTATGTTTATCCACAATTTCACAACGGTAGACATACAGCATACTTGTCTGAGAGACTAAATTGAACAACTGAGATTGAAACCAATTTGAGGACTTCTTTAAATTAAAGTATTATGGTATTGAACAAAACGCTACAGAAATCGATAAGACTAGAGCGCTACATGGTGGACAAGGCATCTCAATCAAGGAAAAATATTATAGCAATCACTGTTTATCTATCTATTTATCTATACTTTGATTTCAAGCGTATAATTCAAATATGGGTGAGTTAAACACCACTTGGCCCAAGAGCCATCGTCAAGCTGCCATTGTGCTGCACTGAACCGTGTCTTATACTTGCTTCTGCTGCCCCAAATAAGGAAAAATATAGTGAAAATAGATTTTTAAAAAAAGAAATGAAGTAGCATGCATATAAACACAAGAAGAATCAAATCCAGTCTACCTTCCAATGTCTAAGAAAAATGATTCTCAGCCTTATTAACATCCTATTTTATAATAAACTTAAACAGAGCATTACGACCCACACATAAGTCTATGAAAGATTTGCCAAGACAAAGGAGCATAATTGACTAAGAAAATGCTTGAGAGGATAAGCTTCTAGACAGCTAGCAAAGTCCACAATGATAGAATTCACACATGAGACAGCGACTGGCGGTCATCAAGGCCGTGCTCTCTTGTTGTTGCACGATGGGCATTTGTACTGCTTAATGTACTCTGCCTTAGCTGGTGTAATCTTGACACACTTTCCGTGGAACCATGTCTCACATACGTCACAGCAAATCCAGAATTCATCAGCTCCATTATTTTCTCCACAAGCCCCCACATAATGCATCTCCCTGCTCCTCATCTTCATCATCATCATCCTCTTCCTTGGGTGGCACTGGCTTTGAATATTTGGGTTGAGCTTCAGAACCTTGCTGCATTTTGTCAAACACAAAGGGAAATGAAATTTCTAATTTATAAGGGTCTCCTTGAAAATTTGAAGTTATTTCCCTCTTTCGAGTCAGCCACCACCACGAGTAGAATGAAGTTTGCATAAATATTGATGTAACAAACAACAATGGCAACAGTTCCGAAGAACTAAACTTTTACTGCTAGACTTTTTGCAATGTCAGAAGCCATTTTCAAATAGTTAGAATAATGTAATATTATGTTTTAGTTTCAACGTCACCAACTCGTCATAACCCAAAAATCACACCTATTAAACGTTCGATGAAACAGTAAAGAAAAAGGTTTTCAGTACCTTAGAGTTTGACTTAGATTTGTAGCTGCTATGATTTGGAACCAAAGACTTCTCCTTCGTCTGTTTCTTAGCCGCTCCTGTCACAACTTCGAATATTGTTGGAAGATCATTTATCATATTGAAAAGGCGTTTCCTGCATCACATCAACCAGCATGGTATAACTGAGTAAAAATTTGTTGTGCAAAATATTGCAAACTTGTTATAGCCACACGCAAATCTAGTACACAGAATCCCAATTCCCAATTTGGTCAAGCTCACTCTGCTATGCCTTGTTTCTAATGTAAACCCATAATCTGTAAGTGGTTCATAAAAACAAAACATCGAAACTGAAAGAGAAATTAATAAATTATTTTACTGAACTAGGCTAGACTTGTGTGCATGCTAACTTAATAAATTAGTGTATTTCCACCAAGAATGTGTATATGAAAACCAAACCATTAGACTACACTTGGGTGATGTGAAAAATACCTATCAGCTTTATCAAATCCAAACCTAGCACCAAAATAGGAAGCCACAGAGAGTAACCACGCATCACTGTGCACAGCAACCAAAGACAACCAGTCCTTTTCTTGCATTCCATCTCTCGCAAAGTTAATACCCAGTGCGGGTTCTGGAAGCTCTGGAGGCACCTCTTCTGCAGGTAAATTCACTTCCCACTGCTCACTAGGAAATCCATAAAGGCAAAGATTCTCCTTTTCTGCAATCAAAATTTTAAAATTTAAACTATCTCATTCCGTTCTATGCATCTACAACTTGACACGATATAACGAATAAAAGACAAGGTAACCACACTGAGTTTATTCCATCTGCATCCAACTTCAGATGCACATACTTTTTCATCCAAATCAAAGCCATCTAAAAGAGCCAATAAGAATCAAGCAGTGACAACAATCCTAAACTTGCTAGCCAGCAAAACGATAAAAAAGGATTGTTCATGGCAACTTCTAAAAAATGATTGTTCATGGCAACTTCTAAAAAATTTATAGTTGTTTATAGAAAGAAAGAAAGAAACCTACATTTCTAACACAACAAGGAACAACAACAGTAATGTTGAAATGATTAAATCTACAACACCTAAACATACATATATCATACTTACTCGGCTCAAACAATTCATTTTTATTTTCAAAGGGAAAATGAAATTTAATCAGAAAATGGTAACCACATAATTGAAGTGTTTCTTCAGGCCATAAGTCTACAATAAATCTACAATCTTAAATATCATGGGGTCCACTAATAACTTCATTTATACTAAATGAAAAGAAAACGACATGTAAAATAAAAACCGTAACTTCAATTTCAAGATAAATCATAACATCAACCAAACAAAACAAAGCCCAGAAATTTATTCTCCATAAAACCCAAAAAGCAGTACCTGGATCACACTGCTGGTAAAATTCCTCCACATCTGAAACGACAAAGGATTAACCCAAAAAATGGTTAAAAAGATGGAAGTCGAGCAAGAGAAAAGGAGCAGTAAATTTACAAGGAGAGTTGGGAAGTATCACCGGTAGTAAGGGCTTTAATCATGCCAGCTCGACGACCCTTAAAATCCCGGAAGACTTCTTCCACGGAACGTGGGTTGTACGGGACACCGCCGTCCATAGTCCGGACTGATTGTTTTCTTCCTTTTCGCTTCTCTTTCAAAGACAAGGCTTTTTTTGTTTGGGAGAGTGGGGATCGAGAAGCAGAGAAAAGGGGAACGAAACGTACTGTGAGGGTGAGAGGAAAAGGAGGGAAAAGAAAGATTTGCAAAGGAAGAATTTGTTTTAGTTTTAAAGAGTAATTAACTGACCCTTTCTCTCTGTTTATCTCTCTCGGACTATGGAGGGAGAAAGAAGGAAAGGCAGAAATTTGTGAGCCAATTCGGGGGGGAAAGGGTTATTAATAAGCCCTTCTTTAAATAGAAGAAGGAAAATTAAAGGGAATGCCATTTCACGAAATTAAATAATTTTTCAATAAAATATTTTTTTGTATATTATTAAATAATTATTTGATATCTAATTTTCTTAGTTGGTATTTGAAGTTCTAAAAAATGTGAGAATTTTTAGATTAAATTTACAACTTGCACTGCCGGTTTCAATTAGATGGAATTGACGAAAAGCTCCTTGTACGAACAAAAATGCAAATGACCCATAAGCGAGAAACCTCAACTCCCAGAAACAAAAGGTGGAATAATGAAAGGAATAATGGAGTCAACGGTCTCCTCACTTGATAGGTCTAAGAGCCTCATTCCACAATCTCACGCTGTCTTCTGCAACACTGGTCAAAACCCATTTCTCGAAAGAACATTCTTCGTTCCAACCAAAAGCTCCAATTTCCAGCTCAACTTCCATAATGTCATCAGCTTTCAAGCCTGAACAAGCAAGGCGACCACCTGCTCTGGCTCCTCCCACCCTTCCTGTCACCAAAGCAGTCCCTTTTGCTTTGTTTACCGTATGATTATATATCAATTGCTGTTTTTAATTGTGTGTATGATATTGTTATGAGTGATTTGTTTTGGGTTGTTGCTATAGTTCAAGATTGGGCTTTGCCAGTTGTTGGTGACACCTGATAAAGAGAGGAACATAAAGCATGCTCGTAAGGCCATCGAGGAGGCTGCTGGAAAGGGTGCTCAGCTTGTTGTATTGCCTGTGAGTTTTTTTTCTTCTTGTCTACGCCTCAAGGTTTCTGCTTTTCTAATGCTCGAATGAAGGTTTTCGTTAGGTAACAGTTTGTGCATAACCTAGCTTGGTTGTATCAGATTCCAGGCTTTAAAATTGAGATGCTTACTGGGTTTTAGGACATTGTGTCATACCAGATAAATTATAATTGTAAACTAATTAATTGTTGCTTATAACTACATGGATGATTTAAACTTCAATCTTGTTACTCGGACAGAGCTAGCCTTGAATGGCGATCATGCGTTTTAGTTGAAGCTTTCTTTTCCTTTCTAGTATTTTTTGGTGAACATGGAAGTGAAGATTTTCATGTGAGCCAAATATATGGTGGAATATTTAACCACGTTGGTGTTCAATGAAATGGTGGGTTTCGTGTTCACCTTTAACGTGTAATAGATTTTGTGATTAAACATCTCAAGGCCATCTCTTCCTGTCTGTTTTCCTGTATCAGGAAATATGGAACAGCCCATATTCGAATGACAGTTTCCCAGTTTATGCTGAAGATATAGATGCAGGGCCTGATGCATCTCCTTCAACAGCTATTCTGGCTGAAGTTTTTGCTCAACTGAGGATCACGATAGTCGGAGGCTCTATACCTGAACGCTGTGGGGGATAAGTTGCATAATACATGTGTCTTGGGTACTGAAGGAAAGCTGAAAGCCAAGCACCGCAAGGTAGAAGCATTTCCAATCCCACATGGTGGTATATAGGAAATGCACTCCATTATGGAGCCACATGTTATTTATTGTCGATTACACCGAATGATTTTGCTATGCTGCAACATCTGTCAATTCATCACCTGTATATAAGTGCATACATCTACGTGTATTAGTAGATGTCTAAGCCATTTAAATTTTAATTCTCGGTCATTGCTCTGATTGTGTCAAATTTAAACCTTGATGCCTGCTGCAAGAAAATGAACATTGGTCTTAAGCTTTATATTTACCTTTTGCCACTAACTTGTTAGTATGCTAGTCTCAAATATATATATATTTATATTATTAATCAAGCACAAAAAATTGTGACTTAAGTTACCGAGTTGGCTGCTTCATTTAGACAATCCTAAAGTTTACTGATATCATTTTGAAGACGGCCACTGAAGCTGGTGTGCATAATATTTATGAATTCTTTGGAACTACAAATACACCTTTTCGATATTGATATTCCTGGGAAGATTACATTTATGGAATCCAAGACCCTTACCGCTGGGGAGACTCCTACCATTGTGGACACAGGTTGATGTTTCCTTAAGACTTCACATGCATGGACATGTTACCCTGTCCATAATTTTTGTTTGAATCATTTTCTAGATCATATATGGTAAATCATCTTCTCCCTTGTCATATAACATTTATCTGGTCCTTACATCTGTGGCATTATTGGATAAAGTACTTTGTAAGATCTTCTACAATTAGATTTCACTGACAAGGAATTGTTTTTAGCAATGGAATACAATGGGTAAGTAATACTCTTAAGTGGGAATCTAATCATCAATAGTTCATGCAGATGTTGGGCGAATTGGTATAGGAATTTGTTATGACATTCAATTCCAGTAATTGTCCATGATATATGCCTCAAGAGGTGGCTTTACTTCTCCATTAAACCATTATACAATTAATTTCATTTTCAACATTGGCTTTTGCTAGGTGATGAATACAATTATTATGTCCTAATTTATTTGCGAGTTTGGAGAATTATTATCATGGCCTACTTCTCCTGTGTTGTTTTGATGAAATTGGGTGCTCAGTTGCTATGCTACCCTGGAGCATTTAACTTGACAACCGGACCATTGCATTGGGAATTGTCGCAGAGAACAAGGTGCTAGTTATTTCCCTGCTTTCACTCTCCTTGCTAATTCGATAAACTTTGGTTGAAAGACAAGAGAAATAAGGCAGGTTCGGGAGGGCTGTAGTAACTGCAGAGAGCCATATGAGAGTCAGTGTTTCAATTCTTTTGGCCTTGCATCGTTACCGGGATGGTTCCTTGTTCTAGTTTTAGATGGACCTTCTAGTTCTTAACTTGTAAGGAACTCCGTACATATCTGTTCTTTTACATTTAAACATTACGGGCTGAGTTTGCTTCGCCAAGAGACCAACAGATCTACTTGATGAAATGGAATTTATCATGTTTCAAAATCTTCCAAAACCATCATTTAATTTAACGGGAGAAAATTTAATTACTTTTGCAGCAATGAATTAAAAGTTAGCTCAAGATGCACCAGTTCATCTACTAATGAGTTCCCTGCTGTTCTGTATGCAGGGCTGTGGATAATCAGATATAGTAGCAAAATTTTCCTCTCTACAATTGATCGGTGTAAAGGTTTTCATAATCACATAATTTTCTTTATAGAGTAATCATGAAAACTAATGTAAATCATATCATTTTATAGTCAAAACGAGCATGCGGTCGGTATTTGGTTAGTTTAATATGTTGGACTAAGATGTTCTAGATAAGTAGTGAAGACATGGTACTTAATTTCCTTCTTCTGCTGTATTATGCTTCAAGAAACACTTGTTTATATAAGCCATGTTTCGGTGTCACCATAGATACTAGAACATGAATATCTGATTGCGCAAAAGGAGTTCTTTTGTGTTCGTCTGTGTTTCTGTTTCTCTAACAATTCTAAATGACAGTTTATGTTGCAACTTGTTCACCTGCTCGAGATACTGGAGCCAGTTACATAGCTTGGGGTCACTCAACCCTTGTAGGTCCTGTGAGTAGATGCTTCTGTGATACATGCGGAATGCCAGCCTTCCTGAACCTTTAATGGTTTAAAGTCTTTTGAGCAGACAAGTACATACTTAAGTTTTTGCGTGTGACAGTTTGGAGAAGTCCTAGCCACGACTGAACATAACGAGGACATAATTGTAGCAGAGATCGATTATTCGATAATTGAGCAACGAATGTGACTTGGCTTCTACATGATATTTGTTCCATGCATGGTGTTGCATGCTTATGGTTTTATCCAATCATACTTTCTAACAAATTTTAATTGGGTGCTTGTATGAAATTTAGAACGAATCTCCCTTTGGCAAAGCAACGACTTGGTGATCTCTATCAATCGGTGGATGTTCAGAGACTCGATGCTCATTGATTTGAGAAGAGAACCATGTGATGATACGTTAATTATTCGAACGATTGCTTTGAAACCCATATTTGAACAATAATCGGACGTGTTCATTTTATTGTGTGATCACTAGTCGTTTTATTCTTGCTATAATTTTCGGTTTGCTTTATGGTTGAATGAGAAAGTCAAATCCTGTGGATGGACAGCAGAGAATGTGGGTCTACCCTAATAAGTATCATGCATGCATATGTATACATAGAAAATGTATTTAAAGGAAAAAAAAAAGGTAGACATGATACAAGTGTGTGGCAGGCAAGATGTAGAATGTTGTCTGCAAGAATGCAAAACGAAGAGGTAAAAGAAAAATCAGGTGTGGCCATGCAATACTCACCTGAGGATGCAAACTCACGATCCTACAAAGTCTATGTCCCCTTCTCATTAGACCTAAAGATGGCAACGGGTCGGGGGTTTTGGTCGACCCGACTAGAAAATATGCATCTTCCATCTGACCCGAAAAATTTTATACCCTACATTCGACCCAACCAGAAAAATATATATCTTCCACCCGATTCCACCCTGACCTGAATTTTTAGAGTATAAATCCAACCTGACCCGATCTGATATAAAATAAGGACTTAATTTTAAAAAATAATGACTTAATTTTAAAAAATAATAAAATTTTTAAAGAAATTACATTATTATCTTAGAGTCAGGTTGGGTCGGAGTTTTTTCACCCTCCACTTGACTCCACCCTTTAAAAAATCGGACCCAACCTTACCTAAACCAATTTTTTTTTTATAAAAAAATATGATCCTATCTGATCCGGTTGGATCGAAACCTGTTGAACTCGGGTTAAATTGTCATCTTTAATTTATACTCTCCGCATCTCTCCAGATTCGCCTTTGGGGCGCAGTTTGTTTAATTGACACGATACAAAATTTTCTACTCTTATTTCAGCTATCAATCTTTTTTTTCGTATTTTGACGGGAATGAAATAATAGTGTTGTGAATGATCACTTATTATTGTGTTTTATTCACTTTTAGTCATTGATTTAAAAAATATATAAGATACCACTTTAATTTTTATTTAACTAAGATGTTGTCATCCCGAGTTAACTGTTGTTAACAACATTTAAATATTTTATATAATCACAGATTTAGTCTCTGTTATTTACATATTTTCTCAATTTAGTCATACTTTTAATAAATTAAAATAAAATTAATCCTCTAGTTGAATGATATCACATGTCATGCCACTTGCCATCATTCAGTTAGATGATTAACATTAATTTAATTTAATATATTTATTTACATCAATCAAATAGTGACATGTATCTCCCTCTAGTTGAAAGAAAACAAAAGAAAGTAGACGGGAGGAAGAAATATTCAAACCTTAGTCACTTAAGAAACTAAACATGTATTCAACCATTAAGTCAAGAATATTGATTGGTTTAAAGTAGACAACATGTTATATATATATTTTGTATCTTAGTGTATAAATATTTAAATTCATATTATTTTATATATATTAACTTATTAAATATATTTTATTTTCATTTTCATTTAAAAATATATATTTTATGTTAAAATTTATTTAAAAGTATGACTAAATTGAGAGATTATCACGTTACATATTATGTTAATCGTCAACAACAATTAACCTGTGATGACAATATATTAATTATATAAAAACAAAAGTGATCATATCTTAATTATATAAAAACAAAAAAATGATCCTATCTTATGCTTGTTTGAAATCAATTATGAAAAGTGAACAAAACACATACGTAAATAATCATCAATTTAATTAAATCTATAATATAATATTTTAAAGTTATCGTTACATAATAATTTATATATAGCATAAAAATATAATATTTTTGTAAATAAATCTATAACCATGACATCACAACTACAGTCATATCTACAACAAATACTACAACCCTAATTTATTATCATCCTGCTGCCAAAATAATAGAAGAAGCTACTAAAAACGTGGCGACACAGTATCGGTGAACATCTGGAAAACTAAACCTTCAAATGAGCTGACGTGGGGATGAGAGCTAGTAGATTTACTATCACGTGCCTTGGTCAGGGGGAGCCACTTGAAGAGCACGTGATGCCCTACCAACCATTAATTTTTAACCCCCATGCAAAGATTATGGGGGTAGCTGTTCCTGCTCCACATTGACCCCACCCCCCACATTTTAATTAAGGAGAAGAATTTTCAAAATTATAATAATAATTAAGGAGAAGAAAATAAAACCAGTCATCAACCGTCGGGGACGATTAAAAATCTAAATAAATCAAATCGGATTTTAAGGGATGGTAGATACGCAAATGAGATCATGTTAAGGGATGGTCATGGATGTCGCTTCATGATAGCTTATGCCCTCGAAATTGAGCTACATCGGCAAACCAGGAACGGCAAAAACATGTGACCTCGACAAGGGTTTTTGAAGCAGACGATCCCTTGTTCGGTTTAAATAGCGATCGCTGGACAGAGTCGTGTAATGGGTTATTGTATCATTCTATGTTCTCCGTCCATTTCAGGGTTCTCAGTGATGCTACTGGTTCATGCATACTAATGTTTTCGGCAAGGCTTTTGCAGCTAGATGGGGTATGGTAATTAAGAGAACTTGGCATGCTGTTTTGCTATTGCACGTGATGTCTCTTTCATGGGCACCTCCTTCAAATTTAATCCGTCCACATGATTTAATTCTTCGGGGTACGAAATTAAATAATTCATATAAAATATAAGATAATTTAAAATTTTTAAGGGATGCGACCGCACTTCAGTATCCCTAGGTTCATTCCTGAATTCAAATCATTCTTGGTAGTTATTTTGGAGCATTTAACAAAAACGTTTGTTGGATGATCTTCTACCATGGTTCCATTCAGGGTATCGACCAGCCATTTGAGAACAAGATATACAATCAAACATGAAACATCAAGTTATTATTATGGTACGCTGTCGTACCGATTAGGGAGCTGTCTTAAAATTGTAACACTTACTCCGGTCCGGACGGAAGAGTTTAATTTAAAATAAAAAATTAGAAAAATAGAGATACTTCTAAATCATTTAGGTACAATTATTCCTTTCAATGATGTATTAATAATAACGCCGCCATTAAACTGGCAATTTAAAAACCCTAGAAGAGACGGCGAACCTTCAATAATCGGCCAGAAACAAAATAATAGAAATATGTATAACATAAATCAACTAAATTCAATTTATCTGTTCATACAAAAGTTAATGCATACATAATTAATTTATGTTATATGAAAAAGTTTTTTTAGTATAATTTAATATTATTTGTATACTTTTATATAATTCCTATATTTTTTGGTTGCCCCTCGATTTCAATGTTTCACCCTGATTAATTTGGACCGACCCGAGTCGCACATCTGACTTTGACGAGTGAGTCTACCAACGAGGATTTTCTGCATACATAAAGACTCAAACCTAAGACCTTGCTTAAGTGATATCAAGTTGCTTACCACTTGAATTAACCCCATTGGTTGTATAATTCATATATTTATAGTGTTATTAAATCTATAATTATTATATTTAATTATTGTTTAAAATTTTTGTAGACTTATACACTCATTTAGTATAAATACATTTGTATTACATATTTTACACGTCTCATACTATAAAGAGAGATGACTTACTATTAAAATAGTAAAATATATTAATATTGTCTTTAAAGGAAAAGAGAAAACCTTGAAATTTAGAAATTATAATATTTTTATATTCTTAGAAAAAGAAATAATAAACTTTTAGAAGGAAATAATGATATTGTAACAAACCTATCCGGTTAAAGTTAGGGTAAACTACACGGCTGACCACTAAATTATTGTCTATTTGTATTTTAACCAATGGTGTTTCAATTTGATCAATTAGATTATCTAACTATTTAAATGTTTCAATCAAACCATTGACAGTTAATTTTTAACGAATGCAGTGACATGACAATTAATAAAATTTGCATAATTATATATTTGGTCATTAATATTTATATGTTCTATCAATTTAGTCAATTGTTTTAATTCAATTAAATAAATCTACCCCTCCAATCTGGAGGTGTCATGTGTCAGTAATTATTATAACATATTTTCAAGTGACATGTGTCACTATATGATTGGAGTGTTAATTTAATTAAATTAAAATATTTTAATTAAATAAAATTTCTCATCAATCAGATGATAACATGTAACACCTCAATGTAAGGGGAAGAAAAATTAGAATAAAAGTGAAACTGTGAAGATTTGAACCGAGGACCAAAGTGGTCCTTGGGCGCACCATGAGTGGTGACCACTTGATTGGTGGGAAAACTTATTTATTTAAAACTTTAAAACTAATGAAATTAATCCTCCAATTTGGAGGTGCCATGTGTAAACATATTTTTATGATAATTTTATTAACTTTCACGTCATCACCTTCGTTAAAAATTAATGATCAGTGGCTTGATTAAAGCATTTAAATAGTTGAGTGGTTTTATTGATCAAATCATAACATCAGTGGTCAAAGTAAAAATGAGCAATAATTTAATGGTCGCCCATATAGTTTACCCTTGAAGTTATTACTTGAGCCAGGACCCAGGCCACAAGCATCCAACCTTTTTATTTTATACTGTTACTTGATAAATTATAATAGATGCCATTTATATCACTCAATTAATCCATTATTAAAATTATATTATTATATAAAATTTGTATAAATATTAACTATTTAATTATAATCATATCATTTTATTAATCGATTATAATAATCATATTAACTATCTATTGTTATACTCATATCAGTCTATTTTAGTTAAGAGTTAACATCTTTTATACATTTAATAATTGCACGAGTCAAGTGATTTCGGTAATAATTTTTTTTATTCCTTGAGGTATCGGATTCGAGCACCAAGAATGTCAGGAGTGTGAGCGTTCAATGTCAAATGGTTGAAAGTTATCTTTGAATAGATATTGCGTTGTACTTACCCAAATTAATTAAAATAATAATATGATAATCTATTTATAAAAATTAATTAATTGAATAAAAACGTTTATAACTTTTTTAAGGTAATAAACCTACGATATAGTTTACCCAAGAAAATTTCCATTCTTAAAAGAACATGCGGAACACAAATTAACTTACCTCAGTGATTAAAAAATCGTTATTGTTCTTAGAGATTACGAGTTTGAATAGCAACGACTGTAGCAGAGTGATTGAACGTTCATTGTCAAATGATTAAAAATGTTTAAACATATATTATTTTGTAATTACCGTTTAATAAAAAAACTAAAAAACTAAAAGAACATACGGACCCACACAGAGGCTGGCAAACCCTTCTCCTTCTGCAATGGATCTGATCAGAAGGCCCAATATTCAAAGTGAATGAGAATGGAAGGGCTAATCTGGGATTAGTGAAAAATGACAGAAGACTGCCACGTACGCAGATGATAATCTGTCACACCTTTATATAGTACCAAGCTTTTGTTCCCCCTTCACTTCAATCTTCAATTCAAAGCTCTCATCGCTCTCTCGCTTATTTTCTGTTCATTTTGTGAGCCCATTTTTAGGAATCGACAAGCCATGAACAGATTTGAGAAAACAGTGTACAGGCATGAGAGAGATAACCCATCCTTTTCTTCTACTCTGCTTGACAAAATCTACCGTTCCATCGATGATGGTGACACCACAAATGGTGACTTGAAATTCTACAGGGAAACAATGCAAAAGAAACAGAGCAAAGGTACCATGAAATGCAACAAAAGGAGAGGCCATGCAGAGGAAGAAGACGAAGAGACGTCGAGTCTTCGAAAACCTTGTTCGAATGAGAAATGGATGGAAAAGAAGGTTAATGAAAAGGCGAATGCAGGCCTGAAACAGGTTTTCTCTGACTTCGAAAGGAAATCAGATCATGAATATGATCATGATCAAGACCATGATGCCGGTTTCTTTAGCTCCACTTCCACCTCATCTGATTCCAGTTCCGGTGGTTTGTCATCATCCGACACTGAATCTATGTGTGTTACGAAATCCAAATCATCGTGTTTTGCAACATCGAGGCCGAAACCTGTTAGGACCGGCGTGTCGGTTCAGTCGGAGAAACCAGTCAAAACAGAAAAAACAGGGAGGACTCTGTTTTACAAACAGAAAGAGTCGCATATGCGCGATGATTATCATTATAGTTCGGCCTCTAACTATACGCCAAAGCTTCACAAAAGTCACTCCACGTCAAAACCAAGGGCCGC
The DNA here is from genome assembly GCF_006381635.1 of Hibiscus syriacus. Classification (NCBI taxonomy): domain Eukaryota; kingdom Viridiplantae; phylum Streptophyta; class Magnoliopsida; order Malvales; family Malvaceae; genus Hibiscus; species Hibiscus syriacus. The sequence continues at coordinate 1,483,597 of NW_024063142.1, read as the reverse complement.
CAAAATTTACGGCTATCAGAAGAAGGTGAAACAGCCCGTTTCACCAGGCGGCCGAATCGTGAGTTTCATCAGTTCTCTGTTTACGACAAGTAATTCAAAGAAAACAAGCTGCGATGATGAAAGGAAATTGAAGTCCAACCTGGTTTCAACTTGTTCTTCAGCTTCCTCGTTTTCAAGATCATGTCTGAGCAAGAACTCGCCTTCCACAAGAGAAAGGCTGCGTAAAGGAGTCGAAAGAACTGTTAGATTCTGCCCGGTGAGTGTAATCGTTGATGAAGACTGCAGACCATGTGGACAAAAACACTTATACGAAGAAGAAGACTTGCCGAGAACGGTGTCGGTTACGGCCCCTGCCGTATGGAAAATTCGGAAATCTCCATTGATAAAAGTCGAACAAGAGAAGAAGTTTCGAGTAATGGAAAAGGCTAGGCGGGTGGAAGAAATGGCTGCAAAGTTTTTGAAAGAATATCATCTGAATCAAAGGAAGAACGACTTTACATCAAGGGACAGTCGCAGTAATTATGTAATGGAGGAGATGGATGAAGATGAAGAGGATGCAGCGAGCTATTCGAGTTCGGATTTGTTCGAGTTAGATCATCTGGTCCTCATTGGTAACGACAGGTACAGGGAAGAGCTTCCGGTGTATGAAACTACTCATGTAGAAACAAATCAAGCCATTGCCAATGGTTTGATAGCATAGTTAACTTTCACCCCTTTTTTTGTTGGTTCTAGTCTTGTTTATGCATTGTTATATGTTCAATTTTTGGTGTAAATATCCAATGCATTCGACTTTCATTATGGGCTTAATTACAAGTATCGTAAACTACAGGTAGCATGTAAGACGTGAAAAATAAAGGCAAAGGGTAACATGAAAAAGGAAAGGGAAGCATGGAACTGAGGAGACGCTCACAGTGACATTTGATGGAACAGGGACCGGCGAAAAAGAGTGAGGAGTGGGAAAATGAAAGATTCGAATGGAGTGCGTGGATTGTGATGGTAAAGGCAAAGGCAGATCTTCGTCCTCCTCATGGGAATACAGAAAGTTGATTAGGAGGTTTCTTTTGCTTTCTTTCTTGAACATTGTGTATTCAAAGCCCCCGTCTTCTTGAACAATAAAAATTACTTAATGAACCCGGATCACCACGTCACAATCTTAGTGAATGAGAATCGAAAATTTTAAAATAACTTCTAAATAATTATTTTTAAATCAAAAAAATTATTGATACTTTTGAAAGGATGACAACTATATTTATTTATTTTTAAATTTTTAAATACAAGGACAATTGTCTTCCTTTTAATAGTGCTTATAAAATTATTTTTTTCACTACCAATGTATTAAATAATTATCATAAATATATATTATTAACATATCAATTTTGCTTTGGGAAACCTCCAATAAATGTGACTTATAATTGATTAATCATATCAGATGATCATAAACTAATAAACCAGCCGAAACTGCATTAGTTTATGGCCGGAGTGGGTTTGTAACTTTAGGGTTTAATATATTTTAATGCCCTATTCAGTTTAGAGTTTGAAAAAAAAACCTCGAGAGTAGTTACAACAAAAGCTTCATTGATTAAATATAATAAGTAGTAGCATTAGTAATTATTAATTATGTTGTGTCTGTCTATAAAAATTAGCTGACTCTATTCACATATGTAATAAACTCAATTACCAAATAATAATTGACCATTCAATTTACAATAAAATTAAATGTAATTACTAATTATAATTTTAATCAAAATATAACATGTTTTAAATGTTAGAATATTAGTTTTTGGTCTTAAGGTCGTGTTAATGGAGTCTGGAGTATCGGGTTAGCTTCAAGTTTCAAATTTTCCTTGTGTCGTATAAGGCATGAAAAAAAAATAGACTAACCAACAACCAAAGGGTTTATAAAAATAATAGACGGCGGTGTGCGTTAGGGTTCCCTTCCAGGGTGTATTCCTTGAACATCTCCTAAAAGCTTAATTAAAAAAATCATAGTTAAAAAGCAATAAACTATTTGATATAGAATTATATAAAAAATAAATTTCATAATCTTATATATTAAAACCTAGATCCCAAAATTATAAATTAAAAACTTCATCCCTTAAATCATCAGCCCTAATAATTAATATATATTTATGCATGGTTTATTACATTTAGAGAATTCATTGTCCCTCGCCATAAAGAAAACAAGAAAACCCCCATTGTTTTTATCTTCAAATGTCGGTTATTTTGCAACCTGCTTGTCGACACCGTTTTTCGTTCGGGTGAAAAAAAAATTTGTTCAACTTAGGGTTTTTCTTTGAAAAGATTTTGAAATACGAGAAGTCATTATCAATCATTTTAAAGTGCGATTGAAACACCATAAAAATCAGATAGTTTTAATAAAATATTTTATTTTTACCAAGTTTGAGGTATGTAAAAACCATAAATCGAGTTCGGGAGTCGGTTACGCGTGAGAATGATTAGCACCCCCACACCACCCAGAAATTAGTACCTAGTCAAATACCCTATATTTAAGAATTTGGAAATTTGGATTTCAAAGTTTTATTTAATTTAAAAATCACTATAGATGCAAAGTTGAAGAGGGTGTTCTTTTATCAAAGCCATTAATATTCACCCCTAGCATGAATGTGGGAGATCAATTATTGTGTCCAATAACTGGGCATTGCATCGAGATTTAAAAAATGAAGGGATTTGAAAAGAATGTTGACATACTTCAAAAATTACCAATAGTCGCCCCCAGAACATGATTGCGGGAACTATACCATTAATTCCTTAATAAATCAACATTGCCACGTGTTTCAAAAAGAAATGCAACCAACCAAAGGTTAAGGACCTAATATTACTAGATGCGTTTATTAAAGGATTTCACATCTTAAAGTGTCAAATTATGAAATTAAATAACTTAATGGATTAATGAAGTCTCTAATATTAACCATATTGTTTTATCAAATTATTGAATCGGATAATCAATATGAGCAATCAAGCATTTTCATGCAAAAACCCAAATCGAATCATCCCCTAATTAAAGGACTAATATGAAATTAAACCTAATGTCAAGACTCTAATTGTTAACCTAATTCGATATGTCAATTGGGAAACCTAATTAAAAGTTTAGGGACTAGAAGGTCAAAAACCTCAAGTTAAGGGACTAAATCTAAACTAAGGGTCTAGTAATTAATCTAATTAAAATTAACCAGTTATGAAACCGAGTAATTGATTTGGACAATCGGGCATCTTAATGCGAAAGCCCAAATTGAATTACTTCCTAAATTAGAGGACAAATTGTGAGAAGTCTAAATTTAAGGTTTGAATCTAAAACTAAATTAATCTAATCAGTGTTTAAATTAAAAAAAATAAAAAAACATAAAATATACCTTAATTAGAACGTACCTGAAAAGAAATAATCAAAAAAAATATATAGAATACCAATTAATTATCTTAATTAAAATACATAATCTGAATTGAAAATAAATAATCGAGTAAATGGAAAAAATGCAATCGATTAAAATAAATATAAAACGAAGATTTTGATTCGAATAACCTGAGAAAAATTAAACGTTACAAAAATAAATTAGTGCAAGGATCAAATTGCAATAAATAAAAACATTTGATTTAAAATAAAGAAGCATCAAACGTGATTAAATTGAAATAAACTAAAACATCAAGCTAAATTTAAAGAATTTTTAAAAAGAACCCTAGTGACCAGAATGTGAAAACACGGCTAAATAGGGGGCCTAAAAGAAAATAAACCAAAAAGTTAGTATTATAACATAAAAATAGATAATAGCAAAATAAGGACATCACATTTAAAATAAAAAGAATTAAATTGAAATTCTCAAAAGATATTACATCTCTTTTAATTACCTTGTAATCTTTAACCTTAAGGATTATAATAAAATTTAACTTGATCGTCAATTATAATTTAGATAAAAATACAACCGTAACCACGTTCTTAAACTTCAAGTGGAACCCCACCCCATTGAACAGAATTTCAGACATGGGCAAACCGCGTATAAGTTGGCAATGGAATCCACCTCTGCAACTTGGGGATGGTCCATTGTTTGGTCTACTTTTGCTTTGGTAGTAAATGACAAAGATTCATGATTGGCGATCCCGATATATAGAAGTTTTCATGAGATCATTTACCCATCGTTTCCTTCGTCTTTGATCCACAAAAGTAAAACAAGTGAAGTCAGTATGGTCCACGTTAGGTCCACAAAAGCTTCGATCTTAACGATGAAGACAGAAAAAAAATGTATATTGTTGTCGGTTTAAATGACTTTTTTTAATAGAAAATTAATAAATAAGATAGTAATAATAGTATACAAAACAATTAAAATAAAATCAGCAAAGGTAATGTTATATCAAATTATTTTAATATAGTACCAATTAGATTAGTTCAAATTGTAAGTAGCTTCTGCATCACGATGGATGCGGTCAGGATTATTAGCTTGCTGTTTATGTTTGGTCTCTCGGATGTCTTTCCTTTGACTTGTCATCTCTAATTGTCACGTGTACTATTCTCTTCTAATTAGGTTTAAGGGTTTTTAACTAGACATGTGACAATTTCCCTTTTTTTCACTGAGAAAAACAAGATAGTAATAATACAATAAAAAAATGAAGTAACAAATAAGACGGGACAATAGTATACAAAATAATTAAAATAAAATCAGCAAGGGTAATGTTATATCAAATTATTTTAATATAGTACCAATGAAGTTGGTTTAAGTGGTAAGTAGTTTGATATCGTTTAAACAATATTTCAGGTTTAAGTCATTGTGTATGTAAAAAAAATCCCTACGAGATATTTACCTACTAAAATCAGGTGTGTATCGCGGGTCAATATGAATTAATAAAGACGAAGCATTTGAATAAGAGACGACAAAACTTTTTTTTGGAAGGATTGCATTAATTTTGGGTATCCATCCACGCTTTCAAGGGAAACGCTCACCTACAGCGCCGTCTTAGTATACGGTTAAAATAATGCACTATCGATTTTATTATTATTTTAAATAATAAAACCAGTAAAAAATATCAAAAATAATATTATTTTTACCAATTCTAATTACATATATAGGTAAACGCGGTAGAAACAATTCGATCAAAAAAATAATATTTTAGGTAGTGTTTTATCGAAAATATTATTTTGTTACCGGATTTTTTTTATCGTGTTTACTTATTAGGTAATTAGAATCGATAAAAAAATATTTTCGATCATTTTTTACCGGTTTTATTATTTAAAATAATAATAAAACTGATAACGTCTTATTTTAATAGTATACTAAGTCACCGTACCACATGACTACCCGCTTTCAAATCTCGCAGGGTATGGGACCGGTTTTTTGGGTCCAATTTTGTACGGGTTCTGAAATGAGCTATTTAGGTGACCACGCCCGTTGAATGACGGATCAACATTACATTATTTTCATCGTCACTTGGACATCATAGGAAAACGGACTCTCGAACTTATTACAAGGACCCATTCAAATGATCCTAGTTTACAATTAACATTAGCCTCTACATTGGAAAATCCGTCCAACAACTGTCGTTTGATTACCACAAAACAACAAGAATTAAACCAGTTTATAACCACCATTAACGTTGTTCAGTTCCCCCCTCCTCTTACACCATAATCAACTTAACCAATCCAAAAAAAAAAACATAGAATGAAGTCGAGTTCGGGTACCCCAGAGCAGAACAGGGCCATCATATCGGATCATCAACAAGCCCTTGTAACAACGAGTCCCCTGGTAAAAACAGAAAAGACTACACCATCTAGTCAACTCTGCTTTAGCTTTAATGATTGTTTGGGAAAAGGATCGATTGCCTCCACCAACCCACATCGTCTGCAACAAGGAAAGCAACAACGTCCGAATCGGCCGACCTCCAATTTAGAGCAGCAGGTACAGGCTCTGGGCCACACTTTTTTTGTTACGTGAATCCTGGATGCATGTGTGCTTTGGGCTGGTGAAGGTGGCAGAGCTTGAAAAGGAGGTCCAAAAACAGAGAGAAGTCCGGACCATGTACAAAATGAAAATGGAGAGAACACAAGACTATTTAAGGTACAGTCTTCAAATAGCACACGATAAAGGATTCTTGGACCATATAATTAAACGCAAATCTCCTATTTCTCGGGATGTTGCCCTCATTGTCGATACCAGCGCTCCTCAACCACTCCCTGCCTCACCTTCTCACCAATCGGATCTATGCCTACTCATAGGTCGAGCCAAGTTGAACGGATGGTTCATCGACCCCCGCGAGGTAACGTTTTAAGTGATTGTAAATGTTGAAAACCAACCCTTTTAAGAGTTCGATCACTTAAGCAGATTGAGTTGCGAGAAAAAGTTGGGCAAGGGAGCACTGCAGACATACACAGGGGCATATGGCGAGGCCTTGAAGTTGCAGTGAAGTGTGTATACCCCGATTTCTTCGAAAAGAACGAGAATGGTGTCGGCTTTTTGCTCAAGAAATCGAGACATTATCTAAGCAGCGCCATTGCTTTATACTCCAGCTAATGGGTGCATGCCTCGAGCCGCCGATGCGAGGTTGGATAGTGACGGAGTTGTTGAGCATGACACTGAGGGATTGGTTGCATGGGCCTGGAAACAACCGGAAAAAAGGCAGAGCAACACCGCTTCCTCAGTTCGAAGAGAGATTGAGCAAAGCAGTGGAGATCGCACAAGCAATGCAATATCTTCACGAACAAAAACCCAAAATCATTCACCGTGATTTGAAGCCCAGCAACATTTCCTGGACGATGCCAAGCATATCAGGGTGGCCGATTTCGGCCATGCTCGGTTTTTAAGCGACGAAGAAATGGCACTTACAGGAGAAACGGGAACTTACGTTACATGGCACCAGACATCATCAGATGTGAGCCTTACAACGAAAAGTCCGATGTGTACAGCTTTGGGATCATTCTCAATGAACTCATCACCGGCGATCATCCTTATATCGAGACAAATTATGGACCGGCCAAGGTAATCAATCGATTACGTCTATTAACATTATATCTCTGGTGCTAACACGTATCCATCGGATGTTGTTATTAGATTGCGTTGGAGGTTGGAGAAGGAAAGCTAAGGCCAGCACTACCAGAAGACAATGGCGAATTGGGGGAGGTGATCGAATTGATTTGCCAGTCATGGGATGAAGATGCTTCTGTTAGACCAACCTTTGCAACCATCACGTTCACTTTGTCAAATTTCCAAACCACATTCAAAGAAAAATACTGCTTGCTGCAGTATTCTTCCCTTCACTAGCATCCCTTCCATTTCTTTTTTAGGGTAAATTACTCTTGTGGTAACTTTTATTTAACTTTTATTTCATGATTTCGATCATTCAACTTTGAGAAATTATATTTTAACCACTTATATTATGATTACAAGGTAGCATTTATTTAGAATTCTCTCAAACAATTAACAATAAACTGACACATATGCTATAGACACCGTTGCTCGAACAAAAAACTTTGAAACTGCTTGATAGATTCCATAAAATGATCACTTGAATATCAACTCTCATTACAATAATGATTTGACATGTTAATAAAAATAATTTTTTAATTTTATATCAATATTTTAATCAGAACAGTAATTAATTAATTTTTAATATATCGTAACATCGATGTAATAAGACTAATATGATTATTTATGATAAATTAATGATATAAATGATCAAAATATAACTTTTAAAAATTATAACAAACAATTTCTGAATGTCCAGATATACCCTTTTGTCTGTTCATGGGTTTACCTCCAGCAATCCCGAGTCCCGCCCTAGTTTTCTTTATTAAAACCTTAAATCTTCGCAAAAAGGAAAAGGAGAATGGAAAACCAATGGTTCTTGTCGTCTATGAATAAAAAAATAAAATTCTCCCTAGTTTGTAACATTAAAGACAACAGATTAATAACATTATAGTGATCCATCTATGCTCGCTCTTACAGCTAACTACGTTCATAGGCCATTGTTTTGATTAAGAAACTGAGGTTTCATTCATAGTTTTTCCCCTTAAAATTGATTCCCTTGTTGACTGTTTCAAAATCTGGATTTTCCCACCCTCTTCATCATTTTCCATTTTTCTTTCTTTTTTGGGCTTCATACTGTGCGAGTGCTCGTTTTCACTGTTTGAACCGGTTATATGTCCATCTTGGTCTGGTCCATGTAGATTGTTTCTTCCTTTTTCCTGCTCTTTGTTTGGTTTCATTGCACTTGCTTGAGGTATGAACTCTTGGTTCTTTGTTTTTACTCTTTCTGGGGATTCCTTGCTTGCTTATTCTTTCCGTAAACCCTGTATCCGAGGTAAAGTGCACCCGACTCTTTTTTGTGCTAAAGAAGTAAAGATGAATCGATCCTATTTTTTTTTTGTTAAAAAGTTTTCTATTAGTTGCCATTGATTTAATAAGATTTTCGACGTTACTTTAACAGCTGTTAAGATGTCGTAAAAGAAAGGTCTTATTTTTAAATGCGAAGCTTGCCTCATTTGTTCCTAAACGTTAACTTGATTCTGTTTTGTAAGTGGAACCAAGTTCTTTGTGCTTCATATATTGTTTTTTTCTTTCCCTTACCAGAGTTTTGACGGAAAACTAAAGCAATGGCCGAGGAGGGAAACAATGGAGGTACACAGGTGGTGATCAATGTCTCCGGCGAAGAAAATTCAAGAGGGTCTTGTCCAAAAGAAGCGGAAGCATTGGACCCTAAGCTTAATTCTCAAGGTTCACACAAAAAAGCATCGGCCGAATCTAGCGCTGTTACGGCTGGTCCTACTGCAAACAAGCCACCTAAAGCCCCAATTGCAGGCAATGAGCCTCTTCTTAGACGAAGGTCATTTGCTAAACCCAAGTCTAGATTCGGAGAACAATCTTATGTCCCTAAATCTGATCAAATGGAAGATAATAGTTTAGCTAATCAAGAACAAGTTGGTGGTAATTCACCTTATAGACTCTCCTCCATTAATAACAAGTCGGCTAGAAGTATTAGGGTGGATTCTGCCATGTCAAAAACGTTATCAATGGCCTCTAGAGGCTCCACTGAGGAGGATGAAAACGAGGAGATAGTTAAGAAAGTTAAACTGCATAAAGAGAAGCTCAATGGATTGAAACCCAAGGTTGTGATTCAGTGGTTTGTATTTGTGTTTCTATTCGGGTGTTTAATAACTAGCTTAACCATAGGAAAACAAAAGAACATCCTTTTATGGGGTTTGGAAATTTGGAAGTTGTGTGTACTTGTGGTGGTTATATTCTGTGGCTTTTTGGTTACTCGTTGGTTTATGCTTCTGGTTGTTTTCTTGATCGAGGTTAACTTTCTGCTTCGGAAGAAAGTGCTGTATTTCGTTCATAGTTTGAAGAAGAGTGTTCAGGCGTGTATTTGGCTTAGCATAGTTCTTGCTACTTGGGTTCTTCTGTTTCTTGATATTGAGAGATCAAAGACTGGAACAAAAGTTTTCAATCATTTAACCTGGACTTTAGTAAGCGTAGTTTTTGGATCACTTTTGTGCTTGTTGAAGACTTTGTTGTTAAAGATATTGGCTTCGAATTTCCATAGGAACAAATTCTTTGACAGAATACAAGAATCAGTCTTCCATCACTACGTGCTTAGGACCCTTTCAGGACCACCACTTATGGAGATTAATGGGATTCAAAAACCGCCAGCTCAGTTGATTGTTAGCAAAGAAAAAAGGGTAAGGAGCCTAAAACAAAAAGGTTGATTGACATGGGAAAGGTCCATAGGTTGAAGCGAGAAAAAGTTTCAGCTTGGCATATGAAGGTGTTGGTAGATGCTATCGCGAATTCAGGGCTTTCCACTGTTTCTAACACATTAGATGAAAGTGCTTGTGATGAAGGTGGCAAACAAGCAGATAATGAAATTACCAATGAGGAGGAGGCACAGTATGTTGCTCATCAAATTTTTGCACATGTAACCCGACATGATCTCCATCGTAGGTGAGAAAATCAGCCTTCCATGATACTTATTTTAAAAAATAAAATAAATTTTATTACTCGAACTTGATGCTCTTTATGGTCAGTTATATTGATGAGGATGACCTCTTAAGATTCATGATTAAGGAGGAGGTGGATCTTGTGTTACCTTTGTTTGAAGGATCAAGCACTGGAAAAATTGACAGAAAAAGTTTCACAAACTGGGTGGTAAGAGCTGTATATGAATCCAATATCTTGAGTAACATTTTGAACATTTTATATTTATGCAAGTTTGCGGCAATGAGTATGAGAAACAAATTTTCCTGTTATTTTCTGGAACCCCATATGCCATATGTTGTTCTGCGGCAAATTCTACTCGATAGATTGGGGAAGAAAGTTAAATGTTTTGACTTTAGCAACTTAAACAAAATTTTGAATACTCTTGGCAACACGGAGCAAAGATGATCTGACTAATCTAATGCTTTTTATGCTTTTGATTTACATTTGGAAGTCAAAATATACTCCATTTCTGTAATAGGACATCTTTCTAATGGAATGCTTATTGTCCATATGTCTTCATTGTTGTATATTTTGGTGAAAAGAATTTGTTTCGTACATAGTATCCAAGTGTTTATATTGAGAAAATTATGTGGTTTGTGAAATACACCCTTTGCTATCACATTATTGACTTTTGATTGTTAGAAGACAACCCCGGCATTATAGCTTTGCTGTGATGAATTAAAACCATCCCTGGAGATAAGGGTTCTTGATTAACATGCACGTATTTGTTATTTCATGCAGATAAAAGTTTACCAGGATCGGAAAACACTAGGATATGCTTTGCGTGACACCAAAACAGCTGTAAAGCAGTTGAATGCACTTGCGACGGCAATCGTAATCGTTGTTACTGTTATCATATGGCTTCTTTTGGTGGAAATTGCAACCACAAAACTGCTTCTGCTACTTTCATCGCAGCTCGTACTGGCAGTTTTTATGTTTGGAAACACCTGCAAGACTATATTTGAAGCTATCATATTCGTGTTTGTGATGCATCCATTCGATGTTGGCGATCGTTGCGTGGTTGATGGTGTTCAGGTAACAATTGAAAAATACATACTTCTACATACATGTCTGGAAAAGATTACTAATTATGCTTATCACTTGGTAACTCGCAGTTGCTGGTCGAGGAGATGAATATTTTAACGACCGTCTTCTTGAAGCTTGATAATGAAAAGGTGTACTACCCGAATTCAGTTTTGGCTACAAAACCCATCAGCAACTATTACAGAAGCCCAGATATGAGTGATACGATAGAGTTCTCGATTGATTTTATGACCCCAGCGAAGACAATAGGCAAGCTGAAAGAAGAAATAAAGAAGTAAGTCTACTCTAGCTTTATCCTACCTTTAACCCATGTAAGGTTTGATTATGAGAAAACCAAACATTGCTATAGCTTCATGTAGGTGTCCCCATAGTTTGACACCTTATTCTTTTGCATTCCGAGTCCATTTCGGCCCATAAATTCATATTCTGTCTGCTGTTATGTCTAATCAGGCATTTGGAAGCCAATGCCCTGTGGCATCCTAACCACCTTGTGGTGGTGAGGGAAATTGAGAATGTCAACAAGTTAAAGATGGCTCTCTTTTGCAATCACACGATGAACTTCCAGGACTTTGGAGAGAAGAACAGGCGTCGAACAGAACTGGTCCTTGAGTTGAAGAGAATTTTTGAGGAGCTGGGTATACGATACAATCTCCTTCCCCAACACGTAAATCTCAACCGAGTCAATCAAGACAGGCCCGACGCAACATATGCGACCACTTGATCATTATTGCTTGTTTGATGAGGAGTGTTTTATATCATAGGTAAGGATCCCCACTTCGTTCCTTTCTTGCTAGGTGAGCTTATACAACTATGAACAATAAACATCATCTTTATCCATTATATCACCATTACCATTAGTCTCACGTTTAGATACGTGCTCTTTGACTCATTTGCATTTGTTGTGTGAACAAATTTTAGGATTTAATCATTTGAAACTTGTAGGGATCCCCGTTGGTGGTTGAGAGAGGGAAGAAGCATGAATCATAGGTAGTTGTTGTACATCGTAGTTTAACTCGAATTGGAACTTCTTGTCTAGAGTTGCATGGAAGACAGCATTCTGGCATAGAATACAAGTAGCTGATATGAAGCCATTAGATCTCATTCTGTCTTGGTTTCAACCGGAGATGATTCTGGTACCGGAGCTTAGGACAAGACGGGTTGTAATGAACTGGAGTTGTACATTGATGAAGAGTATTTTCAGATTTAAGCTTATTATTTTGTTTTTAAGAGTTGAGACCTATGATGCTATGTAGCAATATGTTGTGGACCTTTCGTTTAATTTTAACTTATTAAGTCTAATGTAAGACGAATGTAGTTCGGCATTGCTTCATATTCTTGAGCTGTGTTACCATATGTCACGCATGACCTCGGGTCATCATCAGTTTGCCAATATCAAAGAATCATTAGCAAGAGTTAAATGGAACTGAATGGGGCCCATAGCTTGTAATAGACGAGTTTTTTTATAAAAAAAATATTTGACACGTTCTTGGAGAAGATAATGAACCTTTGGTTAAAAGCTCACGTCTTATCTCCTGTGTTTGTCGAATAGAAAAACCCATTGGAAACTAGAGAAGCAGAAAACTGTGACAAAAGCCATGGTTCTGTCAACCGCTGCTGCAACACTCTACATTTCTGGCTACAACGTTCATGCCCCAACGCGCAGAAGCACCTCCATCTTCTCAAATTCTACCAATTTTTCAATAAAGCAGAGTAGAAAACTGAGCATCAGGAGCTCTGGTGATGTATCAGCCGAGACACCAGCCACTGAAACAGAAACAGAAAAATCCATTGATGAAACTCCTAAAGGACCTCCTCCTCTAATCTCTGCTCTTAATGTTGAACGAGCTCTTCGTGGCATCAGTAAATCTCATGATCAACCCTTTTCTGTTATTTCTATTTATAGGACTACCATTATTTCTGAGGAAAAGACTGCACTCGATTGACAAGTTTTTAGTTTTAGCATGCAGCAATAACAGATGTAGATCACTATGGTAGAGTTGGCCTTCAAAGTGGATGTTCTTATGAACAGGTTCGTAATCATACATAAGCTGAGGACTTCATTTCTTTCTCAGGAATCGTACTCGATTTTGTCATCGGTGGAAGAGAGAAGGCTGTATGACTGGAGCTTGGCAAGAACTGAAAACCCAGATAGATATGCCTGGCCTTTTGAGGTGGATATCACCCAAACTCCCAAGGAGGACCCTCCACCAGGGGTAATCAATCAGGCCATTTTCGTTTCACACAAGTTAGTTTTTAGCCGGTTAATTATAATTAGCGGTTTCAAATCATAACGAGAGTTTTGTGTGACAAGAACCGGAGGACGTCGGGCCGACGAGATTGGTGGGATATTTCTTTCTAGGATGGCTAATACTGTCGGTCGTGTTGTCTATTGCCCTTGCTCGATAGGGGATGTGTTTTTATTCTGTAATATAGTCATCACAAATGATCTCTTTTGCCATCATTATCATTCTTCAGAATCACAATTAAAATGATGATCACTGTCCCATAATTTGAACCATTTATAAGCATACAATATCCGTGGCACATTTATGCTAGCCCAGGCCCTCGATTTAATCCCATTTATAAGAACAGTCTCCTTGTATCACGTCTTCAAGAAGTGGAAACATTAATCTCACGTCGAAAAGAAAAGAGTTTAAAAACAACGATGTTATATATTCTATCAGATATGTCTTTTGAGAAAAGGATAATGATCTTATTAGAAGTGATATCAGAGTGCTCCTTTGACTATCAAATTTTACACTGAACTTCCTAGCGTGTGGAGGACCGAAGGCGCAATTAGACCCTAGAGAAAATAATGACGCCGAGTCCAAACTAGACTATTGTTTCCACCATATCTAAATGCCTCCGTCTCCAAAGCAGCATCGAAGGCAGTGATGGTAGCTGTTCGGCCAGAAAAGATTTCGGCGGTCTTTATTCGATCAAGCCCTTGTTTTTAATTAAACCGTCTGGGGCGGAGGATATAAGTCGGGTCCTCAAGTTCGCGCCGAGGACCTCCGGTATGACGGTTGCTGCAAGGGGTAACGGCCACTCAATTAACGGTCAGGCGATGGCCGGCGGAGGTCTGGTGATTGACATGCGTTCGACGGAGGAAAACCATTTCGAATTCCTGACGATCATTGACTCTCCTTATATCGATGTTTCCGGTGGGGCTTTATGGGAAAACGTCTTGACACGGTGCATCTTGAGGTTCGGGTTGGCTCCGAGGTCGTGGACCGATTACCTGAGCTTAACGGTAGGCGGGACTTTATCTAACGCCGGCGTTAGTGGACAAACCTTCCATTATGGTCCACAAACGTCTAACGTCACCGAATTGGAAGTTATAACAGGGAAAGGATAAATAACGGTTTGCTCCGAAACTTTGAACTCCTAACTCTTTTTTCGGCGTCCTGGGCGGCCTTGGTAAGTTCGGTATTATTACCCGAGCAAGGAAGGATTAAGCTTCAGCCAGCTCCTGACATGGTGGGTTTGCTATTTTTAAATAAAAAATAATTAAATTTTGACTTAAAAGTAAAAATAAGTCCTTAAATCACGTAATTCTTTTGTTTTAGGTAAAATTACACGTTTACTCACTGAATTTTATTATTTATCCTATTTCACTCAACATACTTTTAATTTTATCATTGAACTTTAAATATTGAATTTTTTGGTCACTCAAGCATTTACTCAGTAACACGTTTACTCACTGAACTTTACTCTTTCTCCTATTTCAATAATTGTAGTTTTAATTTTTTTTAATTTTAATTTAACGATATTTAAAATTTTATCACCAGGTGGATGTCAGCCACGGAGCCGGCGGAGGAACAAGCGAAAGCCAATGGCTCTTGGGATAGCCCTCACCCTTGGTTGAACCTCTTCGTGTCTAAATAAGACATCGTCAACTTTGATCGGACGGTGTTTAAAACGATGTTGAAAGACGGAGTCGGCGGGCCCATGCTGGTCTACCCTCTTCTTCGAAGCAAGTGAGTAAAAATTTCTCCACACGTGTCGTATGTGGATCCACTTAAGCATATTAAATCGGGTGAAGTGTTGAGATTTTATTTTGTTTTCCTTATTCTACCTGTAGGCCAATAAACGAATCTGGATAATACAAATGAGGGTATATTTATATTCGTCGTTTAATTTTAATTAAAGAAAAGAATAAATACAAACAATTAAATAAACAAAATTTTTTATTTGTGTTCATTCGTTAAGAAATTTAATTTGTTCGTGTGCATTTATGCTCGTTCATTAAAATGATAAACGAACATAAATAAATGAGCGTAAACAAACACAAACGAATGTATATAAATGAACGTAATCGAACATAAAATTAATTGTGTTTATATTTGAGAAGAGTTTTTTTCTTCTTCCAAATAATTTTTGGATTTATATTTTCTTTAATTGATTTGAGTATTTTTATTTGGGTTTAAAATTAATTGAGTTTTAAAATATTAGTGGGTTTAAGGTTAAAATTTATTATGTTTTAATATTTTAAACGGGTCTAGAGATTAGACTTAACATAAATGAGCGAACATAAACGAATAAATTATCAAACGTTCACGAACGTAAATGAACAAACTAACTCGTTGTTCGTGTTGATTCATTTAATTAAAAGAACATAAAATCTTATTCATGTTAATTCATTCATTAATAAATGAATATAAATAAATTTCTCGTCGAATAATCTACTAAGGATTGATTGATGATTTATAGTTATGTCTACCTGAAAGAGGGTCAAGTGATTCTGTATTACTGTTATATTTTCTCAAAAGAGTCAACCACAAGGGACCCCACAATATTATGCGACTTGCCCACGACATCAATCGTCAGCCAATCCAATATCTCTCATAGCATAATGACGGCTGTAGGACCATCTTTCTCTGAGCTCAACCACAATGGATAACATCATTTGTATAGAAAACTCGTGCTAAATGAACAAGACAGTACATGGATATCATGTTATTCTATACAAACGCATGGTGGTGTATTTTTCAAATGGGATAATCGAACGTCTGTGGTGCTACCGGAAGGTGAAATCTTCTACATCGTGGCGTTGCTCCGGTTCGTTCCGAAGGGCACATCGGTCGAGAAATTGGTTGCTCAAAACCAAGAGATTGTGAAGTGGTGCATCAAAGAGGGTTTGGATTTCAAGCTATACCTCCCTCACTACCAATCGACAGAGGATTGGAAACGACATTTTGGGAACCAATGGACAAGATTTGTGGATAGGAAAGAAAGCTTCGATCCTATGGCCATCCTTGCACCTGGTCAAAATATTGTCAGGAGGGACCGACTCATCAAATGCCATAATTAGTAGGGAATTGTGATTCTTTTGCACATCATCTTGAATGTTTCCCCACATTTCCATTTGGTTGACAACAAATGTTGCACCAACCAATCATTGATTATTTCCTCTCGTGTAGTCCCGTCCCATTCTAAGCTTTATGTACAGTTGGATTAAAAACTGCTTTTTTTTTTCTTCCTAATGATTGAACTGTTCACCTGTAGCCAAAGTAACCGATGACCCTGCGGATGAGTTGGTGGCTGTGCTTAATGCCAATAGGACAGCATACAAATCATCATCTCTCATTGACAACCCATGCCTGGCATGCATTGCTCTGCAATATATAAAAGCATACCAAGGTGATCGTAAAGCTGTATGAGAATCCAAGAGGCCTTCTGATTCCGAATTTGCCCAAACTTTTGCCGCCAACTGTGGTATTGAAACCTCGACCCTCTCTCCGATCACCGGCCGTTTACTTGGATGTCGATCCGAATATGTCGAGCCTTCTGAAACATTCCCAATGCTGATGGACAACGGGAAGAGTTTGGAAATTCTTGACAATAAGAACCAAACTGAAGCTGGGGCTGCTACGACCGGCACAGATGGTGGGGGTCCTTATTTTTGGTTGTATTCGCCGCCTCAATGCGGTTACAAGCGACAACTCTTCTGACCGTCGTCATATTTGATGGCAGCATTCTAGTAAGCTCTTTGAAGGTGCCTTTTTGTTTTTCGACTTGCACTTCTCGTTGTTTTTAAATATAATAATATTCTTTTAACTTTTAATTTATAAATAACTATATGAAAAAATATCAAAAATTTAAATAAAAAACCAATAAAAATTAAACCGATAACTACAAAATCAATTTTTGGTCAAGTTTAAATGGTATGAGCTCGTTCAAACGTTGTTTACAAGCGGATGATTTTAATTGGATTTATTAAAATATTTGAACTCGTCGATCTTTTACTTGATTTATTATTATAATTTTTTTCGAGTTTTGAGTTCGTAAAAAGATTCGATTAAAATAAATAAAATTTAATCTAAAAATTTTATCGCCCAATAGTCATTATCAATGTTGAGTTAAACCAAAAATAGATTTTTGATTTAAATTTTATAATAAGTCTCTGATAAATTTAAATTAAATATAAATTTTTAACATTTAAGTTGTATAAAGATAATAATAAAAAGGATCCGTGCCGTGGCCATTCAATGCGGTGGGGGTAATTCATATATTTGTCAAGTGTAGTGGACATTTTGTGCTCCATTCTAATACTGCCAGAAATGACTAAACCGCCTACATGCTTTCTGGGTTGCATCATTGAAGCTTAGGGATGACAACGAATCAATTTTTTTTTTTTCAATCTGACTTGATCTAAAATTATATATCTTTTATATGAACTTAATTTAATCGTAAAATTTTATATCTTATATCCAAATCGATCCGAATAAATTTTTTTATATCTTCTACCTCACTCTAATTTGACCCGATATAAATTAAAAATTTAACTAAAAAATTATATTATTATATTCAGGTCAAACTAAATTAAAATTTTCCACCATCCGTCCAAAATTAACCCGACCCGACCTCATCTTTTTAAAAATCTGACATGACCCAACATGAACCAAACATTAACCATATCGAAATTGCCATCAATAATGCCTACCATAAACTAAAGTCTGGGAATATGTGGATTCCATTGCGCTGTTCATAACCTAACAACAAAAATTACCAAAACGGTCCTTTCTTTTCATGTGCTTTTTATGGTAATTTTTTTTTTAAATAAAAATGAATCAATAAGTCTCGCATGGAGTGGATTTTGAAATTTGGAATTTCTATTTTTTCTAAAAATATCACGTGCGGCCGTTTTAATATACGATTAATAAAAAGTGTTATTAATTTTGTTATTATTTTTTTAACAAAACTGGTAAAATATTACTAGAAACATTATTTTTTTTCCAATTTTGTTATTATTGTGTGCTTTATCGGTTTTGTTAACATATCTAGTAAAATGTTAAATAAAATATTATTTTTTATCGGTTTTATTATTATTTAGCACTTTACCGGAAATATTAAAAAACATTAATGTTTTAGGTAGAAGTAATAATATTTTTAGGTAATTTTTTACCGATTTTAATAAAAAATAATAACAAAATTAATAACGTATTTTTTAACTGTATATTAAAACCGCCACCCAATATAACTTGCATTTTTTTAAAGAAGAAATTTGAATTTTCGAATGAGGAATGAGGAATGAATGGCTTCATTTTTATTTTTATTTTATGTTATTTAAAAAAAAGGAAAAAAGGAGAAATATAAATGGGAATGAAGCGTTGAAGGAAAGAAAGGAAGGGAAAGAAAGTTAGCTGAAACCACAGTTCATGGCTATGGGATATGTCATGAGCATGGACGTCCCCGCGCATATAAAAACTATTAAAATTCGAAGTTTCAAAACATTGGTTTTTTTCTTTTCGAAGATAAATTTTTCAATTTTCCCAGCAACCAAACAAACAGTCAAAGCAAACTGCCCCGCTCCAAAATTGAAATGCAAGCAAGGCAAAAGGGTGTACTGTAAAGAGTGACGTGTCGGATACGAAATATTAATGAAAAACGGGGAAAAAACGAAGAAAAATACTCATTCGATATTGTTCATAGTCAAATATGCTCAATTTGGCTGCTGCTAAAGGCATTTTTGCTTTCCACCCAAAGTGTAAGAAGATTGGGCTAACTCACCTTTCCTTCGTAGACGACCTCTTGATCTTTTGTAAAAGCAATGTTGATTCGGTGATTGGTGTCCTAAGTGTTCTTGATCGCTTTTACCAAATTTCTGGGCTTAATCTTAACTCTTCAAAAAGTGAACTCTTTGCAGCAGGTATTTCTTCAAGGACGTTAGAGGATCTTAAACTCTTTACTGGTTTCAAGATTGGGTCGTTGCCTGTCAGATACCTCGGCATTCCTCTCGTTACAAGGAAATTAACTGCCAAAGACTGCGAGCCTTTACTCGGTAAAATCAGGCAACGCTTGCAGCACTGGTCTGGCAGGCTTGAGCTAATTCGCTCTGTCCTGTTCAGCGTCTGTAACTTTTGGTGCAGGCAACTCATACTTCCTGCTTCCATTCTTAAATCTGTGGATCAACTCTGTTCCAGGTTTTTCTGGAAAGGAGCTGATACTTCAACAGCCGGTGCTAGAGTCAGTTGGGAATCCATATGTCTGCTGAAATATGAAGGAGGTCTAGGTTTAAAAAACACTGCTATTTGGAATAAAGCTTGTACCATCAATCTTATTAGAAAAATTCTAGCAGGCGATGGATCTTTATGGGTTGCATGGCTAAAATCCTATGTCCTAAAGGAGCACGATTTCTGGACTTTTGCAGCTGGATCTAATGTCAGCTGGAGCTTTTGTTGAATTCTCAAGTTGAGATCTATTGCTTTCCCTATAGTCTCGGCTGCTCATCAGCCGATCAAGGAAGTATGGGATAAGATTCGGATAAAACGCATGAAGGTTTGTTGGCACAAACTTATCTAGTATCCTTTGCATATCCCAAAACACAGTTTGATTTCATGGATGGCCTTATTGAATCGGTTACCAACCAGAGACAGGTTGCAGAAATTGGGTTTATATTCTGATTCTACATGTGTTAACTGCTGTCAATATCAAGAATCGCGAGATCACCTATTCTCTCACTGTCCTTTTGCTATCGGACTTTGGAAAACAGTTTTACAACTGAACGATATGACTATTACTCCTCTTACTTGGGAAACTATGGCATCTTGGGCTAGCATAACTTGGAGAGGGAAGTCTCTTATCTCCACCTTATTGAAGATTTCTTGGAACGCTTTTATCTACTTCATCTGGCAGGAAAGGAATCAACGTATTTTCCAGGGTCGGCAAAGATCAATCGATATTTTGCTTAATGATATTATTGAAACTATTAGTATTAGACTTAAGGGCAAAACTATTAATAGACTTGATAGAACTAACTAATTGCTTTATAATGCTTGGGATATAATATAACCAAGCTTTGGCTCTTTTGCATCTAGGTTGTTTTATCTCTTTGTTGGCTGATTTGTTGTAGTTTAACATTATTATTTTGGATAATAAATTCTGATTTATCAAAAAAAAAAAAATATTGTTCAGAGTCTACAGCATCAGTTAGGGCGGGAAGTCGAAAAAAATTCACAGCTAAAAACATGCCCGTAATCTCTCTCTCTCTCCCCTCCCTCCCTCCCTCGCTTTCTCTATCGGTTTTGTCATTCTGTCTCCATCTAGGATTTCTTTGAAATTTCCGAAGTCACACTCGTCGTACCCGCATTTCACTTCACTGTAACAAACAAACAAACAAACTGAAGCGAGATTCTTTAGGGTTTCATTTTAATTAGTTTTCTTTCTTGCTTTATTGGTTTTTTGAATTTTTTCCAGGAACGAAACATGAACTTGCGCAAGGGCGCTAAGGTGTGGGTTGAAGACAAGAACTTGGCCTGGGTAGCAGCTGAAATTACTGATCTTAGAGGCAAACAGGTCCAAGTCCAACCTGCCTCTGGTAAAACGGTATAAGTTTCGTTCACTTCAGTTAATTTATTTTTATTTTTTTTGGGCATTTTAAACTGTTTCTGTTTGCTCAATTTTGAAATTTTTATTTCATTTCGTCGTTCAGGTGTTGGCGTTGCCAGAGAAAGTGTTTCCCAGAGATGCGGATGAAGAGGAAGAACATGGCGGTGTTGATGATATGACAAAGTTGACTTATTTGAATGAGCCTGGTGTTCTCTATAATCTTCAGAGGAGATATGCTTTGAATGATATTTATGTAAGTTTAAATCTGTTAATTCCTGGAGTGATGTTTAAAATTATGCTTAGTTCTGAACCAAATTATTGTTTTTCGCTCATATCATCTTTGTAGCTGGTCAAAATGCTAATGATTAAAATATAAGGTCAACATGTTTAATTTGTTAGTTATATTTGATGCTGAAGTCCTGCTGAGGTCCGAATTGCTGCATCGGACTTATTTTCTTTGAGTTACATGTCAGTGAAATTATGGAGTACAATATCCATTATGCAGCATGTGTTCCAATTTTGGTTAAAAATATGCTTCTTATAAATGCTTTAATTTTGTTTACTCAGGAGAACTAGTTATTCCCTCACATTAATTAAGAAACCCATTTAGATTCTTTGAAGGCATGCAAGTCTTCCGTTTTAATGTATTTCTTACTTATTCCCAAATTTAGAGTTTCCTGCGCACCAACTTTAGAGTTTTGCTTTCCTCTTCGGCTTAGATGTTATGTTATAGACTATCTTAACTAAATAACAACACCTTTTGACTGTGTCTTTAAGTAATATAATGCTGGCATTATTTACTTAACTTAGGTTTTTTTTTCGCATTATGTTGTTTTAATTGGCATACCATATGAACCTGTTACTTGCAGAGATCACTAATCGCTATCCAGGCATGGTTTCTTTCTCTTACTCGCAGAGATTTATTTATTTGATAAGACATTGTTGACTAAATTTGTATCTGTCAAATTTGGTTAATCGAGTTTCATACTTTCAGTATGTGTTCATTAGTGATTGACTCCGATTTTTTAATGCCGTTATTAGTGATATTTAGCTAATTGCGATTAACATGTTTTTAGCTTAAAAAGAAATAATTTTTTTATTCTCATGGGTTATGTGATGTGTTTGCATGTATACTTGTGTTTTCTTTGTATAACTTATTCTGATTTCCTTAGTATCCTTGGTTGGTACATTTTCAACTACCAGAATCAGTTAAAAAGCTTCTCTTTTGTAGACATATACAGGAAGCATTTTGATAGCAGTTAATCCATTCACAAAGCTTCCTCATCTTTACAATGTGCATATGATGGAGCAGTACAGGGGTGCGCCATTTGGTGAGCTAAGCCCCCATGTTTTTGCTGTGGCTGATGTATCATATAGGTATGTCATCTTTCCCTGAACGCTTGATCCATAATGCCCTGCAGATGGCATGATTTAATCGTTATCTATTAATTCCTCTGTTTATTACCTAGGGCAATGATGAATGAGGGTCGAAGCCAGTCTATTTTAGTCAGTGGAGAAAGTGGGGCTGGTAAAACTGAGACAACAAAGCTAATTATGCAATATCTTACTTTTGTTGGAGGCCGCACAGCCGGTGATGACCGAACTGTCGAGCAGCAAGTTCTTGAAGTAAGATTACATGAATTGATTAACTTAATTACCACTTGAACGCAATGGCTACATATATACTCTTTTTTCTTGTTTCTCTTATTAGGTTTTTCTCTTAATGCTAAATACGGTCTCTGTGTTTGTGTGTTTTCTTTTTTCCTGGGGGGTGGGTGGACTGGCATGGCAAGTAGCCCACTGTTTTATGAAAGTTATGCAATTACTACATTTTTTGCTCTAGGTTGATGCAGATTACTTTTAGAATGGTACAAACTTTTATTTTTCTTATTTTATACTTTTATTGAAGTTTAATAAAGGATCATATAAACTAATTATTTGGTTTAGCCTAGGTCATGTTTTCTTACATACTCTGGGAATGCACCGCCCCTCTTTGTTGCCGACACTCTCTTGATTTCATTTCCTTTATGATTCAGTCAAATCCACTATTGGAGGCTTTTGGAAATGCAAGGACTGTTAGAAACGACAATTCGAGGTGAGCTTCAGAATCCTTTTCTCAAAATACATGTGGCTACTGGCTAGTGTATAGATCTACTACTTATTGAGTTTATAGACTCACCAGCAGTGTGTACGGTTATAATCCTTTTCATGTAGACCTAATTACTATGAAGTTTGAAGTAAGAGTTTATCTTCCTTTAAATTGTTACTGGTCTGATCATACTAATCCATGTTGTTTCTCTCATCTTCGATTCTGCCTTCACTACTGTCTTTATATGGTTATTCTTGATGAGTAATGGTTATTGAGTGACCTGTAATTGTTTAAGATGGATGAAACCAAGTAGTTTGTTCTTTTGTTTGTGTATCAACATATGTTTTAAATGCATCAAGATGGAGGAATATAAGATGACTTTATTTGAATTATGTCACATAGAGCCATATCATTGCAACTTAGAATATGTTAAGCTTGTGCTATTTTGCATAATACATGCCAGTTTGCTGTTGTATGCTGACAAGTTAGAAGTGACGGAAGATATAATTTACTTATCTTCTTGTATTGTTGCTTAATCCTTTATTTTGTGTGTGGCAGTCGTTTTGGCAAGTTTGTTGAGATCCAATTTGATGCAAATGGTAGAATATCTGGTGCTGCAGTTAGAACTTACCTTCTTGAACGGTCCCGTGTTGTTCAGATAACAGATCCTGAGAGGAATTATCATTGCTTCTATCAGTTGTGTGCATCTGGGAAAGTAATCTGTCTTTCTTTATCTTGTTTTTTGGTCATATATGTCTCTTTTTCTCTTTCTCTTCCATTGTTTGGTTTACAGTGTTTATGCATGTGTACAATTTGTTACACACCCTATATATGCTTGTGAATGTTCTGTTTAATGTTGTAGAGTGCTGCACTTTCAGTTATTGTGAGTATCATGTTTATTTTGTATACATCTACACATTCTATGAGATCATTTTGTATGAATGTGCATCCCTCTTTTCCCCCTTATCTGTGTTGTTAATGTGTCCTGCAAATGTTTTTGTTAACATAATATGCTTATAGGAAATCTGTGTAGTGCTGATAGCTGTTTCTACTTCTATACTACTGTTTTTTTGTTAACACACTTAATCCTTTAACTGGGATATTTTCATCTCTATCACTTTGTTCAGGATGCAGAAAGTACAAATTAGGCCATCCAAGCCACTTTCATTATTTAAATCAAAGTAAGACATACGAACTTGAAGGAGTGAGCAATGCGGAGGAATATATGAAGACAAGGAGGGCAATGGATATTGTTGGAATCAGTCATGAGGATCAGGTTTGAGAATATCACACTCGCTTGTGCCTTTAATTTATTTTTCCCTGAACTACCGTATGCTATTGTCATTTTTTTGTCAGGAAGCTATTTTTCGCACCTTGGCTGCTATTTTGCACCTGGGAAACATTGAATTTACCCCTGGAAGAGAGCACGATTCTTCAGTTATTAAAGATCAGAAATCTACGTTCCATTTGCAGACGGCTGCTGATCTTTTTCGGTGGGTGATACTAGAAGATAGATTTTGTTCTTGTCTTGTTTCAGTCATATATTCTTGAGTAAAGTATCAATCATGTTACCTTCCTCTTGGATGTTTTTACAATCTAAAGGCAAAATTACCAAATGGAACTTGAGGGTTGGTTTGGGAATCGCGTTGTTTACTTGGTCGACAATAGTTTATGTTGATTTGTTCTGTGACTGGTGTGCTAATTAATAAATCTTTGATAATCATCCTTTTGAGTTTGGTTACTTAATGGGGCACCTCTTAATATAATATTTCAATATTGTTTGGAACGAAAAAGATGAAAATCAAAGTCGTAATTAATTATCATTAGTGTATGTAAACGTTTATTGTATAATTAGGTCAAATTTCAGCAATAAAAGTATATATTTTAAACACCTAATATTTGTCATGGGGGTTGAGTTTATTAAATAGTCTGTAACTTGCAGACCGGCAATGAAATTGTAGGTTGCTGGCTAGTTCAAGCCAGCCACTCATTGATCTGTTCGATTTCCATTGTTCATTTTTTAGGTTTTTATTCTCTTCTTAGGCACGTTACCAAATTGTTCATTTACCAGGTGTGATGTGAACCTCTTGTTGGCGACATTGTGTACTCGTACCATTCAAACCCGTGAAGGTAGTATTGTTAAAGCTCTTGATTGTAATGCTGCTGTGGCTAGTCGGGATGCATTGGCAAAGACAGTTTATTCTCGATTGTTTGATTGGTATGCTTATGTTGATGCATGTTTATAGACATTTATTTTATAATGTATATTTTGTATGATAATTAAATCTTTTCTGTTCTGAATTTTTCTTTTTATTTCCTAAGGCTTGTTGATAAGATTAATTTGTCTGTGGGCCAAGATCCGGATTCCCGTGTACAAATTGGAGTTTTGGACATCTATGGATTTGAATGCTTTAGGCATAATAGGTAAATTCAATTATTTGGTTTTGTATGTTCATTTAATGTTTTTATTTGTTATTATTATTACTATTGTTGTTGTTGTTTAAATCTACTGCTTTAGTGTATCTTATGTGATGTATGCATATGTACTCTCTAGTGCTTTGCATTTCTCAATACTTAGACTTGTATTCCTGTTTCTTTTCTTTGATTGATTGTCATCTTCTGTGCCCTAGTTTTGAGCAATTTTGCATTAATTTTGCAAATGAAAAGCTTCAGCAGCATTTCAATGAGGTTAGTAATCAATCTTCTATGTAATGAAGTCTAAGTTCATTTTGTTTGTGCTATTCTGTCCAGTTTACTTGTTTTTTTCTTATATTCTTTTCTTCACTTATTTCAGCATGTATTCAAGATGGAACAGGATGAGTATAAGAAAGAAGAAATTAATTGGAGCTACATCGAATTTATAGACAACCAAGATGTTCTGGATCTGATTGAGAAGGTTTTTATTCATGGTCTTCTAAAAAAAATGTATTATCTGTTTGTTATTCCTGTCGGCAGTAGAACATTGCTTTTGCTATGTTTATCTTGCTTATAATATGATCATGGTAGTCTCATCTAAGATTCTGCAGTTATCATCATGGTTTATTTGGATTTCACTTGCAATATCCCCTAATACGGTTGGATTACTTCAGAGCTTTGTGTCATTTACCTATGCTGTTATTATAAGTAGTGTTTCTTTTAGGGGCAAGGATGAGTTTACCATCAGGATGTGCACTTGAAATTTGCAGCATTATGATATTTAATTTTTTTTTGATAGGAATATTAGGCCTCATTAAAAACCCCCTTCATGATTAATGGAACTCTGAAAAAGTTCCTTAATCAACGGAAGGAGGAAAAGAGTGCCTTGGAATTTATTAATAATAAACTTAATACAATATATTACAAAAAATTAAAACTCCTTGAAGGAAATCAAAAACCTAAATAGTTACAACCTTAAAAACAACATAAATATTAACCAATTCCAGCCTTAGCTAGAGCGTCCGCCTCTAGATTAGCTGCCCTATTAACCCATCTAATAACACCTTCACACAGTCTAAGTTTTTCAATAATATCTTTAACGATGTAAGCATAAACAGCAGGACATGAAACGAAATCCCTAACCCAGTCAACTGCCACCCTGCAGTCACTCTCAATTATCAACCGATCCTTTAATCTGTGTCGTATAGTGTGAAAGAAAGATAAGCCCTTTAGGATAGATTTCAATTCCATCAAAGTAGGAGGATCAGGACCTGCAGATTCCTTGTAAGAGTCAATGATTGTCCCGTTATCATCTCTCAAAACACCACCTATCCCACTTCTCTTCCAGTCAGTAGTAGTAGCAGTATCGACATTTAATTTGATGAAGCCCTTTGGGGGAGGGGACCAATTAATCACAGTTGCAATCAGTTTGGAGTTAGGAGAACATGAATCCCCTAAGGAAGGATCTGAAATAAGCAAATCCTTAGAGATCGAAACCTGTTTGTACTTAGCTAAGTACCATGAAGCTAGCCTGAATCTAGCTAAAAAGAAGAGTTCTGCTTGATCTACCTTTCCTCCTTCAAAAACAATATAATTTCTGAATTTCCAAATTGTCCATAGGACAACCCCTGGAATAAATGACCATATGGTTGAATTAATCCTCAAATCAGCCCATGCTAGGAGAAATATTTTTGCATCAACATGAAAGACAGATTGAATGTTCTTCTTTCCATTTAAATGTTCTTTGTTCCCATTGAACCTTATACTATTGTGATTGCATATGCAGAAACCCATTGGGATCATTGCTCTCTTGGATGAAGCTTGGTATGGATTAAATCCTTCATTACAAAGTGGTGTGTGCTGTTCTATACTATTTAATGGTTTCTGTTAATCCTTATCCTGATTTTCATATTTGTGCAGCATGTTCCCAAAATCCACACATGAAACATTATCGACCAAATTGTTTCAGAATTTTCGAGGTCACCTGAGATTGGAGAAGGCTAAGTTTTCAGAAACAGATTTTACTGTTTCCCATTATGCTGGCAAGGCAAGTGGTGGAATATTGTGCCCTAGATAATATAACTATGTTCAGATATGGCAGATATAGTAATGATGTACTTCCTTTCTTTTTAGGTTACTTATCAAACAGATTCCTTTATAGACAAAAACCGGGATTATGTTGTAGTAGAACATTGTAATCTCTTGGCTTCTTCTAAATGCCAATTCGTGGCGAGTCTTTTCCCTTCACCTCCGGTGGAATCTTCAAGATCATCGTACAAATTTTCTTCAGTCTCCACAAGATTTAAGGTACAGAACCCTTTTTGGTTTTGATGGCTTTCCTTAGGAGTTAGAGATTTGAAGAAGTTTTTACTAGCTATGCCATATGATATATTCAGATAATTTTTATTAGTTCTTGTTGATATTAATATGCTTGTCACTTGAGAAGTTAACTTCGAGTCCAATCTATGATTCGAAAACTGTTTCTTTTAGTTCTTTGTGCATGGACTCGGCATTTTTTAACCTCCTATACATGTTGATGTGACGGCATGGATTTGTGTGTGGAATGTGTATGACATTTTGATTTTTATTCAGACTAAGGTCTCTTTCTTGTACAGAAAATCTGAAAACCCCAATTCTGTAGTAGTATTATTATATTCGTACAAATTCTTACGATGATCCCTTTTTTTAATCTTATTTTTTAGCCGAATCTGTGAGTACCATATTTACCAGAAGATGAATCTAACACATGGACACAGACTTGTATTGACTACTCATACCTGAGTCCATCTAACATAGTTGAACACTTGTTTTAGGTAGCCCTTGTGAAGGTTCAGGCATGTCATTGATGATATTTTTTAAGGCAATAAACTTGTTACAGGAAATTTGGCTGCTCGTATATTTTCTTCTTTGCGGTGTTGATATTATTCTTTCTTGGACCTTACTTTTAGGAAGTGGGATGGCTTTGAAGATTTTGATGATTTATTTTCTTTATTGATGTTCTTGGTTGAGTGGCTTGATTACTAAAAGATTTCCCTGTTAGTATATCTATTTACATGTGATTTACTGATGAGGGTTTTCTGTTCACTGTAAGCACATCAAACATAATGTCTTTAATTTGTTAATGCCAATGCTGCTAATTATTTTTCGTTTTCTTTATAGCAACAACTTCAAGCACTCATGGAAACCCTCAACTCAACAGAACCTCATTATATACGCTGTGTGAAGCCAAACTCATTGAACCGACCTCAAAAATTTGAGAACCTCAGTATCCTTCATCAACTGCGTTGTGGGGTATGTTGTCTCTTTATGTATGCTTCCTTTTTTGAATTAAAGTGCTATCAATCACAATCGAAATGCCATTCTAAAGCTTTGTGCTCCTGATGTTGATTAGTGTGTTGTAACATTTGACCTAGGCCGTCCATTTTTACATAAATATTTGCTCTTTACTTTCCTAATCTCTTTGACTACAATTTTCTTTTCTTTCTTTACATGGATAACACATCTGTGTGTCTTGGCTCCATTTCATTCAGGAAATTCTTTGATTTCAGTTGATTTATGAGTCTGTATTTGTAAGTTTTAGAGAATAAACTTTCTCTAAGATTTTATTTTTAATTTCACTTAATTACAAATGAAGAGATATCCTTAACTTATACAACTCTTAGAGAACAATCCTAAGTAAAACTTTGCAGAACATATTAGAGATAAGACTAACAGATTAAATTTGAATTTTAAACTAAACTAAATTAACTAACTATTATTCAGGGATCTATAATCTACAGCATTCATTTCTACACGAAAATGGCAGGGGAGTATTTTAAAAGCTTAATAACAACAAATGCATAACTTTTGCATTTTCAATCAGACTTGAAAATGTTGCTTTCTGATATAGTAATAGAATAGACAAGCCTGTTACAAGAAATTCCCGATAACATCAATCAGGTCAAATACTTAGTGCGCTACTTAATTGATGGCAGAGATCCCTGGTGCAAGTGACACATGATTGATTCTTGATTGGTTTTATATTTCTAATTTCAATGTTACTGCCTGTACATTTTGTATTAATCTGGCACATGGATATCTTACTCTTCCAGGTCTTGATTCTTGGTAGATTCTATAGATGTGATTTGCTAAGATAACTTTATTGATTTGAATTTAGGGTGTTCTGGAGGCTGTTCGAATAAGTCTAGCTGGCTATCCAACTCGACGAACTTATTCTGAATTTGTGGATCGCTTTGGCTTGTTAGCTTCAGATTTCATGGATACAAGGTAGTAAATGTTTTATAGATACACCTGCATGCCATGCAGATTACCATAGCACATGTCAAACTACATATTTTCTTATAGGTTCTCTTGTTAGGATGGTTAAATTATAATTGGTAAGTCTCCATATTCCATGTAGTAATCCCTTTTTTCATTTCTGTTAAAATCTGTCTGTGCTGTACCTTGCACATCTAGGTTTCTCAGGAATTTGCTTACAACTTGTTATTCTTTGTTTCTGAATAGTAAAGGGCTTCCTTGCTTCCCGATGGCTGTGTTTTTCCAGAATTTCTTCTAAAGAAATCCATTTCTTCTCCATTTTGCTGTTCTCTGATAGCTCTTTTTCTGTTTCTTTTTATAAGAGTTATAGGCCTCGTTAAAAACCCTCTTTTTCTGTTTCTTATTTAACTTTAAAGTTATATTTGCAGTTATGATGAAAAGGCATTAACAGAAAAAATTCTGCAGAAGTTAAACCTTCAAAATTTTCAGGTAATCATGATTAACATTGTATAATTAAAATTATTTTTAACTTTTTGTTGCTTCTTTTTCAATTTTTTGATGGCCTAATTTTTCTGATTCTGTTTTCAAATATTTTTTGCAGTTGGGCAAGACAAAAGTGTTTCTTAGAGCTGGTCAGATAGGTGTTTTAGATTCACGACGGGCTGAGGTTTTGGATACATCTGCGAAATGTATTCAGCACCGTCTGCGGACATTTATTGCACGTAGGAAGTTTATTTCAGCCAGGGTTGCTGCAATTGCACTCCAAGCATATTGTAGAGGTTTTCTCTCTGGACAGTGCACCTACTTTTCTTACATAAATTACTTTTAATTCATTTTTTTTGTTTAATTGCTTGAAACTTCCTTTTCTTTAAGTTTTTTTCTTCTATATATTCGTCAAAGGTTATGCTTGGCTGTTTTTTTTTTCATTTCCTCACAAAATTAATATCTGATGTAAGACACAAGGGTAGATATGACTTGAGAAGCTAGAAAAAGGAAATAGAAGGAATTTAGGTGAACAGAGGAAAAAGGGAGGATGCTAGAGAATCGAATCTCGAAATTATTCAATCTATCTACATCATAACTTCAATGTTCAAAATATATAATGAGAATTCATGAAACCCTAGTTCTAAATGAAGATTCCAAATATAACCCTCATTAAGCTAAAGAAAACAAAGTACCTAACTAATGAAACTTAAAATACAGAATCTTAAATCAAATTTTTCATTGCATAATACTATAAATGATTTAGCCTCTTCTGATAACAAAGTGTATTTTGGTCATTAACTGTCCTTTTCACAAGATAAATTGTCTCATGTTTGATCTTTGCTTTAGTGTCAAAGTTATCATGATTTCTGCAGGATGCCTTGCTCGAAAGATGTTTGCTGCAAGAAGAGAGGCAGCAGCGGCTGTTTGTTTACAGAAATATGCCCGGAGGTGGCTATTGAGGCATGCTTATCTGAAACTATTCTCGGCAGCTGTTTTTTTACAGTCCAACATCCGTGGCTTTTCAACTCGTCAAAAGTTTTTGCATGGAAAGAAGCATCGAGCTGCCACTGTGATCCAGGTGAGCAAAAAGTGATCATATTTCTGTGCATTCATATGCTATCATGTGGTTTTCAATATGTATATGATTATGTTCATCATGGTTTTAGGAAGTTGCACTCTGGGCATGTGTGTGATAAGCAATTAATGTGTTTCGACTGTCCTCAAATTCATTGCATGCTTATCGTCTAATTGCTTTTTGTGAAGCTTTTTCACCTTTGTTGCTTGTTTTTGGGTAAAAATCCTCCGCAGGCTGGAATTTGACTCTTAATGTCTTCTGTTTCTTGCATTGAGCAGGCTCATTGGAGATTGTACAGATTCCGCTCTGCTTTCCATAATTATAAAAAATATATCATTGCAATACAATGTCGTTGGAGGCAAAAACTTGCAAAAAGAGAACTCCGAAGGCTTAAGCAAGTATGTGGAACTGCTTATTCTATTGATTTCTTTCACTGTAAACTTCGTGTTAAATGTGTTTTGTGGAATCTACCGAGTGCTACCTCGAAGGTCCAGGAAAAAATATTTAAAGAAAAGAGAATACTTGTTTAATGAAAATTGTGCTTTTAGTATCATAAAGCTTTATTTGAGTCTCATTAAGTTGTAGGCATTTATTTAGGAAGTCAAATGGTTGATCAGCAATCTTCGTATATGTGAGTTATGAAATCAGTCTAATTCTGCTGGCTGCTTGGTTTTGTGTTTTGTGCGTATGTGTTTCGTGCGTATGTGTTTCCTTTGTTTAATTCTCTGGTTTGGTTATGCTTCCTGTCCATTGTATTGGGAGCACTCTTTTTCCTCCACCTAGGTCTAGGGAGGATTTTTAACGAGGTCCCTTTCAATGTGCTACTTTCCCTATTCAATAAAATTATTACTTTCAAAAAAAAAAATTCATTGCAGAAGCTAACATAATTCCTTCTGGGCCAGCTTATACAATCAATAAATTTGGTAAATTGGTTCAGAATAGGGAAATTGCAGAAGCTAGCTGTGCTAGAAAACAATATAAGGGGTACTGCTCTATTCCAGGTTTGTCTGGCAGCACAGATTTTGAGGTTAAAAAAACTAACTCTAAGCTGATAGTCCCTAATTCAGAATTATCAAAGAGTTTCTCTAGGGGTAAAACGATGGTTGTGCATAGAAGTTCCCTTTCTACAAAAAGTGAGCCTTTTCAGAGGAGGAAAATGGCCAGCTTCAGAAGAGTCTACAGAAGATGTAAGGAGAGGAACTACTGGTATGGGAATGACCAAAAAGGAAATAATGGTACAAAGGATGTTCTAAGTCCAAAGCAGTCTAATGATCAGGTTTGCAAGACGGTTCAACAGATTTCTACAACAGCAGAGACTAATTTACGGGGCAGTGAGGATCCAAATTATGTGGATAAAGTTGGTGTCGGTAGTTTCGTTGGAGAGCCTGAGGGTTGTGTTGTGGATAAACATTTGTCTTACTACAATTCTGGCATTTCTTTAGGAAAAAGAGAGAAACAGAGAGCAATATCAGAGATTAGTCTCTAACTCTCATCCTTCTTTTCTTTGGTTACAAGAAACTAAAGCAGAGAAGACACAAAGGTCTTTTTTGAGAAGGAATGGATTGACTATTTTTCAGGGAGTTATCGAATCTCCAGCTACTGGTTCCTCAGGGGGGTTATTATTTTGTTGGGATGACAATGTGTTTGAGATGGAAAATCACAGCATTAACAGAAGATTCATTGCGGTTGTAGGGAAATTCATACTTAAACAGTTCAGAAGTGTTCTCATCAACGTTTATGGTCCTTCAGTGGAAGAAGAAAAAGAAAGTTTTTTTGAAGAACTTAGCGTGTTCATTTCTGGACAGAATCTACCGGTTTGTATTGGAGGGGACTTTAATGTTTACTTGTGTGAGAATGAGAAGGTGGGCAGAGCTCAGAACAGATTCTCTGTGAGAATTTTCTCTCAATTTATTCAATCTTCAAGCCTAATTAATCTGCTATTGAATGGGGGAAGGTTCACTTTGTGCAATAACCAAGATGATCCAACTTTTGCTAGGTTGGACAGGTTCTTGGTGGATGGACAATTTTTGGATGCTTTTCCTGAATTAATTCAGTCACTTATTCCTAAATATATTTCAGACCACAATGCTATTCTTGTACAAGATGGTGGAGTTGATTGGGGGAAAAAGCCTTTCAAACTTTTTAATTATTTGATGGAGGAAGAAGGTTTTGAGGAAATGGTTTGTCATACTATAGCAGATTGTAAGAAGGCTGGGGGAAAAGCTGGAATCCTAAATGTTCTGAAGAAGTCTAAGGTTGCCATTAAAAAGTGGGCAGGGCAGAAGAATAAGTTTCCAGGAGCTTCAATCTCAGATCTGGAAAAAAGAATTCATAAGCTAGAGGAGGATGTTCAGCAGTTGCATGACAGTTCGGTTCAGGGGAAAGTCGAGGAGTTAAGTGTTTGCAGATCAGAGTTATGGAGACTCCTTAGAATTGAGGAACATATTTGGTATCAAAATTCTAGAAAGAAGTGGATTAATGATGGGGACCGAAACACAAGATTTTTCCATACTTGTGCTTCAGTTAGAAGAAAAAGAAATGCGTTGAATGCTTTATTAATTGATGGGAATATTACTCATGATCCAGTTGTTATTAAGGGCACTGTTAAAGAGCACTTTTTTAATATTTTCAATAATCGGTCTACTTTGGATGTTGAAGACATCGGGTTGATTTTTCCTAGAATTTCCGTGGATCAAAGCATTCTTTTAGAGAAGGAATTTTCAGAGGAGGAGGTTTGGGAGACTTTGAAGTCTTGCGATAGTAATAAAGCTCCGGGGCCCGATGGATTGAACTTGGGATTTTTCAAAAGGTTTTGGTCTGTTCTTAAAGGAAACATCATGCAGTTCTTTCACAGATTCTATGTGGGGAAAGATTGGGAACATGGTATTAACCATACCTTTATCACCCTTATTCCAAAGGGTTCTAACATTGGGAGCCTAGATGATTATAGACCTATAAGCCTAGTAGGAGGTGTATACAAGATTCTATCCAAGTGTCTATCCAGGAGGATTAGAAGCTGTATAAGAGATATCATCAGCCCATCTCAGTTTGCTTTTATACCCGGTCGACAAATTTTGGATTGCTCCCTCATTGCTAACGAGGGCATTGATTATTGGAGGAAGAAAGGGCTAAAGGGTTGTGTTCTCAAAGTTGATTTTAAAAAGGCTTATGACACGGTTGATTGGCCTATTTTGTTCAAGGTGATGGAAAAGATGGGTTTTGGTTCGACTTGGATAAGCTGGATTAGGAAATGTGTCTCTACAGCCTCCATTTCAGTGCTAGTCAATGGGGCTCCAACCAAGGAATTTTCTATGGCCAAGGGTCTAAGACAGGGATGTTCACTCTCACCTTTGTTATTCAATCTAGTAGGGGAGTTGTTGAATCTATTAATACTACGGGTTGTTTCTGAGGGATTATTTTCTGGTTTGACAGTTGGCAAGGAGGAAGGATCTTTTAAGCTCACACACTTACAGTTTGCGGATGACTTAATTATTTTCTGTGGAGCTTCGAAAACGCAGATTATGAATGTGAAGAGGGTGCTCAGAGTTTTTGAGGTTATGTCAGGGCTACAACTAAACCTTAAGAAGAGCATATTGTTTGGGATTAATATTTCCCAAGAGGAGGTTTAGACTTGGGCAGCTTCTATTGGCTGTTCTATTGGGAGTTTCCCCTCTAACTACCTAGGTCTCCCACTAGGGCCCACTAAGAATGCTTCTGTTATTTGGGAACTAGTGGTGCAGAATTTTCATACTAAATTAGCGGGTTGGAAGGTTGCTACTCTCTCATTAGCAGGGAGACTGGTTTTGATCAAATCGGTTCTTTCCTCACTGCCTACGTATTTCTTGTCTATGTTCAAGATTCCAGCTTCAATCCTTATGGCTCTCAACTCGATCATGTCTAATTTTTTATGGGGAGGGGGAAATGGTTCAAAGAAGATTCACTGGGTTAAATGGGATGATGTGTGTAAACCTAAGAATGAGGGAGGCTTGGGAGTCCGAAACCTGACTAGTATGAACAGAGCATTGCTAGGGAAATGGTCTTGGAGATTTGCAAATGAGAGAAATTCTGTTTGGAGGAATTTTATTTGTAGTAAATACAACATTGATTCTTCAAGGTTACTGTTCGATAGCAAGATTTCTCCTCAATCTTATTGGCTTTGGAGATCGGTGGTTAACAATCATTACAAGCAAGACTCATTTGGTTCTAAGTTTCGAAGTTTGTGCAGTTTTCATGTTGAAAATGGTAAGCTTATTCGTTTTTGGCAAGATAGTTAGGCTGCAGACTATTCGCTTCAGTTTCTTTTCCCTAGATTGTTTTCGGCTTCTTCTAATAGATTTGGCAAACTTTGTGAGTTTGGGGATTTCCTTCCATCTGATTGGGTTTGGGATGTTCAAGTTAGAAGAAATTTAAACGATTGGGAGGTTGAACAATGGTGCAACTTAGTGAGCATCATCTCTCCCTATTCTTTGTCTAAAGATTCCAGTGATATTTTACTTTGGAAAGGCAGTGGGGATGGTGTTTTTTCAGTCAGTTCTTGTATATAAAGTTGTGCTTCAGGCTCAGATGGAGTTCGTTTCTGGAATAAAATTATTTGGAGAGGTTTGGTACCCCCTAGAGTTGAATCTTTAATGTGGCAGGTTGTGCTTTGTAAGTTAGCTGTTAAATCCGAATTGATTAAGAGGTATTCAAGGTATTGAGGACGATTTATGCCCTCTCTGTAAATTGGTTGAGGAAAATTCCACGCATTTATTCTTTATCTGTTCGGTTGCATGGTCTTTGTGGAACAAATTTTTAAACTTTTGGAGGTTTAGTTCTGTGTTTCCTGCTGATGTTATAACCTTTCTTATCGCTTGGGATGAGCTGAAATCTAATTCTGCTATTTGGACTTTCATTCCAGGGGTTATCATTTAGACCATTTGGAAGACTAGAAATTTTATTGTCTTTGAAGGGGGAAAGCTTGAACAGATATAATTATTTTTCTTATCAAGAGTTAGGCTTGCTTCTTGGTTTCTAGCTAAGAATAAAGATGTTTCTATTCATAAGGATTCTTTGATTATTGATCCTTCATTAGCGGATTCCTACTCGCCCTACAATTTATTGAAGTTTTCTTTAATCCCGTGGGTACCTCCCCCTGCTGGCTTTTTTAAATTGAATGTTGACGCAGCCATTAGCAGTGATTGGAAGAAATCGGGTATAGGAGGTATTTGGAGGGATCATTCATGTACAGTCCTAGGTTCTTTTCAGGAGTCAGCTGGTCCGGGACCTCCGACTATGCTGGAACTTAAAGCTATTCAAAGGGGTATTTCTTTCTTTGCTTCTGCTCAAGGGAGGGTTAAAGATAGGCTGATTGTTGAGAGTGATAGCAGGGTTGCAGTAAACTGGATCAACAATGTCGACTCATGCCCAGTTGTTTATGCCTTCGTTGTTAGAAATATAGTTGATAATCTTAGAATTTTGGGGGGATTATTAATTGGGTTGCAAGGACAGCTAATATGGACGCTGATGCTTTAGCAAAGGTTGGAATAGGCTAATTTTTATGTTTGCATTTTCAGTTTTGTCTTTGATTCCTGTTCGGGTGGGTTTTGTTGGCTGTTGTAAGGGTTATTTCGAAGAGATCGCTAGGCTGTAATTAGTATTTTCTTTAATGAAAATCTAAGACATTCTTTTCCTCCTTCCGCTGATTAAGGAGCTTTTTTCAAGCTCCATTAATCAAGAAGGAGGTTTTTAATTCTTTCACAAGAGCCAACTATGAGGGAGGTTTTTAACGAGACCTCCTATTCCTATAAAAAAAAGGAGGTTTTTAATGAGGCCTTCAAATCTTATCAAAAAAAAAAATCAGTCTAGAAAAGTCCTGTATTTTCCTGGTCTATTAAATGTTCTTTACATTTCGATTGTACTCATGTAAGGATTTAAGGAATTGTAAAAAAGGACCAGGTAATTCCTTGTTTTCTTGAGTTTGACTTGAAAAGTGAAGATTCATTTAAGACCCATCTATGCAATGAGATGGGATCTTCTGATTTATGTATTCATTACAGTCACAATTCACCACCAGACTTTCCACATATTAAGAACTTTCTTGCAATATGACTACTTTTCCATATACAATTTTCAGGAGGCTAATGAAGCAGGTGCCTTACGGTTAGCTAAGAACAAGCTTGAAAAGCAATTAGAAGATCTCACATGGCGACTGCATCTAGAAAAACGAATGCGGGTATAACTTATAGTTTCTGAACTGTTGTTTTAGAAAGCTGTAATCATATAAATTTGGAATGTTTGTACTTTGCTCTTAGATCTGTTATCTAGTGCCTCTGTTCTTTTCTTTAATAAAAGTATTCTGTTATTCTATGTTCCATTTTTTTTAAACGTGGCAATCTGCAGGTTTCCAATGAAGATACGAAGTCAGTTGAAATTTCAAAACTTCAGAAAGCATTGGAATCTTTGAAGCTTGAGTTAGATGCAGCTAAGCTGGCAACAATTAGTGAGTGCAACAAGAATGCAGTGTTGCAAAATCAATTGGAATTATCAAGAAAAGAAAAATCTTCTTTTGAAAAGGAACTTACTATGATGGCTAAAATGAGAAAGGAAAATGCATTACTTAAGGTTTGGTTTTTTGTTGATTACCATTTTTTATGATTAGGCTAAGAAAACTACTTACTTTCCACTTTGGAACGTTGTAGTTTACTTTCTTCTGATTTAAACATTTTCTTAGAAATTGAATTTAGAATATGCTTTCTGTATAATTTTCATCTGCTTTGCTATTAATAAGGACTTTCCTTCGACTTCTGTTTACTTTTTCAGAGTTCTTTGGATACCTTGGAAAAGAAGAATTCTTCCCTGGAGCTTGAGCTCAAGAAGGCTATAAAAGATGCCAATGATACGGTTGAAAAACTGCAGGAATTGAAACAAAAGAATTTTGAGCTCCAGAATAATATGAAAAGGTATCTTTCATAACTTGAAACTGTGGTTTAGACTTAAATAGATGCATGCGTATTCTATGCTTTGCATACTGCTTTTTTTTAAACTTATTTGTTTGTTATGGTGACATTGGATTTTGTTCTGCTATGATTTAGTCTTCTACCGACTGCTTTTTACATTGAATTATTTTGTTTTGTCATCTGAAGTGGATATACTAATTTGGTTTGCACACTAATTAATTTTACTTCCTCATTCATTTCGTTTGCTGATTTGTAACAAGTCTGGAGGAGAAGCTCTCACATTTAGAAGATGAAAATCTTGTTCTACGACAAAAAGCATTGACCCCGTCCCCGAAGAGCAACCGTGCTAGCTTTCTAAAGTCATTTTCAGAAGTAAGTGCATTATTGTTTTATCTTAGATGGCTTATATTTGCACTAATTGTAATTTTTTTGAATCTCGGATGACGCTGGCCTTGCATCCTTTTTCTTATATTCTCTTAAATTATTTTTCCTTTAAATTTGCATTTATTTGGGCTTACTGAGAAGTGGTTATTGTAAATTAATCTTTTCTTAATAACCCAGAAATATGGTAGTGCACTTGGTCTTCCTCAGACTGACCGGAAGCAAGCATATGTAAGACACACACACCCAAGTTTCTCATTTCTCCATTAGAAAATTATTGCTGCATTTAACTATTTTCAGCTCTGACTGGTGTGCAAGTTTTAAGCTTTCCTGATTATGTTCTCTTCTGCAGGAATCTCCCACACCTTCAAAACTTATTGTACCATTCTCACATAGCATGTCAGAATCAAGAAGGCTGAAACTAACAGCAGAGAGACAACAGGTTTCTTGTTTATACGGATATCATTTAAGTTTATTCTTTTGATAACTTTGCATTTGGATGACTTAAAATATAAGAATTTGTTTCCGCAGGAAAATTATGAATTTCTTTCAAGATGTATCAAAGAAAATTTGGGGTTTCACAATGGTAAACCGCTGGCTGCTTGTATCATATACAAATGTCTTCATTATTGGCATTCCTTTGAGTCTGAACGGACTGCTATATTTGACTACATAATAGAAGGAATCAATGATGTTCTGAAGGTACTTGCAGTACATCATCACAAACTTTCATGAAATTGAAAGGCCATTATTTGTAATAGATACTGAATCAATCCCATAATATTTTGAATAACATTTTAGCCTTTCGTGAATGTTCTCCATATTCAATCTTTTGACATTTTTGCAGGTTGGGCCTGAAAATGTAACCTTACCTTATTGGCTGTCCAACACCTCAGCACTTCTGTGTCTGCTGCAAAAAAATTTACGATCAAATGGCTTTCTTTCTGCTGCAACTCAGCGTTCTGGAGGAAATACTGGTTTAGCTGGGAGGGTTTCCTATGTGAGTTCCGTCACAATATTTTGAAATGACCTTTTTGGGTTGTAATTTTGTTATATCTAGTAGAGTTCTTGTTTCCTTTTAAAAAAAATTAATGCAATTCCTGCTAAAATATATCCCCATTTTTGTTTATTATGTTATTGTTATCATATGACTGAAGCAGACACCTTTATTTCTAATAATAGTCATCATTGCTGTATTAGGCTTGTAGTCATGTTCTATTCTTTTTAATTTTATCGCGTCATTGAACAACTTTGTCTAGTGAGCTGAATTTTGTTTTTGACACCTCTAGGGTCTAAAATCCCCTTTCAAATACCTCGGGTTTGAGGATGGTATGTCACATATAGACGCAAGATATCCAGCAATACTATTCAAACAACAACTAACAGCCTGTGTTGAGAAGATTTTTGGCTTGATTCGTGACAACATTAAGAAAGAATTATCTCCGCTTTTGGGACTCTGCATTCAGGTTTGTATTGAATGTTAGATGTTAATATCTTGTGCAGATCTGGAAGCTAAACCCAAATATCAAAATTATGACTTACCTGGCCCCAAAATGAGTTTTGATTATTATTTAGCTGTGTTTCTGCTATGTTTCAATCATCTGTTTGTGCTGTGCGGTTCAAGTGCTTAGCTCACTATTGAAGTGTTTGCCACTGTATAATGGAACTTGAGCGAAATGGCATTCATTGTCTGATTATGATTTGATCAAATTTTTTTCATATATGTTTTCATGTATATGCAATTCTTTTATTTATTTGTTTTCTTAAAATAAGGTATATTTGTTTGGATCCTTTGAGAAAGCACCAGAGGGTTGGAAACTTAAAATTGTGATTGTTGGATACTATTTTCTGATTTTGAAGGTGCCAAAAAATGCACGAATGCTTGCTGGGAAATCAAGATCTCCTGGAGGGTTTACCCAACAGTCACCTAGTAGTCAATGGGATAGCATCATCAAATTCTTGGATTCCCTTATGGATCGTTTACGTGAAAATCATGTACGTGTAATAGTTTGAAGCAAGGTGTTCCTCTTCTAGAAACAATAATTGCAACTGATAAACCTTAGTTGATAAGGTCATGAAATATGTGCAATTCTTGATGAGAGAATTGAATAATATCTTTATTGACTAATTAAAAATGGTTTGTCTTACAAAATTAATTAGAGCAGTAAAGTTAAAAATCATCCAAGCTTTTGTTTTCTTCAGTTGCCTTCTCTGACCCAGTCCCTGTGCATGTAGGTATCCTCTTTCTTCATTCGTAAGCTAATAACTCAGGTTTTCTCCTTCATCAATATGTCTCTTTTCAACAGGTATGTGCTTATCGTGTTTAAAATTTTCTTTAGAAACAATTGGTTGAATGATCAAACTATTAAGATAAAATTTTATCCAGTCTTTTGCTTCGACGAGAATGTTGCTCGTTCTCAAATGGAGAATATGTTAAATCTGGCCTAGCAGAACTAGAGAAATGGATAGTCAATGCAAAGGAGGAGGTAAATAACTTTCTTCTGCGAATTATTGTACCAATTGAATGCAATAGTATTTTATTCTGAAATATTGGAATATACAGTATGCAGGAACCTCATGGCATGAGCTAAACTATATTAGACAAGCTGTTGGTTTTCTGGTCAGTGTTCCAGCTTCATACGCACATGCATGTATATATATATACATCTGGTCTATTAAGCTATAAACCATTCACCTTTTTGTTCTACATTTATTTAGGTAATACATCAGAAGAGAAAAAAATCTTTGGCTGAGATTAGTAACGATTTGTGTCCGGTAAGCTATGCTCATCTGAGTCCCCTATTTCATTTCTCCTCTTGGAGGTTAATCGTGTTTCCTTGTATTGTGGAACTTGTACAGGCATTGACTATTAGGCAAATTTACCGAATAAGTACTATGTACTGGGATGACAAATATGGTACCCAGAGTGTGTCAAATGAGGTGAGTTACAGACTCGGTGTCTGGTAAATTTATGTTTTTATAATGTCACTTGGGTTTCTGACATTATCTATCATCAGGTTGTTGCTGAAATGAGGGAGATGCTGAACAAGGACAGCCAATATCTGGCCTCAAACTCATTCTTACTGGATGATGATCTCAGGTAATGTGTTTTCTGTTAAAGTTATTTTTTCTCCCCTGCCAAAATCCTCTTGGTTTTATTTAGGTCGACCCATGTTTTGTATATTTTCACCTAGGCTTGTTATTGAAGTAGAATTATTTTCTGATTACAGCATTCCGTTCTCAACGGAAGATATAGATATTGCAATACCAGCAATAGACCCTTCCTCCATTGAACTCCCTGAATTCCTATCGGAATATTCGTGTGCACAGTGTCTAATGCAGAATCAAAAGTAAGTCCACCACGTGATTCTGAAGCAGCTATTTGAACCCACAGTAGAGTTCGTGTTGAAAGTTAATGCATCGAAGATAAAAGATTTGCGCTGCAAAGAATCTAAAAACTAGTGAAAATACATCTATAATCTCCCATCTCTCTTGATGGAATCCACATTGGGTAGTTGTAGGACGTAGGTAACCACAATATTGACATTGAGTAGGCATAAGCCATTTGTATGGTTTTGAATTGAGAAGGATGCTTCTTGTTTTTTTCACCTGTGAAGCTTGTCCTCTCCTTTTTCATCCTTCAGTCACATTTGGTTTTAACTGTAGAAATGCTTTCATGTTGTATTCCTATGCCTGTACAAAGAACGTTTAGATTGTACATAGAATTGCCATTAATGCTCTTAAATCATGAACATTGTGCTTATTCAAGTGAATTCAGAGTTCAACTTGGTAGCTACTGATACAAACTTGAAATTTAATTTTTATATGTATTTAGCATTAATTATACTGATAATCACTTATGTTTGTGTTTTGTCTATTTTTGCTCACCTATTTCAAAAAACGTAAGATATGATTACTTTTGTTTTTATTTAATGAAGATGTATCACTTTTGTTTTTATTTAACTAAGATGTGATTATAATGGGTTAACTGTCGTGATCAATTGTTAAATATTTTGATATAATCACACATTTAGTTTTTGTTATTTTACATATTTTCTCAATTTAGTCATACTTTTAATAAATTAAAATAAATATAATTATCCAATTGAGTGATGCCACATGTCATGCCAGTAGGGGTGTTTAAAAGTACCTAACTTGTTGACCCATTAACTCAGTTAAAAATATCGGGTATTTATAATAAAAATATATGATTTTCTGGTAGAGTATTTGGCTTGTTATTTTTTAGGATTTTTGGGTTGGACTTGGGTCACAAAGTTTTGCTTAATTGGATACTCGTCGACCCAATATTTGATTTATTATATATATATATATATTATTTTTATTTTATATTAAATTTTTTATTCATAATTCTCAAAATTATTTCATTCTAGCATTTTAAAATATTAATTTCTTAAATTTTGATACCATAACGTTTTAAATTCATAATTTCTTAAATTATTTCACATTAATGTTCTAGATTATTTTTTTAAAATAGTTATTTTAACTTCAAAACATGTGAAATTTGATTATATTTCTATTTTAATTTTTAATAAATTTTATTTTAATTATGTAATTTGAATTTTTTAAACTTTACATGTGGATTATATATATTATAGACTTTTAAAATTTAAATTTAGAATATATATTTATATATATATTAAAAATAATATAATTTAAAGAAAAAAATAAAAAATTATGAATTAGGTACTCATGACTCGAATTATATATAATATAATTTTATATATATTAACTTATTAAAAATATTTTATTATTAGCTTAATTTACATGTATTTTATTTTTATTTTCATTTTAAAATATATATTTTATGTTAAAATTTATTTAAAATTATGACTAAATTAAAAGAATATGTAAATAACAATGACTAAATTTGTTATTATATCAAAATATATAACTGCCGTTCACGACAGTTAACTCGGGTGACTACATCTTAATTAGATAAAAACAAAAGTGGTCATATTTAAATTAAATAAAAACGAAAGTAATTATATCTTATGTTTTTTTGAAATTAATAACTAAAAGTGAACAAAAGAGAAACATAAGTGAACATCCGTAGTTAACCCATGTATTTATATATATTTGTTAAAAGGAAGTACTGAGCAGATGATTTATACACAACATGCATTAACGTAAACAACTTCAAATTGGCATAAAAAAAAGGAACTTGAGCTTGATTCCCG
Source organism: Hibiscus syriacus (assembly GCF_006381635.1). NCBI lineage: Eukaryota > Viridiplantae > Streptophyta > Magnoliopsida > Malvales > Malvaceae > Hibiscus > Hibiscus syriacus. The sequence goes on along the minus strand of NW_024063142.1, from coordinate 1,439,912 downwards.
TTTGAGTATATACATCAGACACTGTAAAATCTTCAAATGCTTATCAAGATTGTTTTTTAGAGATGGTTTAATCCTCAACTAGAGATCAACGTGTATGAGTGCTGCCCACAAGTGGTGCATTCCCGTCACATATCAGCCCACAAGGTCCGCCGATTATAGAAATTCCGGCAACTTAAAGACCGCGACGGTGGAGTGCTATACAACTGAAAAAAGTTGTGGTTTAAGGTTGGGTGCAAGGGAGGAAGAAGTTGAGGGCATGAAGTTGGAAGCAGAGTCGTAACTTGTGGTACCGCTCATGGCAACTGCTAGAAAAGCCAATGCAGTTTTGCTTGATCTCTTTGTACCACTTCTTGTTCCATGCAAGGTTGATGGGTTTTTTTTTTTTTGAAAGACTAAGCGGGGATACGAACGAACCTCACAGGCAAAACCCGGTGGAGGCAATCCATGGTGTCGAAGCCACCATTAAATGAGCTTTGAACTTCATCTTCGTCGGAGGACACATCATCACTATTCATCCCGACCAAAGACGACGTCGTGGTAGACGATGAACAATCATCTTCCTCCTCCACCTCTTTCATTTGGTCCACCAGCGTGGGTTCAAATCTGGAAGCATTATACGCTTCTATGCTTCCCAATACATGGAAGTAATTCTTTTAAATTTAAGCAAAAAAAAATCACATTTTTTTAAAGAAATGTTAAGAACTAAATATTTTGTAATTAAACACAGAAAGGAAGGGTTGAGCCGGGGAGGAGTCGGCTTGAACCTTGAATGGGCCGAATGGTTTTGTAGTATCGCCTCATAGGAGTGGGTAATTGGGGCCGAGCCCGAGATGTTTAATTTAATATAGTAAGTTAGTTTTTATAATTAGGTAACTACATATTTAGTACATGAACTATCAGTTTTTATAAAACCACATCTAAAATTTAATTTTTTTTGTTTCATTTTAGTACTCATGTTTAAAATTTAACGTTAAAATTTGAAAATATTGAAAGTTTAGTTACTAAAATAGACCAAAATTGATAGTTTAGGTACCAAACACGTTAAATTTTTAACGATAGAGTATTGATATGAAACAAAAACTAAATATTAAGCATGATTTTAAAAAAATTTAAAAATTTAGGTACTAAAACGGATTAAAATTGATAATTTAGATACTAAATGTATAATTTACCCTATAATTAATAAGTCACGTGCGGAACCAGTTCAACGTTACGTCTTTTGTTTCGCTGTCAATGCAGTTGGGTTTTAGGTTAGTTTCAATGCTTATGTTACTCGCCTAACTGCTGCATCAAGACTCACGCACTTTTATATAACCGGTTCAAAGTAATATTTGTTATGAATACTATTAATTAGGGGTGCACAAAAAATCCGAAAATCCGATTTTACGAAAAAAATATCCGAAACCGGATTTGGGAAAAATCGGTTTTTTTTTAACCGGATCGGATTTTTTTTAAACCGGTTATTTTAACCGGTTTGGAGAAAAAACCTAGACCGGTTTTTTTACCGGATAAAAAACCGGTTTGAAAAAAACCGGTTAAAAACCCGGTTTTTATCCGGAAAAAAAACCGGTCTTGGTTTAAAAAACTAGCCGTTAATATAGCCATTGGGAGGGTTTTGTGATCGTTTTTGACTGTTTTTTTCTTTAAAAAATTACCATTTTACCACCATAAACATGTATAAATAGGTTGGGGATGTATTTGGTTGATTACAAATTTCTCAAATCTTATTACACAACACTTAAACATCTTTCAAATCTTACTTTTGTAATTTTTTGTTCATCATGAGTAACACGGCTGAATCTTCCGTCGGGGGAAACCTTGAAGTCGTGAGAGTGATCGAGCACACTCGAAACAAAGACATTTGGGATCACTACGATTTATGTGAGATGTCAAATGCTCGAGGAGGGCGCGTTGTAAACTTGTCTAAAGTTTCTTGCATCGGAAGGAACACAACGTTGAAGAACCATTTGACAAAATCATGTAAGGCACTTCGCTCAAGATCAGATCCTAGTCAATCGAATCTTACACCGTAAGGTGATGTTTTTGTTTACGACAACGAAAAATTACGAGAAGCGTTTACAAAGTTTGTGATTACAAAAGCATTGTCGTTCGACCACTTTGATGATGAAGATTTCACGATAACAATTCAACAACTAATGCAACCACGTTATACTCAAGTAAGTCGTACGACCCTTAGAAGATGCTATAAAAATGTGGCGTACGGCGAGGGAAAATGATTTTAGGATTCCAAGAACCCATTATGGTGTGAACTTACATGTGACGTGAATTATTGAGAGACGCATACCGGTGCTAATTATTTACACTTTTAAAAAGGGTAATTTGTCTTTATAAATTAGAAAATAAAATTTTTTTATATCCTTTGATAATGCATCGAATAATACAAACGCGGTTCCAAGATGAAAATATTACTTTCACCGATTTTAGACGGTGCGTTTTTCATACCCGTTGCGTTGCACACATAATTAATTTATCCGTGCAAGCCGGTTGGAGGTTATTGAGCCGATTAGATTAGAATTTAAAACAATGATAAAATCGGTTCTTTGTAACAACAACAAAGACTAAATGATATAAACGATTTGTAAGTCCGTTAATAAAAAAAGCTTTGGGTCTTAATTTGGATTGTCCAACTCGTTGGAATTCAACTTGGATGATGATGCATACTGCCTTAAGGCAAAGGGAAACATTGCAAACATTTCACGATCGGCTTTTCGAGAGGGGTCATGTCCCAAACATTTATCCGGATTCGAGTTGGGAAACTATAGCCAAAATAACCGATTTGCTTGAGGTTTTTAAAAATGCAACAACTTTTTTATACGGTGTTTATACCCTACTAGCCCGTTGGTTCTTAATCAAATATTTTGTAATGACAAATTGTTATTATATCAAATATATAACTGCCGTTCACGACATTAACTCGGGTGACTACATCTTAATTAGATAAAAACAAAAGTGGTCATATTTAAATTAATTAAAAAAACGAAAGTGATTATATCTTATGTTTTTTTTTAAAACAAAAGATAAACATAAGTGAACATCCGTAGTTACCCATGTATTATATATATTGTTAAAAGGAAGTACTGAGCAGATGATTTATACACAACATGCATTAACGTAAACAACTTCAAATTGGCATAAAAAGGAACTTGAGCATGATTTCCCGTTTGAGTATATACATCGACACTGTAAAAATCTTCAAATGCTTATCAAGATTGTTTTTTAGAGCTGGTTTAATCCTCAACTAGAGATCAACGTATGAGTGCTGCCCACAAGTGGTGCATTCCCGTCACATATCAGCCCACAAGGTCCGCCGATTAGAAATTCCGGCAACTTAAAGACCGCGACGGTGGAGTGCTATACAACTGAAAAAAGTTGTGGTTTAAGGTTGGGTGCAAGGGAGGAGAAGTTGAGGGCATGAGTTTGGAAGCAGAGTCGTAACTTGTGGTACCGCTCATGGCAATTGCTAGAAAAGCCAATGCACTTTTGCTTGATCTCTTTGTACCTCTTCTTGTTCCAGCAAGGTTGATGGGGTTTTTTTTTTGAAAGACTAAGCGGGGATACGAACGAACCTCACAGGCAAAACCTGTGGAGGCAATCCATGGTGTCGAAGCCACCATTAAATGAGCTTTGAACGTCATCTTCGTCGGAGGAACATCTCACTATTCTCCCGACCAAAGACGCACGCGTGGTAGACGATGAACAATCATCTTCCTCCTCCCCTCTTTCATTTGGTCCACCAGCGTGGGTTCAAATCTGGAAGCATATACGCTTCTATCTTCCCAATACAGGAAGTAATTCTTTTAAATTTAAGCAAAAAAATCACATTTTTTTAAGAAATGTTAAGAAGTAAATATTTTGTAATTAAACACAGAAAGGAAGGGTTGAGCCGGAGAGGAGTCGGCTTGAACCTTGAATGGGCCGAATGGTTTTGTATCGGGTCATAGGAGTGGGTAATTGGGGCCGAGCCCGAGATGTTTATTTAATATAGTAAGTTAGTTTTTATAATTAAGGGTAACTACATATTTAGTACATGAACTATCAGTTTTTTATAAAACCATATCTAATTAATTTTTTTTATTTCATTTTAGTACTCATGTTTAAAATTTAACATTAATTTGAAAATATTGAAAGTTTAGTTACTAAAATACCAAAATTGATAGTTTTAGGTACCAAACGCGTTAAGTTTTTAACGAAGATTGATATGAAACAAAAACTAAATATTAAGCATGATTTTGAAAAAATTAAAATTTAGGTACTAAACGGATTAAAATTGATATTTAGATACTAAATGTATAATTTACCCCTATAATTAATAAGTCACGTGCGGAACCGTTCAACGTTACGTCTTTTGTTCGCTGTCAATGCAGTTGGGTTTTAGTTAGTTTCAATGCTTATGTTACTCGCCTAACTGCGCATCACTCACGCACTTTTATATAACCGGTTTCAAAGTAATATTTGTTATGAATACTCTTAATTATTTGATAATAAACGTTCAATTACACTGGTGTAATTATTATGCTCGAAACTGTGACCTCTAAAAATAACAATAATTCTTTTAACCACTGAAATAAATTAATTCATACATGCACTTATAATTAGATATACTACTCATATGGTCCAATAACAGACCACAGTTAAAGCCTAAGTTTGGGGTACAAGAATAATTTAGAGCAGACTTGGAATTTTATAAACATAGGTGTTGTATTAGTAGGAAATAAATATCTTATCATCTTCATATGTCGATCCAATATCTCCCACACAAAACAACTCATCTGAACAAATCAGCCCCTAGAATCATGGGGATTTTAGAGAGAAAAAAAATGTGGGGAAATCGAAACTTTAGCCGTGATGAAAATAAGGCAGCATTCCAAAGATGGGTGTTTCCTCCAACCTTAAAAACATCCAAATGGTGGATCCACAGACTCAATTATGAACAGTCTTTGCCATCGTTCACAACAACCCGGCCTCGAATAGATCTCTCCGTCTCAAAGACTCGTCAACGAGCTTGAAAGTTTTCTTCACAAGCTTCTGGTCAAGAGCATTGGTCCTGTATCTTAAAGACCTCGGTCTACTCGATCAGGGCCGGAGCTTTGAAAATATAACTCCTCGAATTTCTTTTTTACGAACCTTAACAGAAAGAGAAACATAAACAGTCTTGGAATGAAAATTCCTTCTTTGTAAGATTTATGATGGAATTAAAAAAAATTGCTTACTCGTATGCATGCTCGATCTCTTGTTTTCCCGTTGAAACGGGATGGTAGTCTATGAACCACTGGCATACATTTATTGGAACCTACATAATGTCGGGCGTCAAACCACACTGATACTGACCATAAATATCCTAAAATTTATACCATACTTCTGGACTTTACCTTTAGAGCTTTCTTTTCAATATATCGAATTTGTGAGACAGTCTGAAGGATGTTTCTGCAGAAAAGAACCAGGTTTTAGATAAGCAAATTGCAGCTATGATCAATACTTGATTATTAGATACACAAGGAGCATATATAGCCTAAAGAGAACCTCAAAGCATGGCTGCTTTAACACCCAATCAAAGAGTTCTTAGTCTCCATCATCCGCTTCTTCTGTTCATCCTCGAAAGTGTTTGATCACCTAAAACCTCAACAGTTTCTCAGTTAACATTTCTGCATTTTATACCACGCTCTGATATAGAAACAGCTAGGTACCGTCACCTATACAGACAAAACAGAATTTAGAGACGGCAAAAGTAAAACGGATCTTACTCACTAATAGCAGCACAAAATCACAGCTGTTACACCTTCAAAAAGATGGATCCCCTTCTCTCATTTCTCTGGCCTCCCACATCGAAGAGTCTGTATACTTCACCACTTTTCTTATTCTCCCCCACAGGGCTGCAAAGCAGACGTCACAGACGACACAAATTAGTAATCATATATCCTACAAAATGCCAAACACAGGAACCATGTAGCATCTATGATGAAACCATAATTGAGTACCAATTTTAATTTATCTATATAAGCATATAAATCTGAACTCAATCAGACTTCTGAGAAGGCGAAAACATGGTTCCTTTATTAGGTTTAACTTAATGCTCACATCAATGAATTTGCATAAACAAAGGAAAGACTAAATCACTAAATATAGTTCACCTGAACCGGATTTCGACGACACCAGTTGTACGAACTCTTGCATATAGAACATTCCTCTCTATACGAACCAGATTAAGAAGCTGATTTAGAGAAAATATCTTTGGAAGATAAGTTTATATAATGCAATGCCAACAACGCTTGAATGTTAACAAAGCCAATTTTCGTTTCAAGGTTTTGTTTATCAAGCATGCTCATCTTGAGTGTATTGATCATATGTATGCTGATTTTTTTGATGGGCAAGACATATGCATGACACTAAAACCTCTTTAAGGAGGAGATATTGCAAATTCTAGATACCTTTGTTGGAATATAATTGGCATCCGACAATCTTTGCAAATTTTCCATGAAATAATGAGTACAATCTGGTACTTGAAGTTCATTACCACGAGTATAGGCTTCCTACAAGTAAACAGAGTGATTAAGTACTAAAACACACCATCGAACAGACCTAAACACAAACTAAGCAATGGAGCTACAAATCAGCTTATATCATTTATATAAAGCATACTAGCATATTTCCTGAATTGCAGAATCTACACCTGAAGGGAAATAAACCAACACACCCTTTTCAGGTTTTGCGTACTTTTATAGTCTGGGTCCTCTACATAGAATGTTTGGTCCTTGCATGGTGGTAGCAAAGCCTCAAGGTTTCTTGCTGGCAGTGGATATGTATTTGGTGACTAGCAGGAACTGCTGCATCACTATGGTAATGGTGTAATGTAGCTGAAAATTTGAGATATCCTGCTTCATCTTATGGAGAAGATCATATTTCAGCCAGTATTTTGAACCTGCCACTCAAACCTTGGGACAAGCAACTTGTTAACAGTAATCAGCCGATTGGCAATGGGAGAGAGGGGCAAACATATAATGGAAATTCTAGACATGCATTCGTCAATGATATTTTGGGTGAGCAAACAGACATGGATGATATGATATGAGTCATGTGATGACTTGTATCATCTAATTAGATATTAATTTATTTAATTAAATTAAAACAAATATAAATTGATAAATATTTATATTAAGTATTATATTCATAATTATACCAATTTTAAAATGTCATATCACTAACTCTGTTAAATATAACAAATATAACGATTAGTAGTCTGATTAAAGAATTTAAATAGTTAGGTATTTGATTGATGAAATTGGAACAGCGATGGTCAAATAAAATTGAGCAATAGTTGAATGATCGATCGTGCAGTTTACCCGAAAATAATATATCACTTACATTATCTTGTAATTTGAAAGAAAACTGTACGCTTTTTAAAGAAAAAATTATAAATACTAAGATTTAAAATTGAAATAATTTTCGGTATACAAACATCGGTGTCCTTTATTAGAGTTGACCCCTAATATTATTAAGTAGGGTTCCCACCATATTACTATAAAGTTGTTGCCTTAAAAGCAACTACATCGTCGAAAAGTATAATAATCCAGTTATATGTATTAAACTATTACAAATTAATTATTATATTTTATTAAAATATAAAATAATTATCAAATTTATTTTACTCATATATTATAATATTTAAATAAAATTATATAGATTTCTTTAAAAATACAAGGTCAACTTATTTTTTAAAATGAATATTCATTTATTTTATTTTACATTATAACATATAAAAATTACATAAAACTTTTTCTTTTAAAATTTTTAGGGTTTTGACACCCTCATCTTAGGGAAAAGACGTGTTACGATTAAACGCTATCGGTTTTGTTATTATTTAAATAATAAAATCGGTTAAAAAAATTAACGAAAATATTATTGTTTTACCGGTTTTATTATTATTGGGTGTTTTACCGAGTTTGTTAACAAAACCGATAAAACGCTATCGATTTTGTTATTGTTGGGCACTTTTTCGGAAATATTAAAAAACAATAATGTTTTAGATAAAAATAATAATAATTTAGGTAAATTTTTACCGATCTTATTATTTAAATAATATTAAAACCGATAACGTATTTTTTTAACCGTATTTTAAGAGTGCCGACTCATCTTATGTTGGGTCCGCCAGAAATGATATCAAAACAGTAAGAAAAATCAACCCAGATCAAACGAAACATAAAACAAGCTCTAGTTTTTGGAATTGACCCACCGCTCGGGCGGGTATGCCCCATTTTACATTATTCCGTCCTTTTCTTTTTCTGCATATATTGATTTATGTTTGGGGACGGACTATTGACCGACACAAAGGCTAAACCTAAGCAGAAAGGGAGGTTTGTAGTTAAAGATGGAAACTTTCAATTTTAGCTGTCTAACCGACATCATCGAGCCCAGTTACCGAAGGATGTTCGAAAGACGAGAGCGGGTCAATGGAGCTATCATTTAAACTAATGAAACGTACCTCTCCACTCCCCAGTTGCATACTTGGGCATAATATAAGCCCATGCCTGAAAGCTGCACCGTAAAGAGATTGGATCAGAAGCTGGGCTGGCTTCAGAATTGACCCGAGTGTGTGTGGATTATGGGCAATAGTGATTTGCAAGATATCATTCTCAATATGAAAGATCTTCTTCAACGGGTACGGCGTTGTCGGTATTATTTGTAGATATAAAATCTCTTTTATTCAGTTTTGTTTGTTGACATGATATGATAAAGACATGCAGGAAATGATTTGACAATTTGCAAGGAAATATTGTGCTTAGTAGCATGTGTCGAGGCTTTGACGCTTGCCCCTTTACATGCCTGCATTCCTACACTTGGACCGCCTAAACCTTAGCTTATACCCCTCTTCTACTCTTACATTTCCCCTTCACGTTTCTTCCTTCCCTTTTATAAATACTTTACTTTTATTTAAACCGATTGAGTTAATATTATGCATTAATTTATTATTTTTTAAAAAATTATTACCCAAATTCAAAATTCATTAAAACGAAAGATATTTCGTAAGCACGTTCGAACACTTTTTTTTATTAATTTTAGATAAATATAAAGCAGTATATGTTTTAAAGGTAACTCTCAATTTTTTGACATTTAACCCTTTTTTGACATTTAACCCTTACACTCCTAACATATATGATACTCAAATTCAAATCCTCAAAGATTAACAACAATATATTTACCACGAAGATAATTAATTCGTACAAACACATTCTTTTAAATGTTGGTAAACTCTCATCCATTATTTTTCATTTCACTACTATTTAATACAAACTTAATCACAATTCATCATTAGTTATGATTACCATTCACGCAATCAATAAAATGAATCCTATAAATATTTTTGATAATAATTATTGTATTAGAAAATAATAAATAAAATAATAATAGACTGAATCTCAATCCTTAAATATGGCAAAACTTTCGAGATAATGTTCTCGAATTTTTTATTTAACGATATAACGTACTTCCAAGATTAATTGCTCAAATAGGGCGAATTGCACAGTGTTGGTCCGGGCGACCTACGGCGTGGCTGCTTCCCAGCATAGGTTGTCATGCCCTCCGGGCGACCTTGTAGGTCTCCATGCACGCTGGGCAACCTTGTTCTGCACCCTGCTCCCCGCTGCATGCTCGCCTGCTCCCCACTACATGCAGGCGACCTCTTCCAACGTGCATGGTGACCTCTTCCGACGTGCATGGTACATGCAAAGCTTCATCCTCTCACCACAGCTCGTAGCAAAGCTTCATCCTCTCGCCACAGCTCGTAGCAAAGCTTCATCCTCTCGCCACAGCTCGTATAAAAAACTTTTGTCGTGATTTCATTGCTGCATGCATGAGGGAGATAGGGGTGAGGGAGGCAGAGTCACCTTTTTCGTGATTTCAGCAGAATCACGGAGGAGTTCGAGCTGCTTGCATGGCGACCTACAAGGTCGCACCGAGTGTATGGCTACCTATGATCTCGTTTGGCTTTCATGGCGACCAATCCATGCACTGTATAATTCACACCATTTGAACAATTATTTCTTGGACAACATTATCACGTGAATTGTTTTTTTTCACAGTAATATCTCGTGAGTTTTGCCCCTTAAATATTATGAAATAAATATGTTTGATAATAATAATAGTCTCAACCGTTTGAGCTCAGATCTACACTCGGCCGCCGGAAGACCTGGAAATATTACTGGAGGGGGATGCTAGCAGTAGAGGAGCAGCCAACACTGGCTGATTAGAAGACTAATATTTTCCTTTCTCTTCATGTATTCAAAAAAAAAAAAACTATGCGGATCAAATTAAAATTCAATAATTTTTTAAAATTCAATAATTTTTTTTAAAATTCGACCCTAAAATTAAAATTTACTGGCTCCTAATTGCATTTCCGATAGCTGAACTAGTGTCTTTAATCCAAATGATTTGTGTAATTGTTCTTAAGACTTTTTTGAACAAATTGTTTTTTGGACTCGATCAAACATAGTTAAGACAAAGAAAAATTAATTAATGTATTATTTCATCAATGATATCCCATTTAGCGAAAATGTGATACTATATAATATTATTGAAAAAAGGGGGCAATAAAGAAATTACAATAAAATATATAAAAATGATGGATATTGGAAAATTTGTAGAAGAAAAAACAAACTCTTCTAGCTAGACACATAATAATATTATTTTGCTGAATGACCTGCAATGCATGCCGAACTTCCACACATTTGCAAGCCTGTTATTTAGATTTCTAGGAACAGCAGTGCTTAGAAAAGTGGGAGGGGGGGGGGACTTAAAAATGAAAACAAAAGGGACATAAATTGCCAAAGGTTTGATTAATTAAAAAACACAATCAATCCTTGTTAAGATAGCCATTCCCCATCCATTCCTTCAATTTCTCCAATGTCCATGCTGTGTAGTAAACCCAACCAATTAAGTTAGTTAACTTGTAAAATCTCAACTGATATACTTGTAAAAAAGTTTTGGATTCTTACCAAGGTAAGGCGGGATCCTGGGTAGTCATCAGGGCAAATATCAGTGAAATGGTGTTGCAAGCAGGCGTCATTTGCTTCAACCAGGCAGGGAACTCCATCACTTGATCAAATGGTTGATACTCATCCTCCTCCTCAGCTTTCACTTCCGGTGCCCCAAGTTCCATAGTCTTCAAGTACTTGAACCACCATGCTGATGTTACCAGATTCACGGTGTCATCCCACTCCTTCTGGTGCTGCTCTCCTAACGATCTGATCTCCGTCATTTCCTCGTCATCCGTAGTTTGATGCAGCCCTCCCCCTCCGTGGGATTTAGTTAGATCAGCCCCCACTTCATGTGATGATAGTGCAACCGAAGGAACTTCTTCGGTTACAACCGACAGAGTCGGCGAGGACGAAGACGACGGAGATGATGATGAATAGATTGATGGGTTGTTGTTGTTACGGTAAAGGCTGGTGTCTATGGTGTTGAAATCTTGAAAGTTAAGGTTTAGGCCTAAGGTTTGGTTTGGCAAAGTGAAGTTGATAGCATCTGTGGGAGATGAAAAACAAGGCCAAGAATATGGATTTGCAGGAGCAGGCGTAGGAGGAGGGTAATGTTGAGAGAAAGATGAAAAACTGTATAAATTATAACTAGACAAGTTGTTTGTGGTGCTTGATGGGTATATCCTAGGACTTCTACACTTTGTCTTTGGTTCTTGTTCAAAAGGTGGTGGTGGAGAAGAAAGATGAGAGGTAGTATGGGACAACAATTGCTGCTCTTGCTGCAGATGCTGTTGTTGGCTCTGTTGATCATTTGCATGTTTCATGGAAGCTCTATGGGACTTGAGTGCAGTGACAATTTCTCTCCTAGCCTCAGCCATATTAAGCAGCCTTTCTTGGTAAGGCCTGCTGGTGTGAAGTCTCCTCCTCACCTGCTTCTTATGTTGTTGAGGTTGGGGTTGTTGCTGGGTCGTCTGTGGCGGTGTTTCACTGAAACCCTCGCCGAATCTGGCCGAGTTCTGCCCGTCGAAACCGTCGTCGGGGTGGTTTTTGGTTCCGGAAGTGGTGAGTTGTTTAACAAGGTTACGGATATAAGCACCGGACAGATGAGGCTCTTCTTTGAGTTTACTACTTTTATCAATTTCCATTCTGTCTTTTGTTTCGTGCTTGGAAGATCGACCCTTCATGTCTTCTGTTTCTTTCTTTCTTTCTTCTTCTTCTTCTTCTTTGTTTTTGCCTTTTCAAGTTGGAACTTAGAACCGAATAGAGAAAAGGTTGGTTGGAAGAATCATTGATTTTACACTCAAATATTCTAAAAGAAAAAGGGAGAGAGTAGAAAATGCACAGAGGCAATGGTTAAGAACAGAGGAACTGAAAGGGAAGGGGTACTTTATAAAGACTAGACGGTAGGCAGTGTCCTAGGGTTTCTCATTTCTTTTGGATTTTTCCTGGTTTTGGTAATCAACATTTGTTACCATTTTACTACATGCTTTAAATGGTCATTTCAGGATTCAGATTCTCTTTTACCAAAATGCCAACTCTATTCAAACATATATACATAAACAGTGGAGGTTTTGGTTGTTGGTCATTATGTCAAAGGGGACAGCTTCTGACTCATAGGTTGAGGATTTTGGACGGTGAAAATGAGGTGAAATGGTTGAAATCCTTTTTTTATACACTCAAATCAGGTAAATCGATATTTTACTTTGTAACTTACTGAATTTTAACCAGAGTGAAATGGGGGCAAGGTAGATGTGAAATATATGGTATATTTGTCCGCAAGTACGATGGGACCAGGCAATGAGAAACGTCAGCAACATCCTAATACAAGAGACTGACAGAAGAATCTCCATTACTGTTTAACTTTCCTTTATATATAAGAAAAGAAGGAAGAACGGACTTGGAGTATTTCTGTTTTTAAAAAACAAATTTGTTGGACGTGATTATTTGAGTCTGAACAGAGAACTTGGACCTTTTTCGCAAACCCATTTACGGCAAGTTTGTTTGAGCCTCTTCTGTTCTGTTTGATCAATCAAACAAATTGAGGACATGATTTGTGCCTGTCCCATGCCACCATCTCCATCATCATCTATTAAACTGTTTACTGCAATTTTAACCAGACCCCTTCATTTTTTACTGCAACTTTATTTCTTACTCCAATGGGAGGTGGCAGAGTCAGAGGCATGGCTTTCTGCTGATTCTATCAGAGCTTTTCAGGCACCAGAAACAAACAGTGAAAATAAACCCCAGAGAAAAGATATTATTACTGTTGTCTAATGATAGTAATATAAACAAATCACAGCTTAAAGCCTTTACCATGAGGCATTGGCGGCTCAGAACTTATCTCAAGCTTGCAGTAGCATCTTGAACTACGTTAAGATTACTACAAATAAATCATAAGTAAACAGGTAGAACTGTAGAAGGAGAACAACATACACAACAAAATGGGGGATAAAAGAGAGGATAATTACAGACTGTCAATAAATCACGATTATGGTGAAAAACTATGCAGAGAAAATGGAGTAAATACAGCACAGAAACAAACATGTGAAATGTATAAGCGTGGCCATTGGGATACTTACAAGTGACACCAGAACAGACAGAAATATTTATAGCAAGGATAAAGATAAACATAATATAAGATTTTAATACATAGAGAATATATTGGTGTAGAATGGATATGCATGCATGGCTAGGATTGTAAATTAACCGAATGAACACACGAGTATTTTCACGTTCGTTTGTTTAATTTTAACTGAACGAATACGAACAACTAGACGAACGGATTTTTTTGTTCATGTTCGTTCGTTTAAATGATAAACAAACGTAAATGAAGAACGTAAACGAACATAAAATTATTTGGATTTATATTTGAGAAGAGTTTTTTTCTTTTCAAATAATTTTAGGATTTATATATTTTTTAATTGATTTGTGTTTTTTTTATTTGAGTTTAAAATTAATTGAGTTTAAAAATATTAATACATTTAAGGTTAAGATTGATTAAGTCTTAATATTTCAAACGGTCTAGAGAAAATAAACAAACAAAAACAAATGAACATAAACAAACATATTATCGAATGTTCACGAACGTAAATGAATAAACGAGCCTTTTGTTGGTGTTTGTTCATTTGATTAAACGAACATAAAATCTTGTCCATATTCATTCATTTAATAAATAAACAAACTTCTCATCAAACGGTTCCTTCAAATTTCGTTTACAAGCGGATGCATGGTATTAGGCATTAGAAATGAAAATAATAGCATGACTTTGAAGAGGGTTTCAGTGTGCGTGTGTTTTCCTGAAGAGTAATAAATATGTTCACCTAATTCGGCGTAAAACTATGGTTTCAATGTTTTATACGCCGATTTAACCGTAAAACTATGGTTTTGCTCCCACCTCCCACCTGGTAAATCCTCGTCAAACGCAGAATTAGGAGGACTAATAGCTGCAATTTTAGACCAAATCTGTTCCGGAACAAGCTAAAAAATGGGATTATCGCTGGTCGAGGCAGTTAGGATGTGCACCTTAGATTGCAACGGCAACAAACCAGCTGGCAGAGACCTTCTATCGGATGGGTTAAAGGTAGCTCTGATGGACCGATGGATTGCTTAACTAGAATAGCTTCTGCAGTTGGGGTTTTATGAGGTTCGAACGGTGGTTGGATTGCCGGATTTGCCCGAAGCATTGGTATGTGTTCCGTCCTAAATGCAGAGCTATGGGCTATACATAATACAGGATACGTTGGAATTAGCTTGGAAGTTTGGAGTGCATAAGATAGAAATGGAGTCCGACAGCATAGCGGCGATTGAAGCGACCAAAGGCAATACCCAAGATGTAGCCGATAATCTTGTTAGATTGGCGAAGAGGAGTCCGATTGGTGTGAAAATATTCAACGAACCTCCAATGGAGGTGGCTGATCTGTTGGATCTAACTTAAGTCTTCTTTCTGTTATGCTAGTTCAGTATTATCAAAAATATATATATGTTCACCAATCCCTTGCGCATGATATGTCATGGCAATATGGCATGCCCTCGGATGAAAAAACATTGCTTTCAACGAATCACATAATTATTATTTAAGCCAAGGTAAGGTAGCATACGTTCGCCGTCCATGACCATCCATATATCCATTCATCCCCACATATGCTTCATTCTCTTTCTCAGCTGCATACTTTTGGATTCCGTTCACACCACCCCTGGAGATTTTACTTTACCTTTTGCAAAATTACTATCCTCACCTATACCATCCGTCCATTTTATTTAGGCATCAAAACAAGGCTTCTGTAACCAGCAATCGTAAGCTGTCACCTGATAAAGCGATACCACGTGTTCATACCCGTGTGGCTCCAATCAGAGGCAGTTTGCCACGTGGGATTGCACGGAAAGGGACAACTTCTTGGCTGGCACTTCCCACCGCCGATAAAGCCTGCGCCTTTGCCCTTCATTTCCCTGTTCTCACTTTCATGCTTACGTTATTGTAACCTCAATAACTTTATCTTGACAAATCCACGTAAATGAACAAACGGTACGAGTGTTTATCCAAATCAAAAGAACAAAATGTTGATAAAAAACCAAAAAAGAAAGAGAAAATTCATATCCAAATTCAAGCAACTTGACCCACTATGATTCTCAAACCGTTTTGTTTGAAAAAAACGATCATTTTGTTTTATATTCACGCTTTTATCTCTTACTCTTAATTACTTGCTGTTCAAGTTATTTAGGCAAGTTGAATTCTCTCATCTGACCAAACAGGATCCTGGCCGTAAAAACTAAAACAGTGGGTCATTGCCATCAAGAATGGCTTAAATACAAGTCCAATTTGAATTTGTCTTCATATCCTGCCCCATCTCTGCCACAGCACATTGCTGATGTTTCAGCCTTCGTATTTAATAACTGCAGCTGTTATGTTTTCCACTTAAGTTCGTGTGGTGAATTATTGAATTGAAACTAGAGGAGATGAAGGTGTGCTTCGAGTTATACCGTAATCGATCACGATATCATTTGTTATTTTCACGATCGTAATAAATATGAGAGTATCAAAAAATTTAAAACTCAGTTGTTTTTTTCATGGGATGATGCAGCCCCTCATACTGTGTTTTGCTCTCCATTTACCCTCCAAACTGAATGGTCACTTTCCGCCATAAGTGGGAGGGCATGGGGGTGGCGGTGGCGGTGGGACCATTTTCCATATTTCAATCTGCTACCAACAGCATACTGCTACTGCAAACACAGCTCTCTCTCTCTCTCTCTCTCTAGAACACAAAGATGAGAGAGATAATTAGTAGGCATCAAATGTTTGGAGTTTGGACCCTTGGTTTTTTTCTTTCTTTTTGTCTATTATTACTGCTTTGGTTATGGTTTTTTTTAATGGCAAGTTGCAGCCAATAAAAACCCAGCATTTCCAATCCAATTCTATGCCAGACCACTTTCTTTTCTCTGAAATATAAAGTGCAAGGGGATGACCACAAAGAGAGAACTGCAGTGCAGCAGTCCCTGATATCTTTCAATCTTATCACAATTTTATTTGAGGTGTAATATTGGAAAAGAAATGTAAATTTTATCCCACTTTAATGCAGGAACATGATAGGAGCTGATGGTGAGAGGTGACATGCATGCAGGAGGAAGAAAATATCAGACTCATCAGCCGCATGCATGCATTCAAATTAAGAAGCAATGGGCTATCCATAAGATAATAAAATGCTTCTGCATGCAGCCAGCGTCTTACTGTGGAATTTTCTCAAATCAATTGCTAAGCAAAGATCAATTGATTTGAGAAAGTGAGTAATGAAACCAAGTTTGCTGATGTGGGTGCTGATTCACTTTACATGGTGCATTTCCTCAAGACAATATATACATTTGTTTTTATTACGACTCCTTTTTTCAGTTTGTTGCATCATCTTGTGCATATCCTAGTTCTTTTCCTGTATAAAAAGATGACTTTTCGAGCGTAACCCAATCCATTCATGCACTCTTACATGATGACATTCAAGACATTTAATTCGAACCAAATTCTAAACAAGTGATCTCTTTTTATCCCATTTTGCGACTTTTGTAAGTGAAGAAAAAGAAGAAGGGAGAAGGGTTAGAAAGATTATTCTCAAAACTACTCTCCATGAGATTAAAAACTTTGTATGAATCATCGTAGAAGTAGCAGATGAAACTTTTAATTTTACCAAATAATATGTCGTTATATTTATGTGATCTCGTTTAATAAGTTTAGAGTCAGCAAACAATTTCTTTTTTCATGCAGAATGGGTCAATAATACGAACAAGATTGATAATATCTAAATTAATCAGATCACTTGAAATCCGTTGAACATCATCAACTCTATCAAATTCTACTTCAACCCGTTCAAAATGCTAGTTGTAGGCCGCTAATAACTACCCATAGTTCAACCTTGTCTGGTCAGAACTTATCGGGTTCGGGTCTCATACCCTTCTAACTCAATAGCGCTTGAGGCTTTGACTAAGCTGTCCAATCTTCGGCTTGCCTGTACGAGCCGTCCCAATCCCAGCAGCTAGGCCCACGTTATTAAACATTGAAGCCAATGGCCCATTCCATTAAATGCAAAATGAAAATGGTAATATTTCATATTTTTTTCAAGAATCATTTTTCATCAATAAGAGATCATTGTGCAAGAAGTCTCCGTATTATGACTCACATTTAAAATTAGTTCTTAAAATTCAAAATATTTTTATTTAATTCTTAAACAATGGATCCCATTCTAGATTGATCCCTAAATTTTAAAATATTTTATATTGATACAGTAGACGCTGCATCCTGCAGCCATGTTTGAGTTAAACCAAAAACTACCAAATCGTGGAACCATTCTACAATAAGCATTGCCTGTATAGGCATCGGAAAACGAAGCCGAGTTATGACTTTTATGTTGAACTAAACGGAGTTGAAATGATGGGTTATGGTCACTGTGGCGCTGTTTTAGCTTTTTGTCGCCAATCTTCAACGCAATCCACTGCAATGGTATTACTTAAATGTGCAATCATATAGTTTAGATCTTTATTCAGTCTACCATAACATGCAAGAAAGTAGGCTTACACTAGGGATTAGAGAAGGAGAGAGAGAGGGTGGTAATCATGCAGAAATGTGAAGGGATGGTGCATGTAGTAATCATGATTCCAAGTCTTTGCAATGAAACGGCCATGCTTTTTAGCATGCTTCCTGGTCCACTCCCATATGAAGAGTACAGCAAAAAGAAGAACACCGATAGTTTTCTCTTGCTCTCGATGTGGCACGATTTACATGTTTATACCCCTGCTAAAGTGAAAGAAGAACATCAAGCATTGAGACAACTTCCTCGGATGCATGTCCTTGCAGCGAAGGAAACTTGATCTGAACTTTGGGCTTTTATGGAACAGAGTTGGCTGAATGTTTGGAGAAACATACTCATGGGATGTGACAATGCAGCACAAACTGGTCACTTTTTCGTGTCATCGGTCATGCAAACACGCAAGTTAGGTCGTTATTCGGCACGATTCGTTGAATCGTTGACTACTATTTTCAGATGATCAAGTGTAAAAACCAGTGACCATCTTTCTGGTATAAGGTGCAACTGCATCAAGAAACCAATAAAATTTGATGGAAGACACATTAGCATTCAAAGTAAAAAAGAGAATTTTGTATATGAAAATCAATAGTCTCATTAATTAATACATTCAGCAAAGGAACTGATTTGCTTAAACAAATCAAGTGAAGAAAATCAATGCTCTACAAGAATACAAGAAAGTACAAAATAAATTAAGCAAAGGGTAAAAAAAAGGAAAAGAGAATCACAGAGATCATTATCAAATCCTTCAAAACATAGCAGAGTCCACAATGTGTTCATACACAAGCTTCAATCCTCGGCTCAAAAGAGAAAGCAGACATGAAGTTCATGGCTTCACCATTCATACAACACTTGGGAAGTTCGATCCATTCGTTAGCCACGATATCACAGAGAACATAACTGCAAAGCTCAACAGAGCTTAAGCAGATAAATATCTGGTCGCCTGCCCCAACACAATTTACGTCAACTTTCTTGCCATAATACACGTGTGACATTGCAGGAGGCATGCTTGCAACCTGAAGCCAAGTCTTTGTTTTCTCACCAAATCTCCACACCCTAAGGCTTGCACTTTCAAAGAATTCCGATAACATAACTACCAACATCTCTCCTTTACACTCCACCACATCGATGGAGTACTCGAAAAAGACAGGCAACAGTCTGGGATATTCAGAGAGGTGCTTCTGGGTCAGATTGCAAGCCACGACTGTCCCGGAGGAGCTGAGAAAATAAACAATCTCATCACCGTCTTTAAGAGTAATAACCGATGAATATTGCTTGGATGGGCTTCTCTGCATGTTAGTTGCCACTACGTTTCCAGCTTTGCTAAGGAAATACATGGCATCATCATCGTTGTCATTTGAATCAAGTTCTGTACAATCATCATCGGTTTTTCTCCTTAAAATAATCTTCTCTTCCCAGCAGTCAGAACTAGAGTTATAAACTTTGAACGAAAGCTTCGAAAGATCACCAGAGACTAAGACTAGCTTGTAGGAGTAATTGGAATATGCATTCACTGCTATAGCCAGAAGTGGCGGATCAAGAGAGTCCGGATTCACTGGAGGTAGTTCACGGCATGATCCTGTCACCGGATTGCATACAAAGTAATCACCGGACATATTGCGGAAACACACAAGCCCACCAGCCGCTGCAACCGGGATGGAGTCACGGTTACAGTTACTCGAGAGGAGAGGCGGATGGTTGAGTTTTTTCCAGTTTCTCTCAGCAGAGTCAAAAACCACTGATTGATTAAGGCGGGGATCCACCATGAAAAACCAAGGTTCCCTTGAAGGAATCCTAAAGCATGCCAGCTTAAAACCTTCAGAAGCAGCAACTGATTTCCATCTCTTGCACACTGAAAGGAGGCGAAAGAACGTCGATGTTGATAACCACGAAAGAACCCTTTCAAGGAGGTCGTCAGTGAGCTCATCCAAGGATAAGTTCAACATAGCATTGCCTTCTTCAGGCAACTTTCTTTTCCTGGATGGCCTCGAAATGCAGCCGTTAGCCTTCTCCATTGGAAGATTACTTCAGAAAATAACCTGCAACGATAAAGAGAGGAAGACAACAGCACTATTAAGAAGATACCATTATCACTCATCACTTATACCATCATACAGATGAATCAAAACCTAAATTCCTTTTTTCAAATTAATCCACATCGTAGAGAATATATGAAACGAGGCAAATAAGGCTTGAATATCACATCAATTAAAGATTAGAGAAAAATTGACAACCTAACTAACATAAGCATTAAAGGCCCGCATGTGACTAGAAAGCGCTAAGAGGCTCTCTCTTTTTTTCTCACAAGGGGTCCAACAAGAACACAAATCAGCTCTACTCAATTTCACTTCAATGAATGCAGAGAGTAAATTCTTCAAGGAAAGTTGCTAAAAGAGCAACAATCACGGAAAGCCATATATTAAACAGGGACTCTTTTTTACAAAGGGGTCAATTTTGCTTAAAAGACAATCAATTTGCATTTAGCAAGGGGCACTTCTTTTTTTAAAAAAAAAAAATCTCTTTAGAAAAAACCCTTGAAGAGAAAGGTCTTTTTAAAGCTTGACAAAAACAAATCCTGAATGAGCTCGAAATGGAAGAAGAGGGCAGAAAGGTCAAAAAATAAACGAAAGACAAATGTACCTGATGATACGAAGCTGAAGGGGAGGCGTTGAGTGAAGCTTAGTGAGAGCTTTGGAGAATTAAGCAAAGGGACAAGGTTGAAAATTGAAGCAGCCCCAAAAACAATACAAAAAGAGAAAGCAACAGGGCAAAGAAAGGAAAGCAAATGAGCTTTAGATGAAGAAGGGAAGTAGTAGTAAACTTCCCAAGGTTCCTCTTTTCGTAAGCGTTGACAATAAAAGAGGGCATAAGAGTGAGAGAGCAAAATCAAAGATTTATACTCGTTCGAAAACAAAAGTGAAGGTGAAGCCTCGCACAGTCACAGACTCACATTACTCGCACACACGAACGGGAAGAGAGAAGAAGAAGAAAAAGAAAAAAGAAAAAAGAAAAAAGAAAAAAGCAAAACAAAACTATCTACTGAGTTGACTCTAAATCTACACTCTACAAGGATGAGTAGTCTACAAGACAGGGTCAGTATACGGTAATAGAGAGAGAAGTGTGCATTGGATTCTGGGTCGGGCCGACCCGTGAACTAAAACAAAAGTTCAAAGCTCAAGGATTTTGTTTGTTGTTTTTTGCACTTTAATCGTAAAAGAAAGCGAAGTCACACGTAGCCCTGGTTGAGTAAAAGAAAAGAACGGAATTCCTATGTCAATGGAGCGAGACTGTGAAGGGTTGAGGCATCTCTGAGGAGGCGACCTTTATAATGCATACTAATATTTTACACATAAAGCAAAAGCAACCGAAATAAAGAGAAACAGAGTTTCTTCTGGTTGGGTATAATTTGCTTTGCCTTCCTCGTTGAGGAATCTCTTCACCTCTTTTTCTTTCATTTTTCCCCTTTTGGTTTTGGTCTCAATCAGATTAATATATGTTGAAGTCAAAATGCCCGAGAACCAAGAGCCGATCCCTATAAAGTATAAACCCCAAGAAACCAGTAATCTAAACTGGAAGGACAAAAAAGCCGTTAATTACGTCCTTCTTTCATGCAGTGATTTCAAACAGAGAGACCCGCATCTCGATGCCACCTTACATGGGCGGACCCGCAGTTCTCAGCCCTTACCAAATTTTATCAATTTAGCCCATCTCTTGGACTATCAATGAAAGGGATCAGGTTTGGATGTTATGATGTTAACTCATTTCTTTCCAAAAAAAAAACATAATGCAAACTCAAAATTTATAACAAAAGAGGCTGCATAATTTGATTTGCTGGTATTAGTAAGTACCATATTTCGAAGAAATAAAATACATTAAAATTTTAGTTTTAAAGCTTATAAAAATAACGTTATACATGCCATCAGGTTTAACTTTTTCTTAAAAAAATCGTCATTATAAATATATCATACAACCGTTTAATTGTCCGATTTTACCTTGAACACTCTAATAGATAAAATAAATGTTATACACAATTATATTATGATCTATGACAAGAATTTCACGAGATACGTAAAAAATAAAGTCATAACCTGAAGAAATGGTACATTAATCCATACCGATATTAAGTGGGAAATAATGTCACAATATTACGCTTATTGAGTTTCCCAGGAAAAACCGTTTTTGGCTCGTCCCTTGGGTAAATTACTCCATTGATGCACCTCGGCGTTGTCCATTTATGTTGCAAACGATGATTAATTTACATCTTCCGTGATGGCGTTAACAGAGATAAAACCTGTTAATTAGTGCTCAAGTAGTAGCTGTAAATCCATTATCCTTTTTCCTTTTTCAATTAATTGTAGTGTATGATGCGTATAAACGCCGGTCCAGTTTAAATGTTTCTATGATATAAAGCTCTGTAGATGCTAATCGGAAAACAATGCAACGTCAAAAGTTCCATAATATCACACCAATGACAAGTCTTAGTATATGTAAACAACACAGAAAAACAACCAAGTCAACGTTACATACACATCAATGCCTAGATAGCTTAGTTCTTCAATCGTCAGACATATTAGAGACAGGGTAACCGGGTTTAAAAGACATTACAACTGCCCCTAGATGCAACAGGAAAACAGGAGAATTTCATCCTACATCAGACGGTACTCTCATGGCTGATAGCAAGATCTACCATGAGAACTATCTTAAGTTGTACACTTGTAATCCACATCAATTCCAAACACTGATCAAAGTCATTATCCTAGTGCAGTTTGCATTTCACAATAGCTTTTCTTTTTTATCAAATATATGTAAGGATTCATATATGCTTAGCTTAGGCAGCGGGGGCCGGAGCTTTTGGCTGGAATTCTTCTTCAGGAACAGGTGATTTACCGAAGCAACCCGATTCTGGGGAAGATGCAGCACTGAGGTTAGCTTTGGTGTCATCAAATGATTTTGGTGTTGATGGATTAGGATATGGGTTCCTGTTCACCAGCCTGCAAAAAAAAAAGCATATGGAAACAGTGACCACCTCGACTATATTCCCCAATCCCCAAGCTTGGCACAAATGCTGGATAGTTAAATGTTATCCACTTTGAGAACAGTTGATAGTTTTTATCCAAAGTAAATCACAAAAAAAGGTAACGGTCATGCAACGTCATTTTACAGCATATATGAAGAGAAAAATCATTAATGCTTAGGATTATATATCTAAATAAGAAAGTGGTAGTTCGGTATGGAAGGGGTACCTGTCACGCCGCTTCTCAAAAAACCGCTGAAGGGAGTGTCTCCTTGCAATTGGTAATTCTGATCCAATAGATATTTACAAAAAGCATCAAGCTATATTAGTTAGCATGCACTGAATCGATTAATCATAGAATATTCACATTTCTAATTCATCCATCTTCCAGATAAGTTAGTTAAGAGTTACCACCTTGCAGTTTGCAAAAGGAGGGCCTGTTAACGGGATACACTTGTGCCTGTGGTGAAGCCAAAGCAGTTGCAGTTGCAGTACTTTGAAGCGAAGAAGACCTCTTAAGAGCAGGTGGAGTGCTGGCACAATCAGTTACAACATTCTTCATGTCAACAGAGTTAGCAGCAGCGGCTGCAGCAGATGCAGCAATAAGCATAATCTCCCGCACCTGATGGACATGAACCAATAGTCAATTTTGGTATAAGACCACCCCTTCTGCTTAAGTTAGTAACACCTTCATAAAAAAGACCAACCTTTTCTGCCGGAATTGCATCAAACACACAAATACAACCATTATAGAAAATGGTGAGTTGGGAAGGAGAAGGGCTTGGAGTATTTAGTCCAGATGCCGGCATTGCTACGGAACTTGTTCACCATAACAAAAAGAAAGAAAAGTTCAGATAACATCATAGAAGCTTGTAATGGGAACACAATATGCTGTGAAAATTAATAAATTTATCGCTATAAATATTTGTAGAATAAATGAAGAAGTAAGCATCTTCATGTGCTCTGGGAAAAAAAAGCATACATCAAAGAAAAACATAACGAGAACCAAAAGTTCTGGAAAAAAAAAATTCAACAAAATCCTAACACAACCTTAAAAACTAATATCCAAAGCTCGGTGTAGCCATACGGCCCATACCCATTCCATTTTTTTAATAAATAACTAATTTCAGAATAAAAGAAGACGGCAACTTACAAGCGCTAAAATTTTAACCGATACTTTTTTTTTCTTCTTGAAGGTAATTATAATCAACACAGCTCAAATAATTATTATCATAATGAAGCATTAGAATGAACAATCAGACTAGAAACCAAAAAAATATGGAAAGAGTTCACACATGGTTCACATATGACAGGCTCAACCATGGATTTCAAAGTGGACCACAACCTTATCATTAAACCAACGCCATACATGCTTGACCGGGACTTGTTAAATTACATTTTTAAGGATGACTACACTATCAAATCAAAGGAAGCGTGGGCTGCCTTCCGACCCCATCACAATAAAAACAGCTAGTACTACTACTATATTCTCAAAAATAGCAAAGCACGGGTCACCTTCCAACCATTTAATATCTCAATAAAAACTAACAGTACTACTACTACTACGTTCCATTTACAGTACCGTTAAAATAGCCCAGCAGGAAAAGGATAGATCATAGTCGAATAATTATACTCAACAAATGAGATTAGTTATGGTAATTAATTAAGCATTATTTTTCACGTAATTAAGTTAACCAACACAGAGCAAATCCTTTCCATTTCCGAAACCAAAATTCAACAATAATTGAAAAGAAGTCAAATAATATCATTACCCGAAAGATTTCTCTTCGTTTCCGTGGAAAGAAAATAAAAAACCCTTACCAGTTTTGGAACTTGGAAAGAAAATCAGGGGCTTCAACGGACCCCAGATTCCCGACAAAATCGCCATTACTTTGTTTAACGACGACGTTTGGCTTAATTTCCTCGTACGAACCAGCTTCCCCTTCCGTGAAAACCTAATTTTGCCTTTTCTTTTGATCTTTCCCTTCGTTACTAGATTTTGAACTGCTCCGCTGTGGACAGACCAAAATGTGATTAAAAACTGAGAGAGGAAAAAAAAAAAGCAATATTAATGAAAATGAAAGTGAACCGATCTAAGGGCGGTGGTTGGGGTTCTTTGTTTGTGATCACACGTGTCTGCTATACAAGAAACCAGGCTGTTGATGAGATGATATTTAAATGTTTAATTGCGTGGTTTTCAAAGGCGGATTTGGGACCATTCCACGAGGTGCAAAAGCGACATAGCAAATTGTAGATTTGTAGTACATAATTTAAGTCCAGTTCACGTTTTTTTTTCACTTCAATTAAAAATGGATATTTATTTTTGCTTCTCAAAGGGGTAACTCCACAATAAACCATCCAGCTATAAAAATTATTATTTTTGATCACTCAAATCTAAAAACTTATAAAGTTACCACTAAAAATGCATTCTGTTTTAATTTTGACCACGCAATTATAGCTTTAACATGCCTCACCACTTAATTGGCTCGATAATTAGATGAAAATCAAATATTAGTGTTAGACTTAGGATTATAATTTAGATCTGCCTGGAAAAGCTTTTTATGTCAAACCATTACATACACTAGTGTTTGACAATATTTATGTTAACTTTGACATTTTATATGTGATATGACATACGAATTTTTTATAATTAGATATTTAATTTTAAAATTTATATGTAATACGACATAAAAATTTTAATGGTTTGATGATATATTTATTTTTTATCGTAATTCGTATCGACATAAATTGTAAGTTCAAATACATATATCTAAGAGTGAGTTTATATTCATTTTGGATCTATAATGATACTAATTTTACGAATTTATAAAAAGTAATCAAATATCTATAAATATTTAAAATTTAAATTTAAATTGTCATCCCTACACCTAGACCATAAATGGCCAAATTATATACAATAATTAAACTCAAAAAACTAAATACAATATTTTTTTTTTGTAAATCTATCCAAATTTAAAATGATTTCAAAAATAATTTAAAAGTTCATATAAACAAAGTATCTTCTTCGTATTATTTAACTAAAATATTTTTTTATCAATATTGAATAACTATCAAAATCATATCATATATAATAAATAAATTTTTAAACAAACAAATAAAAAAGGGTAAACTATTCCGTTGACCATTTAGTTATTTAGTCCTTTTACTTTTGTCATCGATCTTTTAATTTTATCAATCTTACTTGCTGTAATTAAGCCACTAAGGGGGCGTTTGGATGGGGAAATGTGAGATTCCCATGGGAATAGAATCCACATTCCCCCGTTTGGTTAGCTCGGGAATCTCATTCTCGGTAATGTAATATTACCAATAGTGGATTTTTTGGGGTATATTATCGGGAATGTCATTACCTCCCTTTTCATAGGTATTGTTGGATTACCGACGTTTTGGACTAAAATGCCCTTAATTTTTTTTCTTTCAAAAATATCATTTTTCTGTCATTGAATAATAAAAATTCTACAAATGTTAAATTACAAATTTATCCTTAAATTATTTTAGATTTACAAAAAAATCTATAATTAAAATTTTATATGAAGTTCATGGGTTAAAATAAAATTTTACTCTTTCATTAAACATTTTTATATTTTCAGTTTTGTAAAAAAAATTATATAAATTTTATGAATTTAAATTTTTTAAATAAAATATATAAATATTTTTCAACTTGTTAAAAAATAAATATAATAAAGACAATTTGGTCAATATACATTCTAATAATCTTTTAATCCTTTAACTAAACACGGTAATCTTACATTCCTGCTAGGCCAACCAAACACAAAATACAACATTTTCAGTATTCCTATTCCTGGTAATCTTATATTCTCACTGATAATCTTACATTTCGTGAACCAAACGCACCCTAAGAATTAACATTTAACGAAAATATTGATGTGACAGTTAAAAACATTGTTATATTTATACAATTAGTCCTTAATATTTATATATTATCTTAATTTGATCCTAATTAAAATTTAATTTAATAAATTAACTATTCAATTAGGATATAAGGATTTTATTTATTAATTTTAGTTTATTTAATTAAATAATTTATCTATCCAATCAAAAAGAGATTAACAAGATTAGATAGAAATAAATGGTCATGAAACTAAGCTAGAGGGAAATCGAACTTTTAACCAAATTTGGAAATTTGGGGCATTCAACCACTGCACCAAAGGCTATTAGCAGCTTTTAACTTACAACATCATTTATTTATCCTTTAAAAGTTTATTTATGGTAAAAGAAAATAGAAGTGAAAAGAAATTAGAATTAGAACATACATAAATTATAAAATAAAAGAGCATATAAATAATTAAAAAAATATATAATATTTTATTTATATCTAAATACACATAATTTGGAGATAACTGTTTTAAGGGCTAAAAAGCTAATTTACAAAGATTTAGGGGCGACCCCTGCCTACCTCCGAAAAATATTTTTCGTAAAATGAATTACATTTTTCTAAAAAACATCTGGAAAACATTTTATGATATTTGGAAGATGTTATTTAAACCCTTTTCCACTAGTTGAAGAGTTTTTTAAAAATTATTTATTACAAATATTAAATGTAATAAATAATATTATTTATCATAAAACTTAATATCATTATTTTAAAATATTAAAATAATTTATTTATTATAATATAATTTTTATAATTTTATTAATAAAAATAATAATTTTGTATATTTTAGTGAAATAAATATTATAAATTATATTAATTATTTTTAAAGTAATAGTGTTATTATATTTTAAAAAATTAATTAGTATATTTTAAATATCTTTATTAAATATTATTTAAATATATAAATAATATTATTCATTATTAAATATATAAATTTTTTATTATATATTATTAAAATAAAAATATAATATCTTATATTATTATAATATAATTGATTATTTTATATAATATTAAAAATATTATATTATATTATTATAAATATTAATAAATAAATAATATTTTGATGAAAATGATATTAAAATATTTTATTAAAATTAAATTCATAAAATAAAATTATTTTGAGTATTTATTCTTTGAAGTAAAAAGTTCGGAAAATGACTTACGGAAAATTAATCTGTAAGTCATTTTACAGAAAACACAAAGGAAATTCTGTTACTAGGAAAATGAATTACATTCCGGAAAACCAATTACGTTAAACAAACATGGGAAAACATTTTCCGGGAAACGAATTACGTGAAACAAACACGGGAAAACATTTTTCAGAAAACGAATTACGTGAAACAAATACGGGAATTCGGGAAAAACCAATTCCGTAATTCAAATTACGGCAAACAAACACATCCTTAATACAAAAATAAGTAACTAAAGAATATATTAAAAAAATATTTTAATATCTAAAGATTTTTTTTGGGTTAAAAATAGGTCATAAAGTTTTTTTCATTATATTTTTAAATGTCTACGGTTTAAAAAAACTCTGTTAAGTGACATGTGTTAAGTACATATTTTTTTTAAAATAAAATATTATTTAAAAAAATCTATTTAAAAAAAATCTGGACATGACATGTATCACTTAACGGATTTTTTTTTAATGAATGAGAACCTAAATTGTAACAGAGAAAACTTTAAACACATATTTTTAAATAAAAAATCTTTAGACACAAAAAATTAATTTTAAGTATAATTTATGCACTTATTTTTATATTAAGCCTTTAAACAACGCATTTACTTGTAGAGTAAGTCCATAGAATATGTCAACCAACCCCATCAGACATTCTAAAATAAATATTAAATACACTTTAAAAATGTTTTCAAGAAAAATAATGAAATCGCATGAATCAAAATTTCTCAGTAGTTAAAAAAATGATTGTTAATGTTACAAATCGTGAATTTGAACATCAACGACTACAACAACAAAGATTATTGAATATTCGTCGTCAAAGAATTAAAATTTTTTAAAATAAATAATATTATTTATAATCACTTTAACTTAATAATAATAATAATAATAATAATAATAAAATAATGAAACCAAATGGCTTGTCTCTTCTCCGTTTTGCAGCATCATTCACTCAGTCTGCTGTCATTGAATTTTGTGTTCATCTTTGAAACGTGGTGCTTTACCCACTCGAAATGCTTCGATAAATTATTTATTTTCGTCCAATTGAAGAATGGAAACCTTCTCTATTTCTGGGCCATCCTCGCTCGATGCTTGTAGAATAATGGGCTTGAAATCTTCTATCAAAAGTTCCATGATTCCATCTGGATAAGTAGAGATTAATTCTAATGAGATTAAAAGAGTGGTGGCGATGAGTTTTTTTTAACGTAAAAAAACCTCATTAAAAACTCTTATTAGACCTAAAAAGGGAAAGAGAGGGACCCCACGACCAAAGAACCAATCTAGAGAGGATAGGTGTGGGTAATGCTTAAAATATAACCATTTCATAAGATATTTAATTCTATTAAAAATAGAATAAAATTTGATATTTTAACCCTCACTATTTAGCCTATAAATAGTGGACACTTTCATTCATTTGAGCATATATCTAAGAAAATGTTTTCTTTGATTCACCCTTCGATAAGTTTTGTTTTGAGTTGAGAGAAGAGAAATACCATCAAAATTCACTCCATCTTTCAGGTGTACGAAATTTGGAGAGCCGTGCTAACTTTGGGGGTGGGACGTGGGGGTTTCATTCGTCTATTGTAGCGATTACACATATCAGAGCGAATTCGCTTTTAAGCTATTGGTTAATACCAAGTCACGGTTATCATTTTGATTGATTATTTCATTTAATATTTTTTAGTTAATGCTAACGCCTCATTTTATGGAAGTTAAGTTTTCTAATAATTTAGAAGCGAATTCATGTGTTGTTGCTTAAAGTTGACCGAGCTTAATAACGAAGCTTTCCATCCCAGTTAAAAGGTACACTATTGTTCTTAAATTATGTATTATACACATGCGTCTAATGCTTTATGATTTCTTAAGGTCATATTGAAGTTATTGGTGATGAAAAAGGCATACGTCTAATACTATTTAAGATTAATTTACCAATTGAGGTTGGGATATTAAGTGACTTTTAAACGAGTAAAGTTGAATGATGAGCAGTCATTAGTAAACGATTCGACGAGCACATGCTGCCGCATAGATTACCGAAAATGTTGCAAGCTAGGAAGTTAAGCCTATAGATTTTGATTGTCTGATGCTTACAGATTTATTGTGAATTAACTTCATAATTAATATGTAATAATTAGCAGCAGCATGAAGGTGTCGTTACATGCGTTAAAGGTGACTAACATATTTATTCACTAATAAGTTTGGGTTGAAACAATTCCATGCATATACTGTAGTTTTAAAAGTGGTTTATGGGCTTTAATGCACAAGATTAATGCAGAATAACGCGGAACGAAAACATCTGTTATGGATATTAAATAGACACATTAAAAGCATGCTGTTTTATGAGTTTAAAGCACGAAAACTTTTTTTTTCTTCAAAATAAACTTTTAATAATCTAAATACAAATGATTTGAATCCTGTCACTATTATTATCATTTATAGATATATAAACGTATTTTTAATATTTTTAGTTTGCATTGATGTTGCAAAATTGAAAAGACAATAGAGACGTGTTTATGCCAAAGAGTGTTGGCACAAGCGGTTGAGATTCAAGAATTTGAGCTAGAAAGGTCAAGTTCGAATCCTATCACTGTCACTTTTGGTGGGCAATCTGTAAATTTCTATGTAGATGTCAATTGAGTCTTACGTATGCACTGACCCTGGATTGGAGGAGTCACCCTTAACTTAAACTTTTTAATACCAATAAACAAAAACAAAAATAGAGACATATTTATTAGTTTTAAACGTCACTTACATAGTTATCTAATGCTTTTAAAAGGGTACAAGGCTATTACTATATATTAGTCAAATGTTGATAATAAAAGCAAATTGTGATACAATTATTTATTGCTTAATATTTATTGAAAATATGGTTATTTTCAATATATGTATTGCTTTCACTACTTTCGTAACTATAAATACTAACCAATTTATGTATAGTGATAGTTGGTTCATGTGGAGATATGAAATCGTTTATTTTCATGTGGAGGGTAAGATTATATAGTTCTTGAAAATTAAGGTAAAAATAATTGTGAATTATTTTTATCGTACTAATAATTCCTTTTTGAGAATTTTATAAAGATAACATGACCATTAGAAATTTATCTGTCAAATATCATTTTGAGTTGAAGGTAGAACTGATAAAACTGAAATGAGCAGACATGATTAAAAAGATAAGAATTTATTACTACTAATTACCTATTATTGCTAGTAAATCATTTTTGAGACAAACAGTGTAAAATCATCATTTGGGTTGCAAAATTAACATATTCAAGATATATGTAATTCAAATGAAGTTATTATCATGTTAGATTTCATACCTTTTTAGAGAAGATGATGCAAAGATTGAAGTTGCAGGCATTGTGAGAACGGATAAGTCTATTTGAAAATTATGATTCTACATGTGAGGTCAGATTATTTAGACTTGTTGCTTGTTAATTCATGCTTTATAAATACATAAATCAGTTCAAATAAGCCTTTAAGTTTGTCTTTAAAACTTGGTGGATACATAATGGACTGAGATAAACCACTTGTAAAATGACTAAGAATAAGACTAAAGCATTAATGAGACCAAAATGTGTATGCTTAATAAGATATTATTGTAAATAAAAGTATCAAACATAATTCCTTAAGAGACCTTAACAAAGAGAAAATCTATAAATGATTTATTGGAAAATATTGTGATAAGTATGAAAGTGCATGTTTGGGATTGGTTTTATGAAGACCTGCTATCTAAGCGTGCCTAGTGTGCCACCTCTCTTAGAACCTTACTTGGTATATTGTTCATTACTATGCTCACTATTCAAATTTCATAAAATACCCGCTTATTGGTACCACCCGTTTTAAGAGAAAAAATATTTTAGGTACTTAGATGAAAAGATGATATAATTTGTTGGTACCTGGTAATGCACAAAGGGAGTAAGTGCATACATCCTATACTGGGAAGGAAAATCGTTGGAAAGGTATTTAATGGGTTACCATTTTCATTTTTTATCACAAAATGGTTGTTTTAATATTTAATTACATTTTTTAGTTATCTAGTCTAACGATTTCATTTTATAGTTTCAAAATTTTCAATGTACTTTAAGTATTTATTATGGTTCGAGCCAATTAAATTATTTTGCCATAAACTCATCCAAATATAGGCTTAAATGTATGGGAAAGTCTCATGTTTTAATTTCCCAGTATTGTTGCCCAAAGGCAGTATGTATTGAAGTGCGATTGCACCAAAATCAGTGCTAAACGCGCCGACAAGTGGGTTAGATACTTAAGTTAAATCCAGAAGGACCCTAAAAGAACCCAATGACAGTCGGCTTAACGCATGACAAAGCAGTCCGCCAAAGGAATCGAGCAAAACAACAGGCAAACAACGATTTGATTGAAGGGGATCATTATATGAGAAATCAAATAGACAAGCAAACGTGAAGGAAGATGGGCAGTTTTACCCTGTTAGTCGACATGAATGAGCTCGACTCGTCACCTTCAACAACAAATTATTTCTCATAATGCTTCATGCCGTCAGCTTCAACAAGAAATTATAAGTATAATGCTGCAAGTGTACGCGATTTTATGATTTATATCTGGTAGACAAACCGTGAGACATGACACACGACAGAAGCTCGATCCAGACAGTGTTTGCTAGTCAGTAATAAAAAGTTTCCAATGAAAAATACCAAACTCGTTAGGTTTGTTACTGTTATGGTAGCAAATAACGAATGATAGAGAGAATATGATGGGTCACCTTGTTAGTACAATAATGCAATTCTGGTAAATCATAATGTGGTCTAGCAAAAATAATACTTAATATAAAAATAAGTATCTAAACTGTACTTAAAATTAACTTTTGGTGTCTAAAGATTTTTTTGCTAAAAATAGATTCGTTACATTTTTAGGTGTCTACCGTTAAAAAAAACCGTTAAGTAACACGTATAACGTTCAGATTTTTTTAAAATAATATTTAAAATAATATTTTATTTTTTTAAAAAAATTGGACACGACACGTGTCACTTAACGATATTTTTAACGGTATGCACCTAAAAGTGTAACAGGAAAAACTTTAAACACTTATTTTTAGATATTAAAATATTTATCGATAGATTCTTTAGACACTTATTTTTGTATTAAGTTAAAAATAAACATAACGTGGTCGGTTGATAAACTATTCTGTTTTACATCTTTCTTTAGGTTTTGCACTCTTTTGAACAAAATCTTCTCAATCATAAGTTTGCCAACGTTGAAATAAAAATACTAACGGTAAATTACAAAAATCATCACTAAAATAATATTTTATTTTTAAAAAAATTGTACATAACATGTCACTTAACGATTTTTTTAACGGTTAACACCTTAAAATATAAAGTAGAAACTTTAGGTATATACTTTTTACAAAAAAATTTAAAATATTAAAACATTTCTCAAAACATTAAAACATTTTTTAAACACTTATTTTTATATTAAATATGAAAATAAACATAACGCGGGCCTTGATAAACTAGTCCGTTTTACATCTTTCTTTATGTTTTGCACTCTTTTCAACAAAATCTTCTCAATCATAAGTTTGCCAACGTTGAAATAAAAACACTATCGGTAAATTACACCAATTATCATTTAATTTTATTTTCTCATATTTTACTTGATGTACTTTAAATTCGTTCAATTTCTTCACTAAATTTAACATAATTAATATTTTTGGTCACTCATCCGTTTTCTCACTAAACGACGTTATAAATAAACTGTTATATAAATACAAAACGATGTCGTTTTGGTGAAATTTTTGTTTTTCTAAAACAATATCATTTTAACGCCGTTAAATATTTAACGGTTGAGTGACAAAAATGCTAATTGTATTAAATTCAGTGAAGAAATTGAAAGAATTCAAAGTATAATGAGTAAAATAAAAGAGATGATAAAGTTTAATGATGGGATAGTTCTGTTGTACGACAGTCTTAATATAAGACTAAAGAAATATCCTATCGAAAATATTAATATTTTTTAATATTTTCGG
This sequence comes from Hibiscus syriacus, assembly GCF_006381635.1. Taxonomy (NCBI): domain Eukaryota; kingdom Viridiplantae; phylum Streptophyta; class Magnoliopsida; order Malvales; family Malvaceae; genus Hibiscus; species Hibiscus syriacus. Next base: position 1,405,761 of record NW_024063142.1, on the reverse strand, counting down.
TAAAGCGCTACCTAAAACATTATCTCTTTTACCATAAATGTTAATTTCGCTACCTAATTTCCGGTAAAAAATCAACATTTTAAGTAGCGCCCAATATTAACATTTTTTTTTTAGAAAAAATAATGTTTTAGGTAACGTTTTACCGGAAATGTTAAACATTATAGGTAGCGTCTAATATTAATATTTCCGGCAGAAAAAATATTTTAAGTAACGTTTTACTAAAATATTAAAAAATTATTAATATTTCTAATAACGACTTTATTTAATTATATATTAAAATTGATGTACCTTATACATCTCCTCTTCAATGGCTTTTAGCTTTAGGTAACAAACCTTCTTTTGTTACCTCAAAGTCAAAACCATCGATGTACAAGTTATTTCATACATCCTTTAATAAGTTTTCTTTTTCGCTCATTGACATGGAGCTGAGTGGGATCTGACTTGGATCGTGGAAACCCACGTTCGATGCGGGGGCCATTTCTGACGTGTCAGTGAGAAATCAAAGTAATCTTGTTTGTTTTTACATGCATATATGGGATGATATTTTCCTTCTCTTCTACCTAACATTCTGAAATTATTATGCTATTGACTTAATGAATGATGTGTGATGATGATTAAAATAGGTCATTATTCCCCCATTGCCCTTGCTTTATTTTCTTCTCTCTTTTTTACCCTTTCTCTACAGTTGATTGGAATGCTGCAGGCCTTCGGGCAATGGCAGAAACGGGGCAGCACATGCAGGAGAAAAGCATTTCAATTAACCTACAAGATGGGTCCGGTTTTAGCCTAATGTACTGCATGATCTTAACCTCTACGGAATCTCATAGTACAAAGGTTTTTCTGTATACGTGCTTTGATACTTCATCAGTAGGAAGAGTTATACAATATGTGTTCCTACATTTTATCGCGAAAGTTGACACCAAATATAAAATTCCATCAATTTCTTATACTCCATTAAGTATTCTTAAATATAAATGTCTAGAAGCAAATAATTTTTTATATATAACATTAAATTATTGAATTACGTTTATATATGATATAGTGGAATTTACTCCTTAATTTAGATTGACAATGCGATTTCTAATAAATGCCCAGAAGTTTAAATTTCTCTTTTTATCTTACTGTTTAAGAAAAATTGAACATTGCAGCAGCGATTTTAGTGCTAGGCAGCCTTTTGACGTATTTCCATTACCAAGTTGCTTACGAAGCAAACACCATATTCACTCAATACATCCACAGGACCACAATCTCATGATCCGATCCAGTTGCTTCACTTTAAATATTTTTAGAACCCGATAACTTTAAACGAATGCAGTTAAAATTTAAAAAATATATAACGGAAAATGGTTGTCCCTTTTTTCTATATGTATGAAGTAAGGGGGAGGTAAGATAGTAGACTACCCTAACATCATGTTGAGAGCAGCTTCCGTAAGAGACCTCCAAATTATGAAATATCCTCCGTGGGACTCGATCTCACAACCACAAAATTAAGAACCTTGTGCTCTATCAACTGAATTGTATGATCATTTCTAAAAAGTATATAACGGACCATTATATATATATAAAATTTAATCCATGTGTTATCTCCTAGTTTTTTTTTCCTTTTCCTTAGTGCGATTAATATTTCCAATTAAATACCCCCCCAAAAATAATGAAAGATACTTGAGATTATCGACCACCGTCCTTGTGAGCTGTGACTTACACGATTGCACGCGAATGGTGGCGTAATCACTCACTTGGCACCCTCCAACCTCCCTCCCGTCTCTATCTTTCCTTTCTTCAAAAGCTTTACTCGCACACCGACAAGATTCCAACAAAGCAATCCACCATCTCTCCCCACTTGGGCTTCCCCCCTCCTTTTATATAACTCCCCAAGATGCTCCTCAAATCCCCCCCCCTTTTCCTTTCCCTTCCATTCTCTTGAGAAATTACTTTCAATTCTCTTCCCCTTCATTCTTCTTTTTTCTTTCAAAATTTCCAATGAGTTTCTTTGTAGAAGATCCGGGGTTAATCGTCACCCACCTCCTTTACAAAACAGCTGTTGTTTTAGCAGTTTTAAGATGGGTCTTGTCTTGGCTACTTAGTTTCAAAGACATGAGCCTATTTAGTATCGTTTTATCTTCCGACTCCCAGGACAACTCTTCTTCTTCATCTTCCTCTGTTTCTTCGCAAATGATTAGAGACAGTCTGGCGCTGACGAACTTTGAAGATGCTAAGGAAAGGATGCCTTGGGTTTCCGACACGTGTGCGGTCTGCTTGAGTCAGCTGAAGGAAGGCGACGAGGTCAGAGAGTTGAGGAATTGTTGCCACGTGTTCCATAGAGATTGCATTGACAGATGGGTTGACTACGATGAAGATCAAGACCACGATCACGTTCAAGAAGACGACGACAATCACAAGACTTGCCCCCTTTGCAGGGCCCCTTTGCTCACTTCTTCACAATGCTTGGTGTGGCCTAAGAATGAACCCAGCTGGGCCGTCGAGCGACTTCTTTACCTATTTGGGGACGATCTTCTCCCTTGATCCACGCCATTTACCTATTCTCTACATCTTCTTCGTCTTCTTCCTTTACATATTGTTTTCTCAATTAATCATTGAGATGGAGCTTGGAGCAATGGTTATTGTATATTTTAGTAGTCAGTCGATAGTTTCAGCTTAGCGAAAAGGGTCAATTTTGTTATTTGGAGTGGTCAAGTGGTCTAAACTCTAGAAGCTTGACCCTTTTAATAGTGGTGTGTATATATATAAATGAATACGTCTTAATTTTAATTTTTGTTTTCATTAAGTGCCTATCATCTCTTGAGCAAAAATACCATGTGAAATTATAAAACTGTATGGGTTGTGTATACCTATACTTTATTTTTTAAAGGAGCTTTCTACTTTCCAGTGAGTGGAAGAACTGGTCAATAACTTTAGTTCAATGAAGCCTTTGATTGCCTATCTTTTTAAGTCTCTAGTCTAAGTGGTAGTTATCACTGCCATTAATTTTTTGGGTAAACTACACATTTAATATTCTAACTATTATTTTTGCTATGTTTTAATCTTTTAACTATTATTATTTTTAAATCATGCATAACATTACGTTTTATTTTCATTTTGGTCACTGACTTGTTAGAAAATTAAAGAACCATAGACGTTATATTTTAAAAAATAAATAACGACATGGCATTACCAAAACAATACTATAGGTATAATTTTGAAATATAAAATAGTTCAGTGATCAAAACAAAATAAAAGTGATAGTCAAAATACTAAACGTGTAATTTACCTAATTTTTTATACGGTTATCTTTGGACCGCACATGGTTCATTTTATTTAAAGTTTTTTCCTTTGTGCAGGTCGCTCTTTCATACTTTAGAAATAAGTTTAATAATGGAATACGAATCGTGAAAATGGAAAAAGGAAAGTAGGAAAAAAAATGAGCGGTTGTTGATAGATAATCAAGAATCTTCATTAGTGACATGGCTGCAACTGTTTTGCCTTTGTTTCTAGGCTCATTTGTATGGTATGAAAAAAATGAGCGGTTGGTTTTTTGAAGCACATCAAATGTTTTTCATGAGATTATTTTTCATGCTGATCCTCCTGTTTGATGATTTCTTTTGTTAACGAAAGACTCTTTGGATCGATTCATTGTATTTTATTGGTATGAGTATTCTTTTTCTCTATTCAGGGTCATGGAGATTTTTAACGAGACTCGTATTAATATTTTTGTATTACCGTTTGTAGTCATGCATTTCACCAAAAAGAAAAGAAAAAAAGAAACCCTCTTTTCACTCTTCAATCTTAATTTTGTTTTTGTTTTATATTCTTTCCAGAAAAATAAGTGTAAGCGAAGCGAAGGGGACTGTATTTTATGCTCTAATGCTATGGAAACAAGGGACCATCTGTTCTTACTATGTCCAATGACTATTTCCTTATGGGATTCTATAATGAACCTTAATGGGTTGAGAATTTCTACTTCGTCATGGGAAGACATGGAAAGATGGGCATGTAATGCTTGGAAAGGTAAATCGCTTCTCACAACAATATTAAAAATTGCTTGGTATGCTTATATATATACTCTATGGGAGGAAAGAAACCGAAGAATGTTTCGAGGTAGCGCAAAAACAACCGAGGATCTCCTCAAAGTCATTAAGGAAAGCGTAGGAATACAATTGAAAGGGAAACAAATCAACATAATTGATAGTATAAACCTCACTCTTTGTGATTATTGGGGTATTGTCTAACCGATCATTTTCTTTTGTATAGTTGAATGTTGAACTATGTTGATGATTGTACTTTAGCAGAATTGTGATTCTTTCGAGCAATACAAATTTGAATTATCTAAAAAAAATAAGTGTAAGAAGAAAATATGTGGCTAAATTGAAGAGTCAACCGAATAGTATGTGTGCTAATTCAATTGGTGGGGTGATTTTTCATCCAATAGGTTTGGGTTCCACCACATAGGATCATTAACATTTCTTGATGCAGTCCAACAATGGTGGGGGGAGTCAATCTCCCATATGCTACTCCTCATTTCAATCTTTTTTTCAAAAGGCCCTTTTACGGATCCTCCATGAGGCATCCATGAAGTTCAAACCGACCATCTCTGTTTTACTAAAAAAGGGACGATTTACCATAGGAGCATACTTGTTGATATATGCTCCCCCAATAGTACGATAGAGATATTCAAACGGTTAATTCAGTCACTGATCAAATCAATTTTTTATAAACCAAATCAGTTAAACTTTTTTCTTTAACCATTAATTGAATCGAACTTTTTTTTAAAAAATATTAACCAAACATAATAAAGTTTGATTATTTCACTCGGTTAACCTGATTAACCGATTTTTTTAATAATTTTTAATTAGATTAATTGACTTTAATAGAAGTATTTTTTTTCTGGGTTAAAATTTAATTAGGTATTAACAATTTAATGAGCTTATTGTGGTTAAAATATAACTTGATCTTAATTCTTAATGCGTTTTAGCTTAAAATATGTATTTAATATATGTATATATATATATATAATAATTTCGATTAATCAATTGATTCGAATCAAATTAACCGTATGAATATTTAAAAAAGTAACCGTTTCTCGATCGAATTAATTGAACTAATTCGTTTCGATCGATTAATTCGGTTAAAACCGAATAATGAACACCCCTAACCATCCAAGACTACCCAACGAAGTAATCCTCACAAACCCTTGCTACATGTTAAAAAGAGATGAGCTCAACAGATCCGCTTGACTAAGTCCTAAATAAAGTAATACACGATCGTTTGATTCTCCATTTAAGGTCACTGAATACGATAAAGATTCTACATCATGTATCACTTTTCCTGTACTTTTTTTAATGCAAATGATAACAGTTTGTTTATTAAAAAAGAAAAATTAAAAATTACAACGACATTTTTCTCTCGGCAAATATAATTTTTATTAGAATAAACATAAGAACAAGTCAAATAAAATGTCTTGTTCAAAACATCCCTAAACCTAAATGGAGGAAAAAAGTACATCATACCCGGTAAAACAAGGACAACACGACACAAAACCAGTCAGGTAAATGTTGTTGGTGCATCTCTTGGTGCGTTGGTGCATCTCATAGAGGTTGGTGGACACCAATTCAGTGAGAATTGTTGAGTTTGTAATTAGTTTTCTGTTACTAATTAGTTAGAAATAGTTTTGAGTTAGTTAGGTGGTTAGATTGGAAGTTTGTATATATATATATGTGTGTGTGTGTATGTGTGTGAACAGATTGTAAATTTATCTGACGTATAGATATGAAAAACAATTTCTCCATTTTCTCATATTACATTTAACATGGTATCAGGCTAGTCCGATTCTACTGGGCCTTTTCCTTCTTGGGCTGGTTCTTTTTTCTTTTATTTCCTCATTTATGAAGCCACTCCGTTTACACCATCACCGAGTTTGTTACGATGCCACCAACGACGATTCCGACGACCGAATCCACGCTCGTTGATTTTAATCACCCGTTGTATCTCCATCCTTCGGATACTCCATGCACGATTTTGATTTCGCATCAACTGTCTGGACCAGACAACTACACCATATGGAGTCGATCGATGCGAATCGTGCTCCTTACCAAGAATAAATTAGGGTTCATCGATGGAGGTTATTGTCGTAATGATTTTCAACCCCCTCTCCTAGCTCAATGGGATAGATGCAACGCCCTTGTGTTTTCATGGATCATCAATTCCGTGAGCAAGGAATTGTCTGTTGGAATTGTTTTTGCGTCAAGCGCAGCGTCAGTTTGGGTAGATCTTAAGGAACGCTTCGATAAGGTAGATGGTTCCTGAGTGTTTTTCCTTCATCGTGAGATTGCGACGATGGTTCAAGGTGAGCTTTCCATTTCTACGTATTTCTCGCGGTTGAAACTCTTGTGGGACGAGTATGATGCATTGGTACCTTATTCGAGTTGTACCTACGAAAATGCTCAGTCCAATTCGAGGCATGTTTCTCATCAAAGGTTGTTCCAGTTCTTGATGGGGTTGAATGATTCATATACTGCCATTCGAAGTCAGTTATTGTTGATGCAACCCTTACCTTCAGTCAACAGTGCCTAACTTCAGTTGTCTGGTGTTGTCCCTCTCATAGATTCTACAACGTTGTACTCCAATGCTTCTGGCAATCGTCGAAGGTTCACTGGAACCTGTGAACACTGTAAGGTGAAGGGCCACAAGAAGGAGAATTGCTATCGCCTTATTGGTTTTCCACCTGACTTCAAGTTCAACAAGAAAAAGGGCTCCCAAGCTGCCATGGTATCTCACTCTGATCGTGAGTTGGTTTCTCCAGCTCCACCAGTCTTCACGTCTGAACAATATCAACAACTTTTGGGGCTTCTGAATCAGGCTTGAACTCAACATTCTAGTCCAGATTCCTCTGCGAATTTGGCAGGTACCTTCTGCTATTTTGCTCATAATTCAATAGAATGGATCCTGAATTATAGAGCAACTGACCATATTCTGTCAGACCTTAAATGCATGATTGATCTTGTGTACTTGATAGACTGCAAAAATCATTGTATGGCCTTAAGCAAGCCTCCAGGCAGTGGAATCTGAAACTAACATAAACATTGGTTTCAAGTGGCTACGTTCAGAGCAAGTATGACTACTCCTTGTTCATCAAGAGGCAACAAGGTAAAATGGCCTTGTTATTAGTCTATGTTGATGATTTGGTAATCACAGGTGATAGTAATGAATTGATTACTGAATTAAAGAAAATGTTGAATAGTCATTTTAAAATGAAGGATTTGGGTGAGCTAAAGTATTTCTTGGGTATTGAGGTATTGAGATCAAAGAAAGGCATACTTTTGAATCAAAGGAAGTATGCACTTCAGTTAATCAAATATACTGGTTTGGAGGAAGCCAAGTCTGTTGCTACTCCTTTAGAACAGAATATGAAGTTGACTACTTTGGATAATGATAAAATTGTGCAGCAAGATACTAAAGATGAATATAATCTAGTTGAAAAGTCAGTTTATCAAAGACTTATTGGGAGGTTGATTTATTTGACATATACAAGGCCTGATATTACATATGCAGTGAATTTTCTCAGTCAATTCATGCAGCAACCTAAGAGATCTCATATGGAGGCAGCCCTAAGAGTAGTTAAGTATGTCAAGAATGAACCAAGACAAGGAGTCTTGTTAAAATCTTCTTCAGATTGTCAAATTTTAGCTTATTGTTATTCAGATTGGGGATCGTGCCCAATGACAAGAAAATCAGTGATAAGTTTTTGCATTAAGATTGGTGATTCACTGGTTTCATGGAAATCAAAGAAGCAAAATGTTGTAGCAAGGTCTTCAGCAGAAGCAGAGTATAGGGCTATGATAGTAGTTACTTCTGAGCTGGTATGGTTGCAAGGCTTACTTGCAGAGCTTAGCATAAAAGGCCTGAAACCTGTAAAACTTTATTGTGACAACAGAGTTGCACTTCAAATAGCTACTAATCCTGTGTATAATGAAAGGAAAAAGCACATTGAAATCAACTATCATTTCGTGAGAGAAAAAATACAGGAAGGGATGATTCAAACAAAACATGTTTCAACACATGAACAACTTGCAGACATCTTGACAAAAGCTTTGGGAAGTCAGCAACATAGTTATCTACTATCCAAGTTAGGAGTTGAAAATGTTTTTCAACATCCAACTTGAGGGGAGTGTTGAGTTTGTAATTAGTTTTCTGTTACTAATTAGTTAGAAGCAGTTTTGAGTTAGTTAGGTAGTTAGATTGGAAGTTTGTATATATATGTGAACAGATTGTAAATTTATCTGATGTATGAATATGAAAAACAATTTCTCCATTTTCTCATATTACATTTAACAAGAGTGACTGGGATATGTTGTTGAAGAGCATAAGGTCTGTATGTATTATGGTTTGATAATAGTTCATAATTTTTTGACAATTAGAATTAATATTTGTTAGTTATACGTAACAATTGGAATTTTTATTGTTATTTATATGTATTTTCGTTACTTTTTCCTATCACCAGAGATGCATCGTACACAACACAACCACTTGAGCTACTCAATGTGTCGGTCCTAGAGAATCCAATGAACCCCTCAATTTTAACAGGAGATTTAAAGGCTCGTACAGGTGGTGAGGTCCAGCAGTTTGATTCTACTGATAATGGGAACATTTCACCGTTTCCATCCTCAAGTTCAGGCATTAATAGCAGCAAAAGAGATACTAATGCATCTCTTTCACAAGATCACAATCAAGAATCTGGGTTACAATCTAACCCAAATGGATCTGAAGGTTAGCTGCTGAGTTGTATCTGTCATCAGTTTATACCATTTATATTCGGAATCAGTTTGCATAACTCTTACAAACTTTTTAAAAAAGTTAAATTCTCCTCTGGTATTATTCTGATGCCCTGTTTTCCTTCATACTATGAGTGAAGGGAAGAGCCTTGTGCTATTGTTGAAACAGCCCAATCCATTCATTAGTAAACCTTATGTGTACATTGTTGTTATGTAGGTATTCCCTCACCATCAGATAAAGCTCAGAAATCTGCTGAAGCTGCTAGTCTCCAACGAATTCAAACGATAGGTCAAAGAATCATGGGGAATATGATGGATAACCTATTTCTTAGAAGTCGTTCTGCAAAATCAAAGAGTGGTACATCAGATATTCCATTTCCTTCTTCACCACTAAAGGTAAGCTAGTCATCTTTGGTTGTGCTGTTTGGTGGTTATCAATTTCCTGCCGTGGATGTTTAATGTTCCCCTATCTGTGGAGGATTAATCACAGGAGATGTTCTATTTATGGGTTCACTTTTACCTTATAGAAGACACTATAGAAGTTCTTGATTATCAGTCTCCACACTCCACCGGTATCAAATATTATTTTATTGGAGCATTGGTTCACATAAGCCTTTAAAAAGATTTTCTTGCTTATTTATTTCACTCGTTATAGAAAAAGAAAAAAATTACTTATTTCACTCAGTTTGTTTTATGTTTACAAAAATCTTTGCTTGCTAAAAGCTATTTTTATCATTTCAAATCCACTAATGCTGAGAGGATATGCCACATCTTCATTTATGCATATAATGTGTAACTGACGTAATATGCCTAATCCTTTATTTAAGGTCACTCACCCCTTGTTTATTTCATTTAATGTTTCTCTAGCTTCCTGAGGGTTGAACCTGAAGCCAAGGATGAGGAGGAAAGCCCCCTTATGGAAACTTTTAGGGGCAAGCGCATCACTCAGTTAATGATTCTAGGTTCTATTGATGGCATTCAGGTTTGCATCTTTGGACATTTTGTCGTGGTATATTTCTGTAATTTTTTACCGATTAAAATGTCTGAACTGGCAGAAAAAGTACTAGGAGAATTTGAAAGCACCTCAGAAGATTGCCATAATGGACGTTTTGTTATCCTCGATAGAGTTTGCTGCATCATATAATTCATATTCTAACCTGAGAACACGTATGCAACACATTCCTGCAGAAATGTAAGAAAAATCACATCTCCTGATTTCAGTGTTTATCATCACCTAATCGGTTCTGGGAGGAAGCTGGCTTTCAAATAACTTCATATCTCGTCAGGCCCCCTCTAAATCTTCTTCGCCAGGAATTGGCAGGAACATGCATTTATTTGGATGTCTTGCGCAAAACAACTTCTGGATTTACTGACAATATAGGACAAAATATAGAATCCAATAGTTCCCAGGATACTGATATATCTTCAGACAACAATGGTTCAAGATTGGCTGAACAGTCTTATGCAGAAACAAAATTAGAAGGAATAGCAGAAGAGAAGTTGGTCTCTTTCTGTGCGCAGGTACTCGGGGACACATCTGACCTCCAGTCTATGATAGGGGAAACTAGTTCGGTGGATATTCATCATGTTCTGTAGTTGCGGTCTCCAATTATTGTTAAGGTATAAAGAATGTCTAGTTGCTTTCTAATAATTATGCTTTGTATGTGAAACAATAATACAATATAGTCTTGCTAAAATCGTATAAGTGCAAATCCATGAATGGCTGTATCAGTATATTTTCAAACATTGATGTTGTCTGTTGAACTATTAGCGCATTGCGTATTGAAGTGAAATGCCTACCTTACTGACATTCTTTCAGTGGATATCTTATAACTCTATTTCTATTGATCAGATTGTTTGCTTGAGATAAGCTCCTTCTTGGAGTCCATATTAATTGTTAATTTACCAACTTGATTCTCTGCTCTTGTGATCTTTTTAGGGTGCAGTTGAAAGCTCTCCTACCTAAACAGTTTTAGCAAATTATTTTGTTGGGAACCTTGCGGAATGATTTTCAGCGTTGCTGCACATTCCATATGAACATAGGCATGAATTATTTTGGGGGTGAGAAAATAGGTCGGAAATTCACTTTTTTTTTTGGTACGGTCCGGGTGCTTATACTTATAGGTATCAGTTAAGAATTAATGTTATCCGATTAAGAAAAATAGGATGTTGGAATTGACATTTTATTTTATTTTATTTTTGTAAGGTTCGAGTGTTTATAGGGATCAGTCAAGAATTTCGTAACATTTTAAGAAAATTTTGCCCATTTAATATGGTACTTCTGTTTTCTTTTTAAATCTTATTTTGATTAAATGGGCAAAACTTCAGTTTAATTCTGATGTGGGTTCTTGGCTTTGAAACTTTTCCTCATGGCAGGAAAGCATAGCGATCAATTTACACATTACAGGGCAGCAGACAAGATGGGAACAGCTGTTGTGCTGAAGAATTGCCTGTCTGCCTTAGTTATAAGCATGTTTGGTCTTACGATGTTTGGAAAAGGAGTTCCCAGCACCGAGAAGGTTCCACTTATCACGTGATGGGCAGTCTCTAACCATGGAGGCCTGTTGTGGCGTTAAGAATCGACAAACCCAATAGAGTAAAAGTGAGTCTTCAGTAACTTCTTTGGCAAAACAATGCAACAAATTAGGCACCAATAGTTTCCCTTTGTTACTTGTACCAACAGATGCTTGAATGTAATCTTTCATTGACCTTTTTAGCAAAGTACAGAGGTTCAGGATGATCAATTGTATACTTCTGCTGCTCGTTAGAAGAGTTGAATTTCTGAACTGCAAGAGCCTCGATAAAAATTTTCATTAGTAGAGTTGAATTTCAGACATTCGATTCCATTAACACCTAAAAGTTGTAACTATTGATCAAGACAGCAAGAAAATGCAGAGGATTGTCAGAAACCAAGGATCTAAAACGAGAGACTTCAACTGCTGGCTGTGGCGTAGGTCCCAATACTACATTCCAGTCAATGCAGAGCAGAGAAGATTAGGATCAAAATTTGACCGTATGACTATTGTGTAAAATTTCTTAATCAATATTTGTATAAAATTTTACTTGTAATTATAAAACCCAACGGTAACTGAATACAGATCCGCAAAACGAGGCTTAGCCTGTGTTGGTGCTTCCTGATGTCGGTTACCGTTGCATATAAAAGAAAAATTGTCGTCCCACGACCTAAACTTTCAATTTTTAAAACCATACCTAAAGTTTAATTATTATTTCATTTAAGTATCACATCGTTAAAAACTTAAATGCGTTGAGTACCTAAACTACCGATTTTGATTCACTTTAGTACTTAAAACTTCAAAAAAAATTCAAAAGTTAATGTTGAATTTTGAACAAGGGTATTAAAATGAAACAAAAACTAAACTTGGTATGCTTTTAAAAAAATTAAAAGTTTAAGTATTAAAATGATCAAAACTGATAATTTAGATACTAAATGCGTAATTTACCCATATTTTTATTAAACAAGTCTATAGATAATCCCACTTGCCACTTCAAGAGTGCATTACAAGTTTGCCCTTAACCATTAAATTTAGCGAAAATCGTGTTTGATGCTACTACAGCTACTAATTAGCTCATTATTAAACTGACAAATCTTGAGTCTTGATCCCCTCATCTTCTAGTATTTAAGACCACCAAAATACTATCAGTTCTCTTCATAATTTCCCTTAAGACTTAGCTTCTAACTCTAGTCATCGGCTTCCGTCGAAAATGCCCATCTCCGGTGATGCTGGATTTGTGACATCCCAGCGTAGGAAAAAGCTTTTCTTGGCTCTCTTTCCGTCTATCCTTGTCGTCACTGCTATCGTTGTCTTTGCCACCACCATTTCCAAAAGGAAATCCAGCGACGAAAGCAGCAATAACACTGCAGCAGCTCACTCCATCATCAAATCATCATGTAGCGCCACATTGTACCCACAGTTATGCTTCTCAACTATCTCTTCAGCCCGAAATGCTAAGACCGAAATCAAGAACCCCAAGGATGTTATAGAACTGTCATTGAACTTGACGGTAAGTGCTGTCCAGAGTAACTATTTATCCATCAAGAAGCTCATCAGTACCCACCGGAAGAGCCTCACGAAGCGCGAAATGACCGCCCTCTATGATTGTCTCGAACTGGAGGATGAAACTTTGGATGAGCTATTCAAAGCGGAACAAGATCTCGTAGATTATCCCGACTTCAAAAAGTCGATTTCTCAACACGCTGATGATCTCAGGAGCCTTCTTAGTGCTGCAATGACCAACCAAGAAACTTGCCTCGACGGGTTTTCTCACGATCGTGCTGATAAAAAGTTGAGGCAAGCGATACTCGATGGGCAGATGCATGTTTTCCGTATGTGCAGCAATGCCCTGGCAATGATCAAGAACTTGACCGACACGGACATGGCAAGCCAGGGTTATCCATCATCCGGGAGGCAACTTAAGGAGCAAGACGAAACCGAGTGGCCTGAATGGTTGTCGCCGGGAGATAGGAGACTATTACAGGCGACAACAGTGACTCCTAACGTAACCGTGGCGGCTGATGGCAGTGGTGATTTCCTCACGGTGTCTGAGGCGGTGGCGTCTGCGCCGGAGAGAAGCAAGACTAGGTACATTATAAAGATTAAAGCTGGAGTGTATAGGGAAAACGTGGATGTTCCTAGGAGGAAAACCAATCTCATGTTCGTGGGAGATGGGAGGGTCAACACCATCATCACTGCTAGCAGAAATGTCGTTGATGGCAGCACCACTTTCAACTCTTCCACTGTCGGTGAGTACCCCGTTTAAAATTTTGAATGAACAATGAAGTTGAAATTGAACAATTTGTATCTTAATCATTTTTGCAGCTGCTGTGGGGGACGGATTCTTGGCCAGGGACATAACATTTCAGAATACGGCTGGACCATCGAAGCACCAAGCAGTAGCACTTCGCGTTGGATCGGACTTATCAGCATTCTACAGGTGTGACATGTTAGCATACCAGGACACTCTCTATGTCCACAGCCTTCGTCAGTTCTATTCAGAATGCCATATTGCAGGCACCGTGGACTTCATTTTCGGAAATGCAGCAGCCGTGTTCCAAGACTGCGACATCCATGCTCGTCGGCCCGATCGGAACCAAAGGAACATGGTCACCGCACAAGGCCGCGATGACCCGAACCAGAACACTGGCCTCGTGATCCAGAAATGCAGGATCGACGCTACACATGACTTAGAAGCCGTGAAGGCCAATTTTTCTACCTATTTAGGGATACCATGGAAGCAATATTCGAGAACCGTTATCATGCAATCCGTCATAAGTGATATTATTCATCCCGCTGGTTGGTTCCCGTGGAATGGTGATTTTGCACTAAACACTTTGACATATCGGGAGTATCAGAACAACGGCCCTGGCGCAAACGCGTCAAGTAGGGTTACATGGACGGGGTATAGTTTGATCACCAATGCATTGGAGGCTCAAAGCTATACTGCTCGGAATTTTATCGCCGGAGCTAATTGGTTAAACGCAACCGGCTTTCCTTTCTCTCTTGATCTTTGAGTAATGTCGAAGTTTAGATAAATTCTTAAGACGATTCACTAACAAGTATATGAAGTACAAACTTTCCCCTTCTTCATGCATTCGTCTTAATAAACGACCGGAGTTCATCGGAAAAGCAAGTGCCGACAGGTCACAAGTTAGTTTATAGCTTTAACAGTCGACCAGAACCACAGAAAAAAAATGTGTTTTTTTCCCATGTTTGGAATTAATCTTCTAAAATTGAAGCTAATTTAACACAGCAGCCATTTTTAGCATGCGGTTGAAAGCAATTGAAGCCCAATGTGAATGATAGACACGGAGGGAAATGCGGTGAGGAGAGAAGAAAAGTGTATCATTCATTAGAATAGGATGCCTAAAACTTCTCCTGCCCAGACTTCATTTGTATGTTTCATGGCAATAAGATTGAAGCTGAAAATCCGAACCAAGAAGAAGGGTGACAAGGGAAGAGACAAAGGGATATATAATCACATTGGGTTTCCTTGGTTGCCCTCTCTGCCTTAGCTTGAAACTAAGGCAGAGAGAACTCTCTGCCTCAGCCCAAGATTGATAAAAATGGTGTTCCAAGATTTTGATTTTATACAAGAACGTCGGAGACAGGAGAGACAAAGGGTACTCAAAAAGAGGATAACCATTGCCTTGTCTATCTTAGTCCTTGCTGGTATTGCGGCAGCGGTTGCCATGGCTTTTGTTTCTATGAAAAGTAGCACCGAAAATAGTAACAAAAAGGAGAACAAAGGTGATAGTAATAACTATCATCAACCTCCTCCATCAACCCCGCCAGCAACCCCACCACCGTCTCCTAAACCTCCCAAACCATCCGGTCCGAACGCTCCTCCTCCAAAACCATCATCTCCCAAAGCTACGAAAGCTCCGGCGCCATCTCCTCGAAAACCATCATCTGCTCCGGCTCCATTTCCAAAACCACCATCACCTACACCGGCTCCGGCTCCATTTCCAAAACCACCATCACCTACACCAGTTCCGGCTCCATTTCTAAAACCTCCATCATCTACACCAGCTTCATCTCCATCACCTTTACCAGCACCATTATCTCTACCTCTATTACCTGCACGAATACCATCATCTCTACCTCCATCACCTGCACCAAAGCCTTCATCTCCATCACCTGCACCAATACCATCATCTCTACCTCCATTACCTGAACCAATACCATCATCTCCATCTTCATCTCCTTCAACAGCACCATCACCTCTACCTCCATTATTTGCACCAATACCATTAAATCCGCCAACTCCAGCTCCAGCTCTTGCACCATCAGCAGCACCCAAAGAATTAGTGACATCGTTTTGCGAGGGTACAACTTACAAGAGCTTATGTTCGGACACTCTTGCGAAGATTATAGCACAAAATCCAAATTCGGTGACTCAACCCACAGAACTTGTCAAGTCTTTCATCATGTCAACGACTGAAGAGCTCAATAAGGCCTTTGCCAAAGCCAGCACGATCATATTGCATACCGAATTGGAGAGAAAAGCGTTTGATGTTTGTAGAGAAGTGATGGAAAATGCCAAGGACGAATTACAGAGTTCTGTTGATAGAATAGGAACAATTGTTCCAGGGAAGCAAACAACCGATGGGGACTTGACCACTTGGTTAAGTGCTGTAATGTCGTACCAGGAAACGTGTGTCGATAGCTTCCCTGAGGGGCTATTGAAGCTCCAGTTCGGTACTACCCTCAACAGTAGCGAGGTTCATACTAGCAATTCCCTTGCCGTGGTTTGTGAATTGGCTAGATTGATGAACCCACATCAGGAGAAGCCAACCCTCAAACGCGGCCTCTTACAAACCAGATTTCCTTTGTTGGCCGAGGATGGGCTTCCCAGCTGGATAAACGATGAAGAACACAGGCTGTTGAAGGAAGAGGAAGATGACACGCTGACACCAAATGTAACCGTGGCACAAGACGGTACCGGAAAGTTCAAAACAATTAATGAAGCACTTGCTGCCATGCCACCAACATATGAAGGAAGGTATGCTATATATATAATAATGATCCATCATTGAATTCACCTGATCATCTCCGTCATAATTCTCATTCATACATAGACATTTATCCACTTTCAACCTGCATACAGGTATGTGATATTTGTCAAGAAAGGAGTATATGCCGAGACTGTAATCATTACAAAGAAGATGGTGAACCTTACCATGTATGGTGAAGGATCACAAAAGTCCATTATCACAGGGGATAAAAATTTTGTCGATGGAATCCCCACTTACCATACCGCAACTTTTGGTATGTTGACGATTACTTTAAGCTTTGGAACTGAACTCATAATTCAGAAACTTGTTCATTTTTGTTCCAACTTTGAGATATAATGAGATGCTTTTTTTGTTTTTGTTTCAGTGGTTGCTGCCCCTGGATTTATGGCAAAAAGCATGGGATTCAAAAACACCGCAGGGCCCAACAAACATCAAGCAGTGGCCGCGAGAGTCTCCGGCGATAAGGCGATTTTCCTTAACTGTCGATTCGAGGGGTTCCAAGACACCTTATACGCGCATACTCACCGCCAGTTCTATCGAAGTTGCGTGATCACCGGCACCATAGATTTCATCTTCGGTGACGCAGCCTCCGTGTTCCAGAACTGCTTGATTTACGTAAGGCAACCCAACCCCAACCAAAAGAACATCATCACTGCCCAAGGGAGGAAAGACAAGCACGAAACGACCGGCTTTGTGCTACAAAACTGTAATATATTACCAGAAGCACCATTTAAAGTGGTCTCAAATCAATTCCAAAGCTACCTAGGCAGGCCCTGGAAGCTATACTCGAGGACCATCATAATGCAATCACTGATCGAGGACTTCATTGACCCTGCCGGGTGGCTTGAATGGCAAGGCGACTTTGCACTTAACACCCTTTTCTACGGAGAGTTCAACAACACAGGGCCTGGCGCGAGAACTGACCGTAGAGTGAAGTGGGCAGGGAGAAGGGATATTAACAAGGAAGAAGCCATGAAATATACAGTAGAAACATTCTTAGAAGGTACATGGGTAAAGGAAGCAGGCGCTAATGTTCGTATGGGACTGGGGAGTTAAGGATTCATTTTCCTCGTCTTTGATTATCTCATGAAAAACAGTAGTAGTAAACTGAGATAATTCAATGCCGTGAATATTGATGTTTTTTAATGTCCCTCTCGTGAAAAAGATTTGAGCTTAATCACATTATTTAAATTTATTTTTAATAAGCTTCAACTAAATCAATAAATAATCGAATATCATGTTATTGTATATCAAAAGGCTTAGTACCCATAAAAAGAGAGAAAAACATGCAACGTATTATACAAAAGTTTCCTCTTCATTTTTCTATGAACCTTAAGAAATGATTACAAATGAAATTCAGAATAATTTATAGGTTTGTATAAGTATTTTTTAGGATAGGTTTGTATGGTCATTAGTAGTTGACTTTTTATACTTCAACTTTTCAATCTATATTAGGGTAAATTACAGAAATGGTCATTAATATTTGAGTAAGTTTTCGTTTTTCCCCACTAAAGTAACAAATTAGTCACAAACATTATCGATTTGTAACAAAACGGTCATTCTCCATTAACAGTAGTCACTGCAGTAGCAAAATGCTGATGCGGCACATTAGTTGACATATGTGGTCCTATTTGACCATACAGGCTGACTTATCTTAAGAACCCATTCATTTTCCCTTATTTTCTTAGCAACCAAACAATCATTTTCTTCCCTAAACCAATTCAAACAAATCTCTATTCCATCAAGAAATGATTCTCTGTAATTCTTTTATCACAAATTTCTCAAATGTGTCCGTTAGCACAGATCTGGAAATCACCAATACCATGTGATCTTGCCAATCGATTCTTCTTTATTCCATGTGAGGCATCATCATCATCTATCTCCATGGTTCGTCCTAAAAGTGCAACTATTATCTTCATCCCTAGTAGAGCGACCAATTTGTTACAAATCGATAACATGAGTGACTAATTTGTTACTTTTGAAACTTTTCAGTATAGAAAACGAAAATTTATTTAAATTTTAGTGATCGTCTGTACAGTTTACCTTTTTTAAAAAATTATCAAGTCAAGTCAAATTTGATATCAAATCGACCCACATAAGCTTTCACTGGTTTTTGCTCGTGGCCGTGGTAGCTCAAGAAACAGTAGTAAAAACAATTAAAATGCAGTAAAACGCGTGATGGAATTGTCGCCATCGGTTTCCCGTAATCAGTAAGTTAAGCCGGCCAGACCCGTTCAAGAAGACGTAGTCGCGAGTTCTGAAAGTTTCCAAGCAGTTGGACAAATGGAAAGTGGAAACTGCTTGTGACCTGGAAAAATAATTGCCTCTTGGTGTTGATTGAAAACAACGAACGTTTTGTTTTTCAGCAATTGGCCTCTTGCATAGTACAACTTCGTTACAGTTTCCCTGCAAATACTATAAAACTTCAGATTGATGTTGACTCGGCTATTGCCGAATGCCGATTTGTCAACGGAGAAAGAGTATATATATTATACGCAAATTGTACATCAACCGTCACATCTGGTTCGTCATCAGTTTGGCTATTTCAAAAGAACCAACAGCATCTCTATCCCATGACCGTGGTTAGTCGACCATGGTTGATTTTTTTTTTTTTTATATTGTAAAATGGGTTCATATATATTTCTTTACTCTCTTGTTCGTAGCATTTGTAATAACAACGAGAATAGTCATACATGGATTCAACGAAATCCTTTCAGAGCTATTGCAGGGCAGATGAGCTTGAAGAACAGGCGTACCGGAGAAGGACTCGAAAGCGCTGCATCGTCATCGGACTCTCTACGGTCATCTTGATAGCCATCATCATTGGTGCAGTCTTTGGTACGCTTTTTCCTTTGAAAAACTCAAAGTCCAAAGACGATCTACCGGCTTACACTGCCGAGAGCATCAATGCAATATGTAATGTAACGAGGTATCCTGGTTCTTGCGGTTCAAGCATAGCTGCCCTTAAGAGCTCCTCGAATGATACCGATCCGAATCCTGGTCCTTCAAAAATCTTCATGCTGTCCATGGAAGTTGCGCTTGATGAACTGACTAGCCTCTCATCTTTGCCCCAGAAGATTATCTCTCGTCATGTGAAAATTAATCCCCAGGAGCGTACTGCGTTGAATAGTTGCGAAAACCTTTTCGTGGATGCAGCCGGATACATAAATGAATCAATATCAACTATGCAAATGGGGCAAGGAGAGAAAACGGTGTTGTCAACGGCCAAGATCAACGATATCAGGACGTGGCTCAGCAGCTCAATCACGTACCAGGAAACATGTTTAGATGGCCTAATTGAGGCTTCGAACAACACGGCTGTACTTCAAGAAATGGAACTTGCCATGAGGAACTCCACTGAGTTCAGCAGTAACAGCCTGGCTATTGCATCCCAGATAATGACCATCCTACGTCAATTCCAATTTCCGATTCATCGTAAGTTGCTAAAACACGACAGCTATTCTGATCACGAACATGAACCTAGTTTTCCTGGCTGGGTCCATAGTGGGGACAGGAGATTGCTCCAGGAGGAAATACTAAACCTGATATACCGTGGCTAAAGATGGCAGTGGAGATTTTAGGACAATAAGTGAAGCAGTCGAATCAATCCCAAAGAAAAACAAATCCAGGTTCATTATCTATGTAAAAGAAGGCGTATATTTGGAGAACGTGACAATCGATAAGGATTATTGGAATGTAATGATTTACGGAGATGGAATGTACAAGAGTATTATCTCTGGTAGCTTGAACAAGGTCGATGGAACCCCCACCTTTTGGTCGGGCACCTTAAGTAAGTGAAATGTAAATTGTCATTAGTTATTTTCACCTTTAGCATATTGATGTTTTCCTCTTTGATTAATTAAAAACAATGGCTTCTTCCCTTTACAGTTGCTGCTGGAAGGGGATTCATGGCAAGAGACATGGGATTCATAAACACTGCAGGCCCGGAAAAAGAGCAAGCTGTTGCAATGCGTTCGTCATCGGACCAATCCGTGTTCTACCGCTGTAATTTTGATGCATACCAGGATACTCTTTACACACATTCCAATAGACAGTTTTACCGTGATTGTCATGTCACTGGAACCGTAGATTTCATATTTGGAAATGCAGCGGTGGTTCTACAAAATTGCAGTATCCAACCAAGGCAGCCTGGGCCTGACCAGTTCAACACAATTACTGCACAAGGCAAGACTGACCCGAATCAGAACACCGGAATTTCAATCCAACAGTGCAAGATTACTCCTTTTTGACAATCTGACGGTTACCACGTACTTTGGTAGGCCATGGAAGGATTTTTCGACTACAATATTCATGCAATCATTCATCGGAGACATTGTGGACCCAGCAGGTTGGACCCAATGGACGCAGGGTGTCGATCCACCTGATACTCTATTCTATGCCGAGTATGAAAATTCAGGACCTGGATCAGGTACCAGTGGACGAATTAACTGGCCTGGTGTAAACCTCAATGCCAGCAGTGATGAAGCAAGAAGATTCACGGTGGAATATTTTATTCAGGGAAGCCAGTGGTTGCCCAAGGATAATATATTGTATGAATCAAATTTATGATGAAGATACCTGTGTCTTTAAATTTTTTCCAAAAAGCTAATTGTTCTTTTCTTAAATTTTAACATCCAATTGAAGAACTTGCAACAATTGAAATAAATTATGAAGAAAAAACACAAATAAATAGCGTGTTGTGATTCTCCAGTATAATAAACATAATATAACAGATGTCAAGGCTATACACAACGAAATGGACAGCAAGATTTTATAACGCCTTCCAAATTCCAACAATCTTCATTTCAGATAAGAATTACAGAGATTTGGTATGCAGTTGGCTATTAAAACATATTGATCAATAGGAGTTTGCTTTACTTTTGTAATGAGCTAAAATGGGTTAGTCCTTGACATCAGAAACACCACCTGGAGAAATTTGAAACCGTGCTTTGGCTTCAGCCAAGCAAGGCGAACTTATTACTTTACAAATACGCTCTTCCCCTCTTCCCCTCTTCCCTTCCGGAGAGCCAATCTGTAGTCAGTGAGAGCTTCTAGTTAGCAGCTTTCAATGAAGAGTGGGGAACATGGGATATTAGGGCTTCTAGAACAAACCTTGTTGTGGAAGCATGAGTCATGATGTTACCACCGATAGGCTTGATTTGAGGTCCGGCAAAGATTGCTGAACCATCCACTTGGGAAACTACTTGGTTTGTGATTACAACAGCCACGCCAAACTACAATAGCAGACACTGCCAGGAAAAAACATCATAATAACAAGTGAAATAAATGACCCAATTCCATAAAGCGTCTCACACAATAAAGTTCCAAATGCATTAGATACTGGCAGTAGTAATCAAAGCCTCAGTTATACTAGTAGAAATAAATACGTAAACACTCACCTCGTCTGACAACTTCTGAAGGCTCCTGAGGAATTTTGCAAGGTGCATTTGTCGGGCAGAGAGCTCACCCCTCCCAGTAAAATCTGTTCTATAGAGGGCAGTAGCGCTATCTACTATCATAAGCGCAAATCTACAGATAAATCCATCAAATGATCAATCTGGTCTGCAGCTTGTTTGCTCCAAGTATACAAGAGATAATTCTTCTTGGTAGAAAATTAGGGACTATGTGCGCGGTGTCAGGCAAAGGAAATGTTTTGAGAACATTGAAGCTGCTTCAACCAAGAGCCTCGACTGATGGTCAGTGTTATATGCTCTAGCATAGGCCACATTCTCCAAGACATCAGCACTATTCAATCCAAACCTGCACAATTCAACAGTTCCACTATCAGTGCTGCTTTCAGTGGAGCAGCATTGCCATATCAAGGAAGCCATGTATCACCTCTCTCCTATCTGAAAGAGTCTTTGTGACCTGAATGTCCCTTCAGCATCTATGTACATTGCTTTTCCCTCACCGCCTCCTTGATCTAATGGAAGCTGAAACATAAAAAGAAAAATTCAAATAAAATATTACAAGCATACCTTGCCAAATTAACTTACTGGGTAACATAACAACAAATTTGCAATAACATAAACTTAGGGGCTCTGCCACACAATGAGCAGATATTAGGAAGTAAAAATGAAGTGCAAGCAACACACACGAGAAACAGTAAACTTCAAACCTAGAAAACACCTGTAGTTGCTGGGAACATGAAAAAGAAAACTCTTACTTGGCATGTGACACATAATATGTGACAGAGCTGAGTCTTTCCAGAACGGAACTCACCATATATGTCAGTAATAGATCCTGTCTCAATTCCACCTATTATAGAAAATGATACAAAACTTAATTAACAAGCAGAAAGATCAATCTAAAGTTCTTAAGTGTTAACCGGTTAAACAAGTAGACAATTGGGTGTTTAGAATCCAAATCAAACGAAACTTCACAGGCATCAGAGCACATATACCTTCCAAAATTTTATCTAGTTCACTAGACCCAGATGTTATCTGAATTATCTCCAGCCTCTGGGCATGGAGCTGGCTAGCACTGGTGAAACCCAACGAGACCAATTTGGAAGCTGCCAAGAACCAAAGAAGATGAAAGTACCAATTTCGGATCATTTTACAAGTGATGGTAAATGTCATCACTGAAAGTTTAAACAACTGCGGAAAGTGGAAACAGTATACCAGCTTCCATGATCTTGTCAACTTTAGCTTCACTGATTCCTTTGATCTGGAGAAGATCTTTCCTTGGCGTGTAAACAATAGATTCAACCGTGCAAAGACCTGCATCCTTAAGCTTTTTTATGTCCAAGGATGCAATGCCGGATTCCTTTAGTTGAAGACAAACAATAAGAATAATAATTAGAACTGTTAAGCCAAAAAAAACATGGAAAATCTCATGAAAAACAGGAAAATGCAAAAATCCAAATACGAGTCATCAAACAAAAGAAAAGTAAATTAAACTTGCATTTCAATTAATAGAATCTTGATCTCCCATAGCTCAAAAATATTAAAGCTTTTTGAGGATCAAATACATATAAAATTGTAAAGAAAAAAACTAACAGAAAATCATCCACCTAACAGGAGATCGAAATAATATAACCCATTTGATCTAATATTAGGTAAACGAAAGGTAAAAGGCGATACTGAAAAGAACCCATGCTGAAGTAAACCTAAAAGCGGTGAAAAGGATGAACAGAACTCGTTTTTTATTTTCAGAATCTTGAAAAAGAACGAACGGTTTTTCTATTTTCTCTTTCTGTAAATGTGGACAAATCAAGAAAAGAAACAGTTTTCGGAAATTTGGAGAAAAAATAAAAGAAACCCCACATATAAAAGCGTCCTACTTTCCAATAGAATTGAGAAAATAAACGAAATCTTGAAGATGATTTCTTGTTTCACCTGAAGTTGCTCCATAGGGAACGGGCCATGTTGTATCTCCTCAAGCTCCTCTGGCTGCTGCAGTTGAACCACCGTCTGGTTTCTCTGCTGTTCCATTTGTATATTTATTAACTATCCAAGTATCTAACTTTAAAAGAAATAACAATCGCAGTATCTATTTGAAGAACAGATCCAAGCCTGGAGAAGGAGATGGCTTAACACAGGGAAAGAAAATGAAAAGAGGCAGGGGACTAAGTGCGATGGTGGAGGGAAAGGAAAAGAGTTCGAAAGGAGTTAAAATGGGAGCGCCAAAAGCTTGTGAGGGCAAGTTTGGAGCTTTTATCGGGCACTTGTCGTTTAAATGGGCATTTTACTTTGTTGCAGTTTTCAAACAAAGCTGATATTGTATTGTGATTATTTTTAGCGTTATTGGTTAATATGTCCTCAATCTTTTTTGAAAAGTCAATTAGGTCCCTCATGATATTTTGTATTTAACTGTTCAACTAAATAGACTCTTTAGCCAACATTGATTGTTGCGACACTTAACAAATAAAGAATCAATATTTTTTATTGACTGAATCATATTTATGATTTTATTGGTGCGATCACTTTATTTTATATGTCACATTAATAAATTTTAAATTTTATTAAAAAGATTTTATTAATTCCTCTATTGAGAAAGTTACTCAAACAAGCTCTTATTTATGATAACTTAGAAAATAATTGAAATAATTATAAATTGGTGGTGGCACAAACTGAGGGCTTCAATTGTCTGGACCGAGATGACCACAACTGCAGCCATTTAACAATTACAATTGGACCGAAGAAAAAAGAAAAGATAGGCGAAAATGAATTTAAAATAAAGGTAAATGTATGCAAGTATGAAGTGAGGGAGATGTGGGTATTGAACTTACATCTTGACATATACAGACAAAAGGACTCGAATTATAATTCAACAGGGTTACCACTGTGAGTGTTTTCTTCACAAAGGTCTGTCTGCGACCCACTAGGAACAGTTGTTGGAGGAGACCATTGATCTGGCACCATGAGAAAATAAGCAGTCATGGCTTTCCTGAATCGTTTCTTGTACTGTTGAGGCGAGATGACCGTCGGAGGTGCATTTTTAGGCCCACCGAGGATGCCCGAGGTCTTCACCCATGTTTCAAGGTGCTTGTCCCATGTGTATTGCCTCATGAAATCAATTATTCCAAGAACAAGCTCATGTTTTTCCTCATCCACGCCAACTAGTAACGAATAGTCCATTACATCAACCAACTGTTCCAAAAATGTACACATAATTATTAGGAAAGATACCAAGTAGCAAATCAGACCATCAATTCAATTAGCTTATATGCATAGCAGAGATATGAAGAGCCCATCGCCATGTAATTCATAGCATGAAGAATGCTAAAGAGAAATAAACAATCCAACACTGTGCAATACAGCCCACACCGACTACATTACCCACCATAGTTTCTTTCATTTCATAATGATAATTACCAAAATATTATTTGTAAAATATAAAGAAAATATACGGAATGGTACGCGCAGCCCAGTGACAAATGAGAAGTTGAATTCCAACTTACAGCAAGGAAGGAAGTGTCATTCCAAACGGCCCTCTCCAACAACCGCTTCGACTGGCTTCCAACAAAAATTGGAGAAGTTGGCATTGCTTCAATCAAATTTTGATCCAGAAGAACTTTGTTGCTGCCACTTGTATCAGGATTATACCTTGATCGTGTAGATCCTTTAAGGTCATAAAGTCTTGTAATCTTGCGCCTGAAGAGGAGATTTTCCATCACCAAAACATCCATTTTCGATTCCTTACCTTCTTTAAGGTGTTTTGATGAAACCTTCAAGGCAATGACACCGGAAGAAAAATTAAACCAAAAATAAAGGTATAATTATAACGAAATAGTAGAAGACTAATTTTGGTTTAGGAAACTAAAACATAATAAGCAGATAAAACTTGAAAATTTTCTAAGCGAGGTGCACTTAGGTTGCTCATATCTCAGGCTTTATAACATCTATAACATTAGAATATCAAGTGTTGCCACAGCATATTTGGACACATCTAAAGTGGAATTCATATACAAATCAGCAAGGAGATGCGCACGCACAAACACATATCCCAAATAAATCACAACATGAAATGAGCTTTAAGCAGAATGAGAAAAGAGGAAGAACCGACAGATGATTTAACCAGAGTGCCTCAAGAATTGGAAAGCATAATTGACAAGATAACAATGCTTTGTGGTACTAAAACATTTTTTCCCAGAATTATTTTCAGATATTCACTCATGAAGTTTAACTACTTTAAAGAATACCTGATATATGCCCAAAATCTTTACCAGGCAAATTGGACTTCTTGTATTGATTGAATCAGACAAATACTTGAAATAAGCAGGTCCAAACTAATAAATGATTCTAGTTCTGTCTTTGTGACTTGTTTGAGGATAAATCGATCATCTAAAGTTTTTGCAAAGAAAACTTTGCTCTTGCCGCCTTGGGCATCCCACTTCTTACAACGACTGAGAGACCGTATAAAATCCATCTCAGAAGGACAGCAAGTCATCCTCAAGCTCTCAAAACGCTTTGCATAATAACAAGTCACCGAATACTTCACCTTCCCAAGGGAACCATCATCGGAAAAAGAAACTTGGGCATGCAAATTTTCTGTGTATGAGAGGGGATCAGAAGCCAGGGAGTTATGTGACCCAGACAGAGACAAGATACTATCATCACCAGATCCAAGACTTCTGAAAGTATCAGATGATATGTCACTAAAAGAATCAAGTGAAAACAGTTTCATTGAATCAATAAGTGATGATGAAACTGCAGAGTCTGCACCATCTTTTCTCTCCAGCTCAGACAATTGTGAATGGTAATCTGATGAGATAAGTGCATAAGCTATAATATCATCATCATAAACAGGCACAACTGTGTCATTAACACCGGTAGGAAGCAGCAACCTGGCACCACTTTGCTTTTCCAACTCCCTAAATGATGAGACGTAGATTGGATTATACTCACTGATATTGAGCTTTTGAGCATTGAATGAAGAATTCTTATTAAATGAGTCAAAAATTTCGAAATGGCACACTTTCCCTGCTCATGGATTTCTCCAAAGTTTCAAGTTCCTTGGTGGGCAGAGCAGACTGAGGAGAACATGCCACTTCCACCTCACCATGAACACTAGCATGAATTCCCATATCCGAAATTACTGCAGTTGACATATCTGACACAGCCGAAACAGGATCAATGTAACCATTCTCCTTGGGAAGTATGCTAACTGGGTGACCTTCACCAGTCCACACTGCCTCAAGGGTGTCAGATACATCTTCCATATTCGGAAATTCCCCATCTGACAGGGACCTTCCAACAGCTCTTTCAAATTCCACAGCATCAGGTTTCTCGCTGCAATTTAAACTAGAAGAAAGAGAAGATTTAGCCTCCTTCCTGTTATTAAAGTCCTGGTCCATCTCTTTTTCTTTGTGGTCTCCACCTGGTTTTCTAATTTCACCAGTATTGCCTCCTTGATTCATGTTTATATCAGGCACGTTATCAGCTAGGGCAGAGTCGCAACTACTAAAGCCTTCAGTTGACTTGGGACTAACATTCATCAAAAAGCTTATCCACAGAACTTATAGGCTTCAGTTCAAACTTTGGGATGGAACTGCTTCTAACTTCCTGGATATTTTTGTTAATTGAACCATAAGCATGAATCAGGAGTTGGTCCCAAATGTAAGAAAGAAAGAGTAGTTGCCTGCGTAACTTATTGATCTCAAGAATGTCAATGACAGGTTGGCCGACTTTCACCTCCTTTAAAGATTCCTAAGGAAAAGTAAACAGATAAGAAATGAGGCAGTGTATCAAGCTCGTTTTATCCACTTAAAGATAACAAATCAAAAATGGGGTAAAACTTCTGAACAGCTTGGTTCAAGCGTTAATTATAACCATCAGATAGCAGCTGTTGCTCATAAGGGACAAGGAGAGGATGCACACAATGAGTTTCAAATAAACTACCTGAAATTCTTTTCTATCCTTTTGGAGCATTGCTTCCAGTTCTTCGATACAGATTCTTCTTTCAGGTGCCCTTATGCCACGACTATCAGAACCTGAACCTAATAAATTCTCTGAAAGCTTTCGAAGAGCATTATACACTTCAGTAAAAAGGAATTCGGCCCTGTTACTCACCTGCAAAACAGTATCAATGGTTTTGTAGGTATTAATTTGATTCAAGAATAGTTTTATGAACTGGAACAAGGTTTTAGGATAGTCAAACCTCATTTGCTTCACTTTGTATCCATTCCTGATTACCATAATTAAATTCCAGTTTTGATGGTGGAAGATAAACAGAATGGACATGATGGAAGCATATCGAAAACAAGCAACCATTCTCCCGAATCTGCATGTAGTAACACAGTACAATCAGAGGATATCAATGCAACTAATATACTTCATCTGATTATTTCTTACACCTTTGAGTTCTCTTACAATATATCTCATACCATTAATTTACCCTACCCTTTCCATCCCCTTCTCGGCCAATAACCCTCCTTATCCAGAAGGGAGTAACTGGCTTGGGGAATACTAGGATTTAAGGCACTTTATCTTGGAGCAATAGCCACTTGACCAAGTTCAGGTGTTCCCCAAACCATGGAAACCTCATACATGTATAGACAGCTACATCCCTTATTAATGAATATCCAGGGAACCCATAAGTCAGTATTAAACACCAGATACACTATACAAAGGGATGATTGTTGATAACCATTATGATAAAAAATAAATACCAATCTATCAAAGAGAAACAAATTCATTGCTTAAAAACTAGAGAGAAATTGCATAAACAGAATAGAAAGACTAATCCTACACAAGTGTCATCACTGCAAGTGATCACTCCATTTAAAATGGTAACCTTTATGCTCTAATTAACATAATACTGCGCATTTCTTAAGTAAAGCCTTACCCATAAAATCGAAGACAATCTCTGTGAAGGGAATGACCACACCTTGCAACTCTGCTAGCAGCTGCATGGTTAGAAAAGCTAAGCTCCAAAAATTTCCCGAAGGACAAACCCCAAGCAGCATCAGACATTACAACTCTTCTTGTGGCTGGAGGGAATCCATTGATCCAAGGGCATCGCAAGCACCTATGCCACATCCAAATCTTTCCTTCCCGCTCTCCTGGTAAGGGAGGACATGGTAGTTTCTTAACAGATATTATCAGGCTACCTTGCCGATGAGTAAACAATGAACATGTGCTTCAGATGGCATCTCACATGAATGACAATGGAAGCTCTGATAAAAAAGAATCTTAAGTTCTACTAATGAGAAGCAAAGAGGAAGATCAAGTTTTCTACATGAAATAACAATAAAATACCTGATCAACAGATGATCTCGTAAAAATCGGCCCAGCGGCTTATCAGAGCTCCATAGTATTTGATTCGGAAGAGATGAGACCGTTCACACACAGTGCTTGTCCACACACAACGGGTTGATAATGACACCAAAATGCTCTGGTGGTCTGAAGGTGGAGTAAACTCTTCCTTTGAGGATCCTGCTGCTTCATTATTGCTAGCAGGCTCTTGTTTTAAGGATGCCAACTCTGGGCCATCCAGGTGATTTGCAGGTGATTTGCATGATACTGCCTACCGTGCTGTGGTGCTTCTGATAATCTTTGAGAACAAAGATGATCCATCCTTGAAGCTGACAGTGAATTCAAGGAAGAACTAGCTTGAACATTGTCAATGGCAGATTCCTCATAGTTTGACATACTTTGAGGACATTTTGACCAGCAAGATAAACTGGCCTCTGTAGATTTGCAAGAGGGCTTATCGTTGACAGATGATGGTCTATTGAGATACATCTGTGTTGGATTTCTGCAATTCATGAATAGATTGGGAATCCATGGGCTTCCTGGAGGATGGGATGGTAAAGCCAGATACAATGGAAATAGACCTGTCAATACCGATGGTTTATCAGGTAAGGCAACAGTTATAGGAGACTTTAAAGGGAGCTCTGGAAGTGTGGCACCTTCATCGGCTAGAAATGATGTCTCAAGATCAAGGTGATAAGCTGCAAAAACTCCATATTGGACAACATGTTTCACTTTTTTCAGTTCATCTCCATGCGCACCCTTGAGTAAAATCTGAAACAAAGTTAACCATTGGACCATCTTAGCACCAAAAATTTTTATTTGGAAAAAAACAGTAAGATTACAATGTAAATGGCTGACATGAATGACCAGAACTTCATGTAACACATTCTATGCATCACCATCCTAAAAGTTAGCAAAACACCTGATTGCAAACAGCCACAATAGTTTCTGCTACACACAACCAAAAATTTGCATGATAAAGAAAACCTAAGTGGACTATTGCTGCCACGAGGTGCTTTAATCGATGCAGTTGTAGATGAATATTAGAAAGCATGTTAAGGTGGCAGATAGGTTCTTCCCCATGCAAGTTATGAGACGACCAGAAGAAGCTAGATGGCCGAAATTTCCCTTTTTCATATTAAGGAAGTCATGGTGTCACCTGATAATAAAGGGAATTGCTCAATCAGCAGAACCTAATGGCTACAGTAACAAATTGTTTCAGGTACAAGTTATGGTCAGTGAACCTCAGAAAATGGCCATTTCTCTTCTTGTGGTTATGTTACAACCGTGAGTTTGGGATTGAGTCATGGGTGATGGACCGGAAAATCACTCATACTCATCAAAGGGAACCTGAAACCTTAGGGCTCATTAAAGAGAGACCCAAATCTGTTTTAGGGTTTTGATAAATACTCAACTTTGTTTTTAATCATCCCATAAATAAAAATTAAAATAACTAAAGAAATATATAAAACAAAAAAAAATTCCTACCAAACACAACTATTTTAA
This sequence comes from Hibiscus syriacus, assembly GCF_006381635.1. Taxonomy (NCBI): domain Eukaryota; kingdom Viridiplantae; phylum Streptophyta; class Magnoliopsida; order Malvales; family Malvaceae; genus Hibiscus; species Hibiscus syriacus. Next base: position 1,375,255 of record NW_024063142.1, on the reverse strand, counting down.
GAGCCCTAAAGCAACTTTTATTCTAAGCATCCTACATGAAAACTACTACTAAGAGTCCTACCTAACAACTACTAAGAGTCCACAACAGGCTACTCCAGGTAGATTGGTTAGTATAGTAGTTGTTCCACATGTGCTTTAGAGAGAGTGTTAAACTACTGGACTCAAGTCAAATATTATAAAGAATGTTGAGTAGACTCCATAATTGCTCATTAATTTCATATAGCCTGATCTGTTTACCCCATTTTTAGGTTTAGCAAGAGCTTTTTAGAGTTTTTTGAGTCCCTTCAGCATTTATGTTGCTGAGGGTGTGGTGCCTTAAAAACTGTTTATGCATACTCATCTTTGTTAAAAAAAAATGCATCTTCAGGTACTATGAAAAACATCAACAAAATAAAAGATTACCTAAGAAATATAAATAATAATCATACTTATCATGCAAAAGTTTTGATAGCTAACATTGTAAAATCAGCAACATATATTGAAAGATTTTCCAGATTATAAGATTTTTTTCAGCAGTAGCACTAGGAATGGATATATGTACCATGCATACTGAAAGGACTTACTGTATAACCAGAGCTTTGGCAACCCTCAAAAAACTTAGTGTCTTTGTCAATTTTTTCCCACCTTGCCCAGCACTTCCATGCTCCTCAAAAAAAATTTCTCCACATGGAACACGTCACAATACCCAACTTTGGTGATGTCAGATGATCAATGGATGGAACAATTTGAGCACCAGTGCAGCGGGCTATACGCTCTAAGAGTGGCCTCTTAATATTGAGAACAAGAGATATGTCTTTGTCAAGAAGGTACTCTTGAGCATACGGGACACAGATTTCTCCACCAAAGAACATTAGGATGATGTGCATCGATTTTAGCAACTGCCATCTTCAATGGTCCATTTCCTAGAAGGTAGGAATCAAAGGAATGTTCCTTGTTTAGCCCGTATTATGAACCTAGGTTAATTAACAAACCAAAATAGAAGGGAATAGTTAGAAATACAAACCTGCTGCAACAATGTATCAAACTTGACAAGTGATTAGAAATGCGCTGATATTCCAAAGCTCCTCCAAGAATTAGAAAACGAGGGTTTATCGATTTTTGAAGTCATTCGTCGTGAGCTACATTCTTACAACTCTTTAACCACGGCACTGCAGAAAATATTAAAAAAGGAAATCAGAATCTCATCACAGAATGAAATAGAATGAACAACTGCATAACATACAAAGCATTCTTTTTGTGACATGTTTGATTTATTGCTAATTGTAACCATCTCTCCATGTTTGTTCTCTCCAAACTGCCTCAAATGAGCATCAAGAATCACAGGAAAATTATTGTGAATGCTCAATACAAATATGAGGCCTATTCACAAATCACAAATAATAGCTGAGAGAGAAAGGGATGTGATTGGGAAATAACTTTAGGGTATGTTCATTCACATTAAAATCAAAGAACAATGATCAGTACCCATCACCCAAGAAAAAAGAGATGGGGGAATTATCAACCTTTAACATGGGAATTATAGATGCCAGAAGTATAAACCAATGCAACAATTACATACTTCAAGACCTAATGAGTCTGATGCTTGGCCATGAACATGGTTAACCATCTTGAAGTCAATAAAGTTGATTAGTAAGAACAAAAAGTTATTTGTATGTTTGGATTGTTAAACTATCCTGCTAAGAATATGAACTAAGGAGAAGTTGTTCCTGTTGATGATTAAGAAATTTTCAAATTGAGGTCGCCAATATTACCTTTCACTGCGACGCCCAGCAGCTATGCATTTAACTTTTACGTATCCTCCAGGATCCATTCCCTCCCTCGCTTGTATCTGGCTTCAGAAGTGTTGCAGCTTCCCATGACAAAGATGTGATTATCCAACCAATTCTCTTTGCCATCATCATCCCCAACAGGAAGGTTCAGCCACAAAAGCTGAGATACCAAAGCTCTAAAATGCCCTTCTACCACATTTTTCAGGCCTTCCTGTGCTCCTCAACAGACCCTGCTACGTTCCCTAGTTCCAAACTATTAGATCGTAAATATCCCCACTCTCTGTAGCACCCATCATCGTCATCATCAAATAAAGCAGCTTCTTCTCATCCTCTTCATCCACAGGCTCTGGAGGGAGCCACAGTACCTCATTGCTCTCAAAATCCACAGGCACGACACCTGTACCATCCACATCATAAGCAGGAGCTTCACCCTCATCAGCATTCTCTAGCTCCTTTTTTCTACAAATTTCTTGATTTCATGCACACTTGGTATATCAAAATTCTTAGATAACGGTGAACCACTCAAAGACTTCGCCTCTGTGTTCTCAGCATGAGCATGCATTTTATCTGATTTATAAACACAGTCAAATTCATGATTGTTGGCTGCACCATAATACTCTTCAGCATGAGCATAATGCTTCGATTCTGAGTCTGAATATGCACCCATAATCATCATCTTCATCATCACTCCTGGAATCAACAGTTAAGAAAGTATAAGTATTTATCACTAGCTCGAAATCGTAAAATAAAGCATAAGACTTATGGATTCCATCCAAAGCAGTTTGTGTAACTTGAATATGAATTGACAAACACAAAACATAGAGCAAAGAAGTAAAGGCCATCCCAACACAATTGATATCATGAAGGATTCACTGGTAACCATTAACGCTATCCACCCCACCCCCAACAAGCCTATAATATATATGCAAAGGCGTGTGAAATTTCAGAGCCAGATTCATAGTAAATGGAGAAGGTACCTGTTACCACAAAAAAGCCAAAATTTGCAGAAATCTACTAAGGCTGAACTTTGATCTGTGCTCATCCTAGATGACTCACTGTTTGTTCAGCCCATTCATATGGGCAGATTCACAATGGCTAAGACCAGAATTATGTTCATACAGTAGTCAGGTTCAGTTGAATGGAGTAGAACCAACAATACCCACTACTACTATTACAGGTGCAGCTGGAGTTGATACTGGCCAAGCTTGCTGCAGAAAGATGGACAGAGACCAGAACTAGGTGTTTTTGTCCATTATCGACTGCTGCTATCCCTGCTCCCTTGCTTGAAGCAGTAATTACATACCCCTAATCCTTTCTGAATATTCACGACCAGCCCTTGGCTCATCAGATGGGACAAAAATTGAGTTTTTGTACAGTTGGCACAAACACGGCCACAAAGTCGACAATGATGCCTGCGATTAAATACTGTAAATTGGGAGTCACACTCGTAGCATACTCTACACTCTGATCAGGCATCCAAATCCCTCGACACATTCAGAGGCTCCTCCTAGGGATCCACGACTTTGTGTCTACATGGTCAGATTGTTTGTCGTCAGGGTGCCCATCTACAACTATCCCAACAGATCCAGTAATCATGATTCATTTTTGTCACTCTCACAATTCAAACCACAAAATCGCCACCCCTAACACCATAGCCATTATTAAACCACAACAAATAAAATACACATACACAATTAAGTTCCAGCAAAACTACTACCCTAAAGCTTATTATCCAAACAAAGTAGTAATTGAAAGTGGAGGGAAAACTTAGATTGGAATTGACACAACAAAAAATTACAAGTTTGAGCGACTAATTTAAATTACATTAAAAGCTTAACATTAACATTTTCAAAAGAAATAATAAGAAACTAAAATTGCTGGAATACTAGCACCTCAAGTTCCGCTATCCAAATCCCCAAATTCCAATATCTTCTTTGCTTCTTCTTTCTTGTTCTTCTTCAGTTAGGGATGTGACTTCTACTCACTGCTCAATACGATAAAACCACGAAATTAGAAAGCAAAATAAATAAACTCATAGAAACCCTAAAATCAAATTAGTAAGTTAATTCTTATTGAGACCGATTAACACAGGAAAGACAACAACAATAAGATGACGAGTTTCTTTCTGGAAATCTCATCAAGAAAACTGAATTACTCTTTAATTGATTAAAACTAAATCAACACGTTAAGTAAATTTCCACAAGTACAACAATAAAAATTACATTGAAACTGCCCAACAGAGAACGATCGAAAGCAAAAAGCTAAAGCCGTTAACCTCCACAGTTAACTTCGTGGAAAATTTGACGGCAGTGATGCAATGAAATGGGGGAAAAAACACGATCTAATTTTCCAATAAAAAAGGAAAATTAATAATACAAAATCACGTACAACACTTTTCTTCGATTAACTTTGTTTTTCTCCCTCGGTTTCACGCTTCGCTTTATTTATGTATCCTGTGAAGTCTGTGCTTTTTGTTGTGTCCGTTCTAGACCTCTCGTTTGATTGTTAGCTTTTGTTTTTCTTCTCTCCTTTCTGCACATGACAACGGTTCTATGGTTTTCAGAACCGGATCGGTTAGCGAACCGATCATGCTATCGGTTTATTGGTTTAATCTGTTGAACCGATTTGATCGGTCGAAAGAATCGAACGACGTCATAATTATTTAAAAAATTAAATAAAAATACCAAAAATATTTAATAAAAAATAATTTTTTATATCATAACATATATAAGTTAAAAACCATAAAATCAAGTGAACAAAATGATTCAAATTAACTACAACATAATTTTATGGTAAATATATTAAATAATAAAATATAATTATATAACTAATTAAAAAATAAATTTGGGTTAAAAAATCATAACAAAATTATATAACTATAATTATATAACTATTCTTTCACTTCAATCAAGCTCGAATTTTAGGCTTCAATCGAGCTTCTAATTTTTTTTTGAGTTCAAGCCTTTTTGAGTTCAAATTTCAATATTATATTTCGAGTTTGAGTTGAACTTGATAATTTTTAGCTTGTGAGTTTTAGTTGAGTTGAGCTTACTTTTAAAGTTTTCAAGTTCGAGTCGAGCTCAGCAATACTTGAGTTCGACTTGGCTCGTTTAACAAACGATGTTGTTTGATTTAATTTTTTTTTTAAACAAAAATCCCGATTTTTTCCGGTTTTTTCCGATTTTCTGTCGGTCCGGTTCGAACGGTTCAACGGTTCTGACCGATTCATTAATAGCGGTTCAACCGATTTAGATTGAATCAGACTAAACAACGATTTTCGATTAAACCAATTAAACCGACCGATCCGATCCAATTTTCAAAACAGAGCTCATAATTCATTAATTTGGTTAAACTTATTTCACAAAAGTGTCATTAATAAATGTTTTTCTATTTTGATCCTCTGTTGTCAAAAATAATAATTACTTTTTAAATAGAATAACAACACGTGCCACTATCTTCTCAGTAAAAAATGTGTTAAAAATAAAAGAACTTGAACGATCCTTTAAACAAATATCCGAAGTTTAATCATTACAGAAAACTAGAAATTTTATAAATGATTGATAAAAACAATATTTTATTTTAAATTGTGATTGAAATTGATTGTATTTATATAAATTAATTCTTTTCCATCTTAATATATATATATAGATATATATATATATATATATATATATATTTATAGCACGAATCAAGCAGTCTTGATGTAAATGAATTGTTATTAATTTATTATTTTTTGAGATCTCGGATTTGAACATTAGAAATATCAAGAATGTAAGCGTTCAATGTCAAATAATGAAAAGTTATATATGAAAAATATTATATTATACTTGTCTAAGATTAATAAAAAAATATTTATTTATAATAATAACCAAGAAAAGTAAACCTAATATAAAGTAGACGTATAATAAAGAAAAACAATATTTTCTTTATTCAAGAGAGCTGGTATATCATCTACAAACACATTTAAAATAGTCATATTGTAGTGCGTATAGTAAATTATCTTCATTTTATTATTATTTTTATTGTATATACACGTTTTGCATAAAAATGATAATTGCAAAAACTTTTAGGGTGAGTTTGGTTAACGAAATATAAGATTACTAGTATGAATAAAAAATTATCGGGGAATATGATTATTGGAATGTTGTATTATGTGTTTGGATGGTTTAACATAAATTTTAACAGGAATTTAAGATTACGATGTTTGGTTAAAAGAATAAAATATTATTAAAATGTATATTTTACCAAATTATTTTTATTATATATTTATTTTTTTAACAAGTTGAATTCTACTATAATATTATTATAATTAATTTATATATTTTCTTTAAAATTTTAAATTCATATAATTTTTTTAACAAATTTGAAAAGATAAATAGGTTTAATGAAAGGGTAAAATTTTATTTTAACCCCTGAACTTCATATAAAATTTTAATTATAGATTTTTTTTTGTAAATCTAAAATAGTTTAAGGATAAATTTGTAATTTAACATTTGTATAAATTTTATTATTCAACGACAGAAGAAAGATATTTTTGAAAGAAAAAATTAAGGGCATTCTAGTCCAAAATGTATGTAATCCAACAATACCTAAGAGTAAGGAGTAATCAAATTCCCGATAATATACCCCAAAAAATCCCATGTTGGGAATAAAAGATTACTGAAAATAGAATTACTAATTGAGTGATGCTCCGAATGTTTTTTATTAAATTAAAATGATTATAAAATAATATTTATTTTATATACTTTTAATTATTTGACAATAAATTTACAATCATTTTATTGCAGTTGTTGGGGTCAAAAATTATATATATTAGTAAGAGGTGTCATTTTAAGACTAATTGTCAGGTTTAGGTGGTAACATAATTGTAAAAAAAGATTTAGGTACCATTTTGAGGGTTGGGGGATCAAATTTTTGAATTAATACATTAAACATAAATGCGATGCTCATATACGAATCCTTTAGATGTTGAGATTCATTTACGACTTGTGACCATTGGTGATAGTATTTGGCAAAGGAAAAGCTAACAAAAGTAAAATTTCCCATAACTTCTTTTTGCCATTTTTAACACTAATCTAGAAACTCGATTACAAAGCTTGGATTTTAATCGCCTCTTATATACACTTATACGATAAATCCTCGATTACAAATTAACGGATTGATTCAAGTGATAGACAGTTTGATATCATTTAAGTAAAATCTCACGTTCGAGTCATTGTGTATATAGTAAATATTCGTTGGGAAGCTAAAATTAGGTGTACGACTAGTGGTATTGCATTTGTTTCTTAAGAATTTTCTCTAAAAAGATAGTATTCGCGCGGACGTGTCGAAGACACGTACGACCACGACCACGAGACGAGACGGACGGCGGCGGCTGCGGCGCGCGAGAGTCCCCCTTATTCTCTATCACTCAACAAGGAAGTGAGAAAGCCAAGCCTTAAATACCATTCACAATAGTGTTTCCAATACTATGTGAGATTGAGCATTAACAACACTTGTTTCCAATACAATGTGAGATTGAGCCTTAAATAGTGATATTATTTTTGAATGTTTTGCTTAAAATTGCAATAATCGTGATTGATTGTAAATTGACATTTAATTATGACATATTTAATCGTATAATACTAATGCAATTGGTTACTGATTCAGTTGTTTTAAGGTGCATGATTGTTAATTGTTTCCTGAATAATCACATTGTATTGGAAACAAGTGTTGGTAATGCTCAATCCCACATAGTATTGGAAACACTATTGTGAATGGTATTTAAGGCTTGGCTTTCCCACCTCCTTGTTAAGTGAAAGAGAACAAGGGGGACTCTCGCGCGCCGCCGCCGCCGCAGTCTGTCTCGTCTCGTCTCGAGTCGGGTCGGGTCGGGTCGGGTCGGGTCGTGGTCGTGGTCGTGGTAATGGTAATGGTAATACGTGTCTTCGACACGTCCGCGCGAATACTATCTTTTTAGAGAAAATTCTTAAGAAACAAATGCAATACCACCAGTCGTTGCGATTTTGGATTATCACAATGCGAACTTTGACTACCGCAATGCGATAGTCGAAGTTCGCATTGCGATAGTCCAAGTTCGCATTGCGATTTACATATTCACATTGCGATAGTCAAAGTTCGCATTGCGATAGTCTAAAATCACATTGCGAATCTGGAAACTGATTTGCGATACCGGAGATCGCGTTGCGAATTATCGATCGCATTGCGATTTAGTTAGTCATTTTGACAAATCTAAAAAAAATTGATTAAAATCGTATATTATAATGTATTTTTTGTCACTGAAGTTATTTTCTCTAAATAAATAAACTCCACGCACAATTATATTAATGAATTTTAACTATATTTGTAATAAGCAAAGGATTAAAAAATAGAGTGTAAAATTTTAATATATAATTTTAAATGAGTATGTATTTTTCCTTTTTCCCTTTAATATATAAAATTAAATTTAATGAAATTTTAAAATAATGGATATGTACCCTCTCCCTTATGGGGCTTAGTGCAGTTGATCGTGCTTTCATGTAAGATTGAGTAAACTTTATTAAGTCAATTTTTTTGAATTAATCAAGTTGTCAAATTCTATTTTATCATTTAAACTTTATTTGATTTTTTTTAGTTAAGTTGAATTTCAAAAATTCGAGTCGAGTCGTTTAAGTTTATATTCAAAGTCACTTATAATTACTTTATGGGTAAAGTATAGTAATAGTTACTGAATATTTCTAAAAGCTTGTATTTAGGTCCCATAATTTTTAAAACTTACAATACAGTCTCCCAACAGTTAATCCGTTTGCAATATGGTCCCCGCCGTTAAACCGCCTTTAGAAGAAGATGACGTGATAGTTAGATACCGTTTGCAGCTATGAAAATCATGGTAAATTATATAAATGTCACTAAACTTTTTAGGCACTTGAATTTAGGTCTTCCAACTTTTAAAACATACAAAATAGTCATTAATTACATTCTAAACCCCAAATTCCAAAGTAATTCAAGTGCCTGAAAAGTTTAGTGACCATTTATATAATTTATCCTAATTTTCATAGCTGCAAACGGTATCTAACTGCCACGTCATCTTCTTCTAACGACGATTTAACGACGGACCATATTGCAAACGAATTAAATGTTTGGAGACTGTATTGTAAGTTTTAAAAGTTGGGAGACCTAAATGCAAGCTTCAGAAATATTCAGTGACCATTACTATACTTTACCCTTATTTTATAATATTATGATATGAATTGATTCAAATTTAAAATAAATTTCTCTTACCATATTAAATATACATATATATTTTTTATATTCTCTTTCACATGTGAAATTAAATTTTGTAATATTATTTAATAAACTAAATTTCATCTAAAATATAAAATATATTTATAATATTATTTTTTAATGATGAGGGTTTGAGGATAAAGTATTGATATGAGTATAAATAAGTAAAAGATTTAATGTAAAGAAGAAATTTATAAAAAAATACAATAAAATGACTAATTGAATAAAATATAAAGTTGAAGGATTAAATTACAAAATGATAAATTTTATTATTAAATATAACAATTGAAGTTGCAAAATATAAAGTATTCTCTTTACCCTTATTTTATAATATTATGGGTTGTGATACTGGGAGCATGTTTTACTACCAATGTTCAAATCATATTATACATTTGATATTGATAAACGCAAATGAATTAAAAAAAACAGCCATTTTTCTCTTTTCTTTTCTTTTCCTCCAATTCCGAAGACATAAATTAAGAGACAGCTGAATAAAGAAGAAGAAAAACAAGGAATTGAATCCAGAGAGTCGCGGTTCTTACACAGTGAGCGGACTTTGTAAATAAATTGTATTTAATGCAAGACCCAAGAGCAAAAGACTGATGCCGATGATCATCGTCATCATGATTATGATAATGGAAATGATAATGACGATCTCGGACAATGAGAATAGAACCAACCGGTACTGGTACTGAATTAGTGTCCGAATAAAAAACCAAAGAAAGAATCCACTGCATAAGGGAATCTTTATGGTAATCGACTAATCTTGCGGCGTAGGAGAATTTTTAATGTCAAGAACACAAAAAGCTGGGATCAAATAAAGCAAAAAAATTTAACGTTCTCGAAGTTCGCGATTTATGTTTATCTTTTGAAAGCAGGGTAACATGAAGTAATATGCTTGGAAGGGCTTTCTAGTATCAAACAAACGTGAAACTTCAAAGAAACAGATTAATAAAAAGTCAATTTAGAATTTAATTAACAACTGGGTGTATATTTTTTCTTATTTGTGGGTTCCCCTGATCAAACGGTTCATGGGAATTTTTGTTTTTGACTTGGATTAGATAGACGAAAATGTGATTGGGGAAAAGGAAACTGTAGTTATTAAAATGCAAACCGACAACAAGAGAAAAAGGGAAAAGATGGACTGGGCTGTTTGGTTTTTAATTAAACTACCCGAAAATGTTTTTGTTGCAATAATTTATAGCGCGATTTTGAATTTTATCGGATTTTGATTTTCGGTTTTTATTTAATTTCTTTTTAGATTTTTATTAGGTGAAAGGAAGATGTGTACTTTCGAGGTTCTTATTTGAGATTTCTTTATTATTAGAGTGAGTCTTCTAAATTTAGGGTTCTTTCTTATTCTTTTTGGGTACTTTTTCGATTATTGTTCTTTGGGAGCGTTGCATCCCTCTGTTTTTTAGAGAGAATTTTCTCGGTATCCTCTTTCCTGGTAATTTGCTCATCTGGGTTTCCGATCCCCTTAATATAATCTCATCTGCGTCGGGGGTTTTTTTTTTAAGATTTTGAAGTCGTCAGCTTTTGTATTTTAGGGATTTGAAGTATCTCTGAATACAGAGGGAAGTTCCATTTTCGCTCTCCGGTGGAATTTTTGGAAATTTCGGAGATTTTTTATTGGTGTGAGTTTTTAGTTATCTGGTTTGCAGCAAGCCTTTCAGGGTTTTCATATGATTTCACTCTAGTGTTTTGGGTTATTTAGATTTTTTTTAAAAAAAAAGCGGGCATTGGTGTCTTATACATAGTGACAAGCCTGAGTTTTATTGGTTCTGGCATGTTTGCATGATGTTTAGTGCTCAAGGGTCTTCGAGGAATCATTGCAGTGTCCTTGCAGTTCATTGTAGTAGTGAAGTTTCTGATAATAAACATAGGAAGCGAACTTCTGATCATAATCCTAGATACCCGCTTCCAGAGCTTGCTTCTTCAGGGCGCCTCGAGGTATATAACTCATGCTAAGAGTCCTGCAATTTTGAAGCTTAGATGTTTTAGCTTAAAGTTATTACTAAGTTGTGACATTTTCATGTGTGTGAGTGAAGGTCCAGCTTCTGAACAATCCTAGCGTTGATGAGTTCGAGCGGGTTCTTGCATCTTCAGAGCCAAATATTGTTTATTTCAAGGGGAGCAGAATGCAGATCATGAAGACATTGGCTCTCTGGTTTGGGGAGATGTTGATTTGTCTACTCCTGAAGCCTTTTGTGGACTCTTTGGTTCCACATTGCCCACCACTGTTAGTGATGCATGATTTTGTTACTTTAATTCTTTTTAGAGTTTATTACTTGATCCTTTCTCAATCGCACAATAAAAGTGTTAAAGAGCTGAATTGGGTTGATTTTTTTCCTGGTGTGTGCGCTTACATATTCTCCTTTAAAGTTATTTTTACATTCATTTTTCCTTCTATTTAGTGTTTTCTTTTTACAACTTCTGCAGGTTTTAATGCTTATTTAAAGTTGTTAATCATTATATATGTTGAATAATCTATTCGCAAATGTTTGTAGGTTTATTTAGAGATCCCCAATGGTGATAAATTGGCAGAAGCACTTCACTCCAAGGTAAAATGATTTATTCTGGTTGTGGGCAAATGGTTGAAATTCATTCTTTATGTTTTTATAAAAGCTAACATTCCTTTATCGTTGCCAGGGAGTCCCTTATGTTATATATTGGAAAAATACATTCTCACGATATGAAGCCTGCCATTTTCGTCAAGCACTTCTATCAGTTATACAAAGGTACATCTTCTACTTCTACTCCTTGTATACACAAAGCATGACCAGCTTTCTAGACCTCCCTGAATAGTGGCTGCAGTGCGTTAGTTGTCCAGAGGGGTTGCTGCCACTACTGTTAATTTCTGGAATGGGTTGATAATTTAAAGCTATGCCTCCATTTTAGACAAATTTCACCTTGTTTATTTACCTACAAACTGGAAGAAATTTTATTTGGAAACAGTACTAAAATTTTGCAGTTTTGGTCTATTGCAGTTCATGTAGCCATACCTGGGATGCATTCCAACTTGCCCATGCTTCTTTTAGACTGTACTGTCTATGGAACAACAATATTGCCTCCTCTGATAGTCAGAAACGAAGTGTTAAGCCAGGACCATGTTTGCTTGGTGACCCTCCCAAGATTGATGTTTCTCAACCAGAAGTCGATATGCAGGAGGAAGATGGCTCTCTCGAAAATCTTCATGCCATAAAGATATACGATGAACATGTTAATATGAGGTTTCTTGTTTGTGGATCACCACGCCTATTGGTAGGTTAAGTTTTCCTTTGTTCAAAAAATAATCATATATACTAATATTTTGTTCATCCTTTTATATTGGTTATTACTGTATGCCCTGCAGGATGCGTCCCTATTGGGATCTTTGGAAGATGGACTTAATGCCCTCTTGAGCATAGAAGTAAGTTCGTAGAAGTGCTTTTTTTTCCTCCTTGGATGTATATCTTTAGTTTACCTATTTCAGCTTATATGTTTATTTCCACTATCATCTTTTGAACGTCAGAATATGAGAGATTAAACTAGTTATTGCTGCATCTAGATTTGGTTAGTCACTTGGTGAGTTTTAATGCCAAATACAGGACAGCACAAGATCTTATATTCCTTCTATTTTTTAACAGTTTCACATCTCCATTGTCTCATCCTAAATGTTCCAAATTATAGTTTTATTAGAATTTAGTTAACCATTCAGTCTTAAAAGGCATTATGAGTTCTCCATTGCAAAATTCACTTTTGCTTGAAAAGATCAGCTAGCTGAAAAAAGAGTACTGACACGCTTATCAAGGGTTCAGATATCGTCATCACCTTGATAATCAAAATGGCATTACAAAAATTTATTAATGAGATCAATATTATTCTGTGCCAGCCCTCGAATTGAGTTGGATATGGTTGCACATACAGGAAAAAATATTAGATGGATCCGGTTCACCACATTATCCGTGGTCCCAACCAATAAAATCCATCCATCTCATTTTTTTCCCAAGGTGAATCTTCTCCTCTTTCCTACATGTAAATAAGGAGTGGGTAGTTATTTGAAAGTTATTTTGAAATGGATAATTTTTTTTTGGTTGGGACCATGAATGACGTGGTGAGTCGGGTCCATCAAATAATTTCTCCACATACTGTGGCTTTGCTATAATAGGGCCTTATGGCATGAAAATGCAGACATCTATTCAATTGTTTGATGTTCATGTTCACATGGGAAAGCATCACCATATATTCTAATGATTATACAATTGTCGTGTGTTGTGGGTGTGGGTGTGTGAGAATTATCTGTGCTAATACTTTTAATCCGTTTTTAACCTCTTATTAACTAGAAGGCTATTGTTTCAGATACGTGGGAGCAAACTCCATAACCATGCGAGGTATCAATAACTTTGAGCTTAATTAAAGTTTCTTTTGGGAGGTTAATTTTTTTTGGCTTTGTTCAGGTTTTGAGGTTTAGTGTTTGTGCCCTTGATCTTTTCTTTTATGGACTTCCCATTCCCCACCTACTGCTACATCAAAGCTCCTTTTGTTTGATTATCATCAACATACTAATGGCATCTATTTTTATAGTGCTCCACCACCACCACTTCAGGCTGGGACATTTTCTCGTGGTGTAATGACTATGCGTTGTGATTTCTCAACCAGTAGTTCAGCTCACATATCACTTTTAGCTTCTGGCAGTGCACAGACTTGTTTTAATGATCAGGCAAGTAATTCTGATCAGGTTAATTGCTATTGTTATGTCTTTAAGTTCACACTTAACAGTCTTGTTTTCTTGTTCCTTATTTTGCTGTCTCAGCTGTTGGAAAATCATATAAAAAATGAGCTTATAGAGAATAGTCAGCTAGTCCATGCACAGTCAAGCTCTGATGGAAGCAAAATGTCTTCATCTGAGCCTCGCAGATCAACCTCAATTGCCTGTGGTGCAAGTGTGTTTGAAGTGTGCTTGAAGGTTCCCTCATGGGCTTCACAGGTCTAATTTTTATCCTTAACCCTCTTTTTCTTGCTGTAATATTAATTTTTTTTTATTATATGTTATGGGTGCTTCTGTAAACTCTTGTTTGTTCTTTTTACCAAACTCCATTAGAGGTATTGATAAAAATTTGAAGGAGAAACTTTTACTGAATTATGTTTTGAGAAATACTTATGTTATGAAGCCTTTTTTATTATGGTAATTTTTTTTTGACTTAGCTTGACTTAAATTTTTGTAACCATGATCTGTTTCTGGGAATGGCTTAACAGGTTTTTAGGCAACTTGCACCAGATGTATCCTACCGAAGCTTAGTTATGCTGGGAATTGCTAGCGTTCAAGGGTTGTCGGTTGCTTCTTTTGAAAAAGATGATGCAGAACGCCTGCTTTTCTTTTCTGCGAGTCAGGAAAAAGATCCCCTCTGGGATGGTTCTATAATTACCAGATCTCCCATCTGGTTGGTGCCTCCAGCACCTTGTCGTAAAAGATCAGAGTCAATAAGGGACACTAAACCTCTAAACTGTATTATGATGGAAGGTGTAAATGGTAATGCAAGACCGAAACCAAATGTTGCTGCTATGAGGCCAATTCCTCATACCCATGGTCATAAAATGCTTCCCTTTTCTGGATTTTCTGAGGCTGGGAGATATGATGGTGACCAAGGAAAGGTTAACTTGCCAGTCGTGCCTGTGAAGCAGCCTGCTCCTATTACACATCGGAAAGCATCGTCGAATTCTTATCAGGCTCAGCAGATGATTTCTTTAAATCCATTACCTCTTAAGAAACATGGTTGTGATCGAGCACCAATACAGTTTTGCTCTGAGGTTAGTCATCTTCTCTGAGTTTAAGAATTTGTTGATATGGCTTCCATATTTTTGTTTCATTTACGTACTGTAGTGCAAGATTGTGATCTATGCTCAGACGCATATGCCTTTATGGATATTTTTCTTGAACTCTACTGGTTTTTTTCCACTCTAGCTGATATTGCTTGTCTGATGTTATTGTCTATTATTGCATGCTCAGGTATAGAGATGAATTAGCACTGTGATAATGAAGCTTTCATAGAAAATGTGTTGTCAGAATAACCTTCTTATTTTTATTTCCAATGTTTCCTTTTATCCCTTCCCTTGTAATAAAATTTGATGGGTTCTTTCTCAAGTTCCTGCTGAAGACGGGGAAAGTCGTACATCTATTTTTCCTTATATTCAACCTTCTTTATGTTATTTGAATGTGCGAATCATTTATGTTTATGAGAGATTGAAATATTTTAAAAAAAATTGTGGTTTGTTTTCTCTGTTATACTTTGTTGATCTGCTTTTCCTCGCCATGAACAATGACAAAGGTTTGGGCGAATCTCACAATGCGACAAGAGAAGTAATAGTGAAACTTGCATGATTTAGTATCTTTGTGAGTATATTCGTCTAATATATCCTTTTTATGCCTGTTGGTTTGTTTTCTCGCAGGAAGAATTTTTGAGAGACTTGATGCAATTTTTGATTCTTCGGGGACATACTCGTCTTGTTCCTCATGGTGGGTTAGCTGAGTTTCCTGATGCCATTCTGAATGCAAAGCGTCTTGACCTTTTTAACTTGTATAGAGAGGTAAACCATTCTTTGTTGTAAATATGATTGGGAATCTGGTAAAAAAGTTGTATTGAAAGATATTTCTTACAGGTGGTCTCAAGAGGAGGCTTTCATGTAGGGAATGGCATCAACTGGAAGGGACAAGTTTTTTCGAAGATGCGAAACCACACATTGACAAATAGAATGACTGTATGTTTTCGAGTTGTCAGCCTTGTTGTTTCCCTTTCTGAAAAATATTTTTATTGATATAGTTTGCAGTTTTTGTAGAGCTTCACTAAAAATGATAAATCCTGTGTTGTTTCAACTGTTATATTTTTTATCTCAAGTTCTTTAAATGACATTTCATGTTTTCCACTCTGTCTTTTTCATATCTTGGTTCTTTCTATTGAGTTTTAGACTTTTAGCTTGTCGTCGTAGAACTTTTCTATTGTCTGTACGACTTATTGGGTCTTATTCCGTTAATTACCTAGGGAGTGGGCAACACTCTGAAAAGACACTATGAAACTTACCTTTTAGAGTACGAATTGGCTCATGATGATGTCGATGGAGAATGCTGCTTGTTGTGTCACAGGTCTCTCTCTCTCTCTCTCTCTCTCTCTCTCACTCACACACACACACACACACACATGTGCATGTGCACGAGCACATTACATGATCACTCTTGAGTTTGAAATACTGACTTTGGAGAGCTTTTGTGGCAACAGTAGCGCAGCAGGTGACTGGGTAAACTGTGGAATTTGTGGCGAGTGGGCACACTTTGGCTGTGATAGGCGGCAGGGTCTTGGAGCCTTTAAGGTACCTTCTCAGAACTTTCTTTTAAAGTGATTATAGGCTAAACAAATTTATAAAGAGAACCACCAACAGAGTAGCCTAAACTATACCTTGTATGATTTTGAATGAGATCAGCAGAAGCGGCCTATAACTGCTGCAACTAAATGTATGTTTGATATGTGCTGAAGCACTGATTATGAGACAAATTGTATAATACTAGTGTCAGTGTCATCTTTTGAGTAGATTCTGTTGCCTTGGTAGGATTTCAATTAACTCCATCTTCTAAACGACAGGATTATGCAAAAACAGATGGGCTGGAGTATGTTTGTCCACACTGTAGCATCTCAAATTTCAAGAAGAAACCCCACAAAACTGTGAATGGTTATTGACTCGCTTTAGATTCCCTACCACCATAGAATTATGGGCTCATTTAGTTTTAATTTCAATATTTCTTTTTTGGCTTTTGCCCACTCCCCAATATTAGGATGTAATTATTGTATTGTATTTACACCTCCATTGTTGTTCCCATATATAGATAAATGCCATTGACCCACATTTTGTATTCTGCAAAACAGAGATGAAGAAGAGTAAGTGTAGAATATATTCGTATTTTGTTCAATTCACATTAATGAGCTAGTTTTCCCCTACTATTCACTAGTAGGTTGCGTTTTGGTGCATTGGGAAGATCTTCCATTCGATGATTGTTTATTGGCGCTTGGTAGAATGATTTCTCATCAATTAATTACTTCAATCTTTAGCATATTCAAATGTTTTCGACTCATTACTATATGGATCCCAATCAGATCAATTTATCTGTTCGCTTTGCCCGAATTTATGTTGATAAAGACCTTGTACATATGATAAACTTTTGATCTATTTTATAAAACCACGTTTTTATAAGTTCAAAAAGAAAGCTTCAGCCATCAAATATGTTGTTGAGAAAGCAGAAAAATGACGGGATATGTTCAGTTCAACTGATAAACTACGACTGAGGGAGACGATAACAAAAGTGCGACACTTATTTCGATATTCCAATGCTACTGAGTTTGTACTAGTAACAAATATTTATTCGTGCTGTTACGAGCTGGGTTTTAAAAGGTGTGTCTAGGTGCGAGGTGCATCCGGACAATGAAGGTAGCGCCCGCCTAGGTTGGGGTGAGGTGATTTACTGGAGGTGCGTGCCTACGGACTTTAGGCGCCGGGCGTAACGCCTTTGTGCTCTTCAGATTTCCCCCCCTAAGAAAATAGGAAAAATACTAGATTAAATAGGAAGGAGTGGATAGACAGAACAGAAAAAATAGAAGAATGGCATGGCGTGACCATAACAATAACACATAAAATTACTTATAAATCGGTCCAAATCTATAGTCCGCTCTAATATTTAGTTATTTATAAAAAGCCATAGATTCTTTCAATGTTTACATGTTTTTATTGAAAAAATTATTGTTTTTATATAAAAAATTTATGTTACTCAGCCATTAAATAATCAACAACGTTATAACATAACTACTTATACCAAAATGATGTTGTTTTGGATCTCTAAATATATCAAATTTAGATAAGAATGTCGTGATTTTAGTCTAAATAAAAAAAAACTACATTTCCTTTTTTCCCCTTCATTTATCTCTCTTTTCCTTTTTTTTCTTCTTTCTCCTCATCCCATTTCTCTCCATTTTCTGTCCTCAACCTAAGATCAACAATTTGTGAGGGCACTGCTTCACATGGTTGTCCCCTGAAGTAAAAGGAAACACGAGCAAAAGATGATACAGATAGCGTAGTTCTTCCCTGCTGTCACTTAATGATTCCATTATGTAATAACCGGACTTGACCACAATGTGCCTTGTTGTTGTTACTAATCAAGGAGAAAACTTGAGTTGCAGAATGCTCTTGGGGTTCAATTTGTTTTCTTGCAAATCTTTAGACTTTACTAATATTAGATACGATATGAACGAGATTAAAAAAGTTGAGAGGGATTAATCGAGAGCCAGTGACGGACCCAGAAATTTATGTCGGGGTGCGAACATAGGAAGTTATACTAAAAAATTTAGAAGGTGTGAATTTATAAAATTTTAAGGGTGCGAAATTAGATAATCAATAGAAAATACAAAAATAAAATCTAAAATATTATAGAATTAATTCGAAAACTCTAAAGGGTGGGATCGCACCCCTTGGTCCATCCCTGGTGAGAGCTGATACTGTCATTTTGTGGATGCAACATGCAAGACAGTGTTCAATGAATAATCTTTAAACAATCTCGTTTTTGGTTTCTCCGGACTTTCCAATTTTCTAATAAAAAAAATAAATTAATTAATCCTCTCATACCATGATTTGTTATACTTAAACATGTCCCAAATACTAATAGTTCAAGAATTTAAGTTTTTGCTGTCCTTTCTTCCGAAAACCATTAAAAAGAAGAGGAGCAGGGCTTGTTCTACTTCCATGATAGGGAAGGAATGAAAGAACCCGGTCAACAAGTCAAAAGATAACAAAAAATGCCATGCCATCTAATATTTTATTTTATTAAATTATAAATCCTACTTGACAGGTAATAATTCACCCTATCAATGAGAAAATGGTAGACTGACAAAAAAAAATATCAATGTATAAAAATTCAGTGATTAAATTAAAAAAAATTAAAAGTATAATAAATGAAATAAGAAAAAGAGTAAAATTCATTGTAATTTACCCTAAACAAAAATCACCCTTAGGAAGATGTAAAAATGTGTCTTTGCATGATCAAAATATATAACAAAAAGAATTCTCTGCAGAAGGAAGCATGTATAAATGCATATATTAAGATTTGTGTTAACGACAAGAAGTATGACCCACTTGAGATGATCCACAGCCGTAGCAGAAAGCAGCTCCACACCTGTTATTGAAATGTAGCAGAAGGAACAAGACGAGACAAAGAAAAACAACAAGAACAAGACAACACTAGTTATTGAAATGTAGGAAAGATTTAAAACAGAATCCAAAAGGTTTTCCATATCCAAATTTCACTTCTTAAAGCTTGCAATCTATATGATACCAGAACAGTGTAAGTTTCTAAAGCTCTTAAAGCTTGCTTAAAAGCTTTTAACTGACTGATAAAGTAGTTTTTGCTATGAGCAAATTTCCTGATAACTATGAACATGGCGTAGGGTTAGATGTCAGCAAACTTAAAAACAATGAAGAATGCTTGTTAAAATAGAATGCATGTTAAAATATGCCTCGTTCAAACAGTAGCAATCAAACCCAGAACCATAAGACATGCAGATGGAAACGTAAACCAAATAAACGCCACAAAACTGATAGATTAACCCACTGTAAAAACGAAAAAGAAAACAGATCTAACCTGCAACTCTTATACTTACAACCCTGGGTTCTCGAAACAACGAATCCACAGGTAGGGCACCTAACCCACTTGTTTTTTGTAGCAAGCTTCATCAACATAATATCTTCCCTTTCTCTTTCATCTTTATGCAACTTTTGAAATTCCCCGCAGTCAATCTCAGCATGCCACGGAACCTTACACTGTGCACAAAAGAATCTATTGCAACTAGGGCATTCTGAACCCCTCAGTCCCTCACAGTCTCTCCTCCATCGTCAATCAAAAGCATGGAACAGTCTTTGAAAGGACAATAAAACTTTTGAGACCCTAGAACCATGGCCTCGCATAAAGCATTCCCCCCACCTATCAAAAACTTATTTAGGAAGTATATTGTGACAGTACTCTAGTTCAAATAAACCGTCACATTTCTCAGCGGGGCAACTTATACCCGTAATCTTGTCTTGTAATCTGGAGGCTACGTATTTGACCATGCAATCGGTACAGTAAGCGTGAGAGCAGCCTTTTATGTTAAACAATTCGTTTGCTTGCTTGGGTTCGACACAGATTTCGCAGACAAAGGCTGGGTCTTGGTGAGCTTTGGAGTTTGATACCTCCCCAGGTTCAGTAATGGGGTGATCGCTGAAGGGTTTCTTCTCTTTTTTACGCTTTTTACGTGAAGGAGTCTTTGAGGGCTTGAAATCAAGTACGGACAAATCATCATCGTAGTTTGCGAGGCCTATGAGGTTACTAACCGAGGGCGTGGTGGAAATCTTGACGGAAAGTCGTAGGTCTCTTTCTTCACTGTACTGTGCAACGGAGATCGAGTTACTTTTGGGGCTGCCGTTGTCTTTAAGGGGTGTAAAACAAAACGAATCGCTTTCGAGGTCAACGATCTCAATCCCTTTGCTTTTGCCTTTTCGCTTCATTCTTGACGTTCCTTCATCAATGGAGGGAACGCTCGCCACCATGAAGGAAAAAAAAGTAGCGTTTCTTGAATTTATATGCAAACGGAGAGATATTTGAACCCGCATGCTTTTCTTTAGGGTTTTTGCTCTCCTTTTCTTCCAGGGATTCTATTGGTTCTTCCCCGGAGTGGCGTTTCAAATCGCTATAAAAGCTGCGATGTTTTCGACTTCAGAAAACGATTCTCCGATTGCCTCGTTAATTTGGATAGAATCATAAATATATTGAATTTATGAATACGTATAATAGTGTCTTATGAGAGTCCTCTATTTGTATTCTTTTATTATTACTGGTAGTACAGAGTATTTTATCTATTACTACTTGACTTTATGAACTTCGAAGAATTTTATCTTGTTGACGTTATGTTTCAATCAGAATTGTGATTAAAGTCGTGGGGTTGAGTACATTAATTGTTTATGGGGAAGCTCATGGAGTCGGAATAAGACTCTTTACTACGGGCTGTTCGTGATTGCTTAATTATATTATTCAGTCTAAACAATCGGTTAATTGTATCGTTTAGTTTAACGGTCAGTTAACCGTTATAACGATTTTTAAATTTTGCTAACTATAACCTAATTATTAGAAAACGGTTTTAAAAATTATTTCGAGTTTAGGTCCGGTCAGATCGGGGTTTTTTAGGTTTGGGTTGGGTCGGGTTCGGATTTAGGGTGAAAAATACTCAATCCGACAAGAAAAAATATAATTTTACCTTATATATTTAGGGATAATTATAATAACACCCCTCTCTATATTATTTTTTAATTAATTTTCTATTTTTATTGAATAAAAATAATATATTTTTAATAAATATACTAATTCAGGTCGGATTCGACTCAAGTGGAGGGTGTATATTTTTTAAGTCGGATCGGGTTGACCGAAACCCTACCCGTGACCATCCCTATTTACAATGATGGAGTGATGGAAACATATATATTAACATATATATTTGTAAAAACATATATATATTATGAGGTATAATCATTTTTTTCTGTTTAAAATCTTATTTGTATATTTATATTTTGCAATTTAAAATCATATATTTCTTTCATCTATGTTTGATTTAATATTTCATCTATGTTTGATTTAATATGATCCTATATAAGATAAACATGATAACTAAAAAATAAGAGGAACCGTTTGAATTTTATTTCTAATTATATTCTTTAAAAAATATAATTAATTAATTATGATTTATAAATGGTTAACTGATGATTAACAATTTATTAAAAATTTATTAACCGTAACCTTAACCGTTAATCAATATTTTCAATGATTAATTGAAACAGTTTAATCTTACCGATTCAATTAATTAACCTATAAAATGTAACGGTTACAGTAATTAATATTTATTGTTAACGGTAACGGATTAATTTGAACACCCCTACTATTTTCACGGTAATTGAACGGGTTGCTCGACAACTATAGATACATATTTGACGCAATGCGAAATTTGGCTTGCAGAATGAACAAAAGGGAAGCATAAAAGTTACTCGTCCATGATATAAACACTCCATCCACATGTACGTAAACAAACTATACAGTCCGATCATCCATAGCGAGAAATGCACTCGAATTGTTGCACGTCTCACGAGCTGCAGAACCAAATGGCAAATGGTGTTGGAACTAACACCGTAGGCTGGAGTAGAGATTACGCAGAGCAGCATATAAGGGCTCAGCAGCCTTTGGTCTGTCCACGGTCCCAAGTAATATGTCCGCAGTGGTGAGATACGGATCACCATAGAACCGTAGGTTGACGTCCATTCTTGTTGCAACGATGTTTCCTTCTAATGACACACCGACAAATGCCCCTGCAAAGTTCGCAACAAAATGGATGGATGGTCAAATCCATCAAGAAGGCAAAAGAAGAATATAATTTACATTGTAGGATGAAATACCTTTGCTACAACTATAGGTATAACACATGCCGGATCCACTATCCCCTGCTCGAAGATCGGCTTCCACCACTCTCCCCAAAGGTCCTGCAGCAGCACTGCAGCCAGCACCAAGAGAAAAATGCATTCGACTACAAAACGTCTTCACAGCTTTTGAATCATGAAGCACAATTATGAAATCCATGAGCTCACCCCCAATCTAAGGAACACATAAAAGCAACATGTAGATAATAGATTAAGCATGTAAATACTTTGGAACTTGGAAGGCAAATGATCTTTTAGCTGCCTAGAGGTGTATATTCAGCTAGGGGGTATATTTTTCTTGAATAAAAGTTTACCTGAGCACCCCATCCTAAACCAGCAGACAACAAAGCTGATGGGGCAGACCATGTTCCATCTGGCCTTCGAGCAATAACAAGACCAGTCCCAACTTTGTATGCAACAAGAACTCCAGCTTTAGCAACAGTTAAAATGGCTAAGCCTTTGGCTCCTTTCAGAACTGCCAATGGTATGGATCTCTCTGGATTCAGCCTAGCAACCTGTCCAACTAAACAACTGTTACTAGAAGCTTCTGACAGTGTCAAAACATAGTCTTTATGTAGCTCCAATATACAAAAATTAATTTAACTTTCTTTTTTAAGCTGAAGTAACCAGATAAAGAAATGGAATGTCTTCTTGTTTATGATTTCAATATGCAAACCGTGCCCATATAAAAGCTTAATCTAGGTGGCAAGTATGAACAAGTCAAGATCTGTCTAATAAGGATTACATTATATCAAGGTAAGGAAATTACAAGGTCGATGAGAGTTCTGGACAAACAAAACAATCGTCTAGAATGAACAATGAAAATTAGGATCTTACCTGGCAATAGCTTCTTAAGGTATTGGATGCTTTGTAGATCTCATGTTCCATGGTCAAACCAACAGGCAAGTTCAACCAACCACGAGTACAGGTCCAATCCATGACATCATGTTTAGCTACTTGAGCAGCATTGCTAATGGTGTTGATAAGAACACCCTGCAATGGATCAAGCCTGTCATAGCAAGAATCACACACCCTCTGGGGATTTCTTTCCCTAAATTTAACAGGTACCAAGCACCTTCCTTTAGAGCATGCTCTGCAGAAAATCCCTCCACAAAACCTGCAATGATGTCTGCCACGTGTAAGTGCAGTGAAGGGATCACTGCACTGCATGCAAATTGTGGTAGCACTATCAGGAATCCACTCCGGTGGCTCAGCTTCCAAAACCTCTTTATATGCACTATAATCTATCCCACTTGCCCCCAAAAGTGGCGGAGCACTTGGTATATAAACAGAGGAGTGCAAATATGTATCCTCGTTTTTTCCAGACCCCAAAAATGAAACATTAGAACTTCGGTATTGTTGATTCAGAGAAACACTCGAGGAGCCTTTATTACGTCCAGTTACAATTGCAAATAACCCATTCAACACATTCTTCACGTTCACCTCTGGATACAAGCCATTTTGCATTGAGCTACGGACATCATCACCAGAATCGTATCCTCCATCAATAAAATCATCGGACTCAGCAGGAAACTGATAAACATAATCATTCTTCATCGACTTTGAACCAAATGGGACAATACTTTTGTCTTGTGGATCAGTCCAAACAGAGCCACTATAATCGTCATCAAATTGATACGTGTTATTATTTCCGTTTTCTAGCTTTGGAAACGACGAAAATGAAACCCTGTCCTCAAAGGTAGCCATGCAACCGAACCAGCAGGAAGCAGATTCCAAAGTTCAACAAGCAATTTCACAGCAATTCAAAAATTGATACCCGACTTAGCAACCTGCTGAAAGCCCTAAACAATAGAAATTTACAAGTTTGGCAAATTAAGTACGAAATTATCATAAAAAAAATAAAAAAGGAACATTTTTTCCTTTTTACTATACACAATTCAAACAGAGATCTTTCACAAAACAAAAAAAAAACAGTTCTCCGGATTAGGGTTTCGCGACGTTGATTTTCAATCATAATTTATCGATTGAATGCTGGAAACAAAAATAGAAATTGGGACAAAATTAGTACCTTTTTCGTATATGTGATTAGATATCCGACCGGAATTCTTATTTCGAAGCCTAAAAGCTTCAATTCTTAATGATAACAAGAAGAAGAAGCAGGAAAGCGAGTTCTCTCGTGTCGTGTCTTACTTACGGAGTTACGGTGGAAGTCGTTCGAAGATAGAAAGAACGAAAACAAAAGAACAACCATTGCACGAAATCTCTTGGAATAAAATCGAGGATAAATTACAGAATTGGTCACTTTTATTTAAAGTTTTATAAATTTGTATTCATTGAATTTAAAAAACATAATATTTAATCACTTTCATTTTAATTTAATTAAGATGTGATTAGTGAAGATTAACGAACATAAAATCTTTAACGGTTTATTGACGTGACACGATAAATATATAAAATTAAAATTACATCATTTCCACTTAGATAATACGTGGATTAAGTTTTGGTCACTTTCCTTTCATATGTGTACACTTTTACTCATCAAATTCAAAAAAGTAAGTTTTGATCACTTACGTTATTGTTTTATTAAGTTTTAGTCACTTACGTTATCGTTTTATTAAATTTTGGTCACTTAGACGTTGAATGTCGTTAGTTTAATGAAGTGACCCGTTAGAAAAATGATTTAATTTTTATTTTAACCCCTAAGCATTAGACAAAATACTGACTATGAGTTTTTTTTGTAAATTCAAATTAGTTTAAGGTCAACATTTTAATTTACCCATTTTTTTAATTTTTTCCCCAACCTCAATATTACATCTTCTACCTTCTTCCTCATACATCTATGTTCCATTGTAATAGCCTTTTTATTTATAATTATTAGTTGAAATTAGGTGTGTTATCAGTTGTAAGAAAATGTATAAAAAAAAAGTAATGAAAATCATGAAAAATGTAAATAATTCACTATTAAAACTCTAAAAATATTCACTACCTTTGTGATTTCATTGTCTCGAATCGAGAAAACTAGAGTTTCCAAAATGGGGGCATTATTGATGACACAATATCGAATTTCCATCTCCGATGCGTTGTTGACCAACAAAACCCTTGTTATACGAAAGATCGTCGAGAACGTTTCGTCGTATCCGATCGTGATTAACCTCCACGACGTTTACGAATATCAAATCGAGTTCACTTAGTACTGGAGCTCTGCTTCGATTGTGAGTTTTTCAATCGGGTCATTGCGGAAATGAGGTACTAGGAGGCCGACGTAATAGCGGTGGTACGACAAATCACGTAAGTCGCATGGGTTAATAGTGATTCATAAAGCAAACATTATTCATAGGGATCTAAAATCAGAAAATTGCTTATTCTTGAGCAAAAACAAATATTCGACGCTGAAGATCGTGAATTTTAAATTGATTTCAGTGGATAGATTCACGAATCCAACTATCATGTTGTTTGATCCATCGATTATGTTTCATTGGATGCATTTTCTCGAGGGAAAATCAACACGAAGAATGATATTCGATTTTCGAGTTATTTTAGATCTATTGATTTGTCTTCTTATTCCTCGATGGATTTGTCATTATGCAATCTCAATCTTTGAAAATTGAATTTTAGTTTGTATAACTGAGATTACCTGACTTTATTTTATCTATAGATACCTACCCTATCATTTTTCTTTGAACTCGTGGTGTTATCATTTGTTATCAAAAGTTGAAAATCTTACATTATTCTTGAAAATCAGTAGTTTGTCAAAAATTTAGGGGTTAAAATAAATATTAGATCATTTTACTAACGAGTCAAGTCATCAAACTAACGACATTCAACGTTCAAGTGACCAAATCTGAATAAAATCATAACATTAGTGACCAAAACTTAATAAAACAATAATGTAAGTGACCAGTTTTTTTAAATTTGGTGTGCAAAAGTGTACAAATGTAAAAAGAAAGTGACCAGAATTTAATCCATGTATCATCTAAGCAGAAATGATGTCATTTTAATTTTATATGTTTACTTTACTTCGTCAGCAAACCGTTAAAGATTTAACGGTCGTTAACCTTCAGTGACCAAATATTATGTTTTTATTTCAATGAGGAAAAAATTATAAAATTCAAACAAAAATGACTAATTCTGTAGTTTACCCTAAAATCAAATAAAATGGAAAGAAAAATCTCAAGGCATTTAGAAAGTCTGATCTGCTTAAAGTCAACAAAAAAATTTGATCTGCTTAGATCCTAAACTCTCAGGCCCAGCCCATGAATTTGATTTGGGCCCTTATAGATCACAATTAGGCTCTTAGATCAGGTGGTGGGCTGATTGGAGCCTGGGATTCTACGGTAAAATTGACGCAATAGATCAGTGGGTGAAAAAATTAACCCACTAAGTTATCTTCAAAATTAATTTGAGTTATACGGTAAATATTACTTTGTAAGGCTGATTAAAGCCTGGGATTATACGGAAAAATTGGCCCAAAATTAATTGAATTCTAATTCTGAGTTAAGTTTTTGTTGGTTTCTTATGAGAATTTCAGAATAACCTCTCTCTATCTCTAACATGTTTTAAGCAGACGATTTCGCGTCTTCAATATGCAGACGATTTGATCATGTTTTGCGGTGCTTCTGAGATTCAAATCAAGAATGTGAAAAGGGTGCTCAAATTTTTTGAATTAGCTTCGGGTCTTGAGTTGAATCTGAAGAAATGTATGTTGTTTGGTGTAAATATTGAAGAGGGCAAGGTTTTGGAATGGGCAAAGATAATTGGATGTGCTGCTGGAAATTTCCACGCTGTATACTTGGGCATGCCTCTTGGGGCAGGTCAGAATTCTGCTAGGTTGTGGGATCTGGTGATTGTTAAAGTCGAAAATAGGCTTGCCGGGTAGAAATCTGTATCTCTTTCTTTTGGAGGCAGAATTGCTTTGATCAAATCTGTTTTGTTTAACCTCCCTACTTATTTTTTTGTCTCTATTCAAGCTGCCAATGTCTGTGTATAAGAAACTCAATGGGTTGTTCTCTAATTTTTTGAGGGGTGGAATTCAAGGAAAAAAAGTCCATTCATTGACTGAATTGGGCGGAAGTATGTAAGCCGGTGAATGTTGGAGGTCTTGGTTTTGTGGATCTTAAGCAGAAAATTTTTGGTCTTCTTGGAAAATGGTGCTGGAGATATTATGATGAACCTTATAGTCATTGGAAACAGGTGGCTATCGCGAAATATAACCTCTCTAGAGAGGCTATCCTCCCCCCCCCCCCGGCATCCTCGCGGAGCCTCATGGATGTGGCGAGGAATCTTTTCTACTTGCATTGGGGAGAGGAGGAATAGGCGGGATTCTTAGAGATTCTAGCAGATCAGTTTTAGCTTCTTTCTCGATCCCAATTGAGGGAGTTTCATCGGTGCAGGCCGAAATTCTGGTCCTGGATTATGCAATTAAGTTTTTCATTGGTTCAAATTGGTATAAATCTACTGATCTTGTCCTTGAATGCGATTGTGAAGTAGTAGTAAGTTGGTTGAAAATGCCTTCGTCGATTCCTATTGAATGGGGAGGACCTTTGGCCGATTATTGAGTTGATTGCTAGAGAAAATTTCGTGGTGAAGCACGTCCCTAGGAGCTGTAATTCGGCAGCAGGTCAATTGGCAAAATTGACATCAGATCTACAACCAGGATAGTGCTTTTGTGTTGGTTTTTGGTTGTTGTGTTTCTGTTTGTGGTTTTAGCTGTTGCTTTGATTATAGGCCATGTATCGGACGGTTATGCTAGTCCTTGGAAGTTGTTGGTACTCTTTTTTCTCCGTTTAAAATTAGGGAGGTTTTTCAATGAAGCCCTAAGTGATATTATCTTTTCAAAAAGAAAAAGTTTTAAGCAGAAACTGAACCACCTAAGAACCAAAACAATGTTAGTGTGCAACAGTTGTGACAAGGGAAAAGGCAAAACGCTACACAGGTAAACATGCCTTCCCATGGCCACCATTTCCAGCATATGATAATGTGTGGGTATATCCTCAAACATGGACCACTTACACGACTAAGTGCTCAAATTGCATGCATGGAGAAGTACCCATAGTATCCCCCTTTAAATAATACGACCAGAGAGGGCATGTCCAAGATTCTCACCATGTTAAAAATAAACGCCATTCGACCGGGTAGAAACATTTCATTCGTCTTCTTAACAGTTTGAGGTTTCATTATCCATTGATACGCTGACTGGAAAAAAAGAGAGCATCAATACGAAAAGCTTCGTAAACCAATAAAAAGAGTAATTCCACCGGCAATGTCATGAAACCATTATATCCAAAGATAATAAAATAATCAGCTTTATATTTAATAAAATATCTACTGGCAATGTCATGAAAACATGGGGGAAATAACTCCAAAATGGTCTTTCGCTCCTACTCAAGAGAGGTTAACCAAGAATGGGGAAAATACGGGTGATGTGCTCCAATGGAACAGTATCAGCAGCAATTTTCTTCAGCTCGGGATGATTAAATTCATTCCGAGGTAAGACTATCAGTTGACCT
This sequence comes from Hibiscus syriacus, assembly GCF_006381635.1. Classification (NCBI taxonomy): domain Eukaryota; kingdom Viridiplantae; phylum Streptophyta; class Magnoliopsida; order Malvales; family Malvaceae; genus Hibiscus; species Hibiscus syriacus. The sequence goes on along the minus strand of NW_024063142.1, from coordinate 1,346,247 downwards.
CTGCCGTGGCCCTTCTCAAGAATCCAACCACTGTTGGCTGACTGGTGTTCAAGGAATTTGTCCAAGGATAGGCCATCAATGTTAATAGCCTGTCGAGCACCCGAACCAGAGCGTAAGTTCGATGTATCACGCATAAGAGATTGTCTCAAAAATCACAATACAAATGCATATCACATACCCCAGCAAGTACAGGTCTTGGAATCTTCTGATAAGTCAGGGAGAGGACATGGATAGCATATGTCTGGATTGCTTGCTCGAATCCTGCATTCGATACTCTAGTAAGCCGCACACAAAATATAGGAGCAAGCAGTTAAAGAAGGCCAACTTGACATCCAGATTGATCGTTCCTTGAAGACCAGCAGTGCCCTTTTCATAGGTTGATGCATGTTTTATGGATAGAAATAAAAAAATGCGAATCATCACAGTTCATTACCTGGCACAGCTTCAACTATATGACGACTTTTAGTGGCTTCATCCCAGAACTGACGAAATCTTCCTGTCTACAAATGAGATATGTACGATGAAATCATCCATCATATCACTGTTAATAGATTACCGAGCAAGGAAAAATGCATACCTCCAGATAATGGGAGAGAACAATCAGTGTCTTGAACTGCTCCTCCATTTGCTGATATAACACACAAAAACGTAAATTCAAGGAAAATATTTTCAGCTAAAGATGGAATGATAAAACAGAAAAAGGTAGAATTTTAGACTTTACAATGATCATGACTTTGACAAATGTGTACTTCCCTAAATAGTTCTCACATGTACATTAATGGTCTATAAATTCGTATGAAAATACAACTTATTATGACTTCAGATACAAATAACTCAATATGCAAGATTTAGACACTTCTAGCAGTCATAGGCAGAAAATTTTCCAAGTTTAACAAAGAGTACGCATATTCAAATTTACAGCAATGAATCAATGACTAATGAATTGTGCATAATTTTCTGGATAACAAGAATTATTTAATTTCTCATTTCCCCATGATTACAGTTATATTATTAAAATGTAGTCATTGATCTCTTGGAAGTCCAGATTGTTACTGTTTAAAATGATCAACTAAGCTTGGTTAACTCCAAAGCCAAGAGAAATTGTGTATGCCAACACCCATTAAACATGCTTAAATGTTGATGTATAAATGTAAAATGGAAATCAGAAAGGAAATATCTACAACGAGAATAATACAACTCGCTCTGGGATCAAAAAGAGACGAAGGCTGAAATCTGGAGCTGGCATTGCCATGAGCGCCTGCAGAAAAGCAGGAGGGAAGGAGGAAAAGAAAGCATTAGAAATGACAGTTCCTAGCCTGATAATATGCTGATAAATTGTTCTAATTTGGAATAAACAAGAACAAAACATACCTTAACCAAAAATGCGTGCGACAATTTGGATGCTCATACGCTCAGGTTCAAACTACAAGGACAAAGAAAATATCATACCAATAACAACTAAGAAAGTAGTAACTCATTAAACTTGAATTGCGTTTCATCTTCTTCTTCATTAGATAGGCTAAACTAGAAATATTAAGGGTGCGTTTGGTAAAGCATTTTAAAAACACTTTTAGTTAAAATGTTCGATTTGACCGCAAAATCAATGTCAAACGAGTGAAAAATAGGGGAAATCACGGTAGAAACAATGGTTTCAAACCAACCTCAAAAACTAAGATTTTTAGTTTTTTTTTTTCATTTTCAACTTTACGTTTTGAAACAAATTATAATTTTACTCTTATCATGGCTCCACGTTTACAATTTATTTTAATAAGTTAATACTAACCTCCTTAAAAAATAATTTATTACTTTTAATAATTTAAAATTAAATAAAATTTATTAATTATATATTAAAATATTAATATAGTAAATCTCAAAATAAAATTGAAAAAAAAGGGACTGCCCTATTGGGCCAAAAAAGGGAAAATAAAGCGTCAAATCACAATCCAAAATTCCACCATCTGAACCTTTACCTCAAAGTCCATGTCGAGTACACTTGAGAGTGGAAGGTGATTATTCCATTCAAGTTGAAAAGTGGATCTTTCCTTTTCGTCACCCAGCAACATTTGAATGGTACAATTTTCGCCACCAGGGAAAAGATTTTAGAATATTTAAAATAATATTATCTGATTTGATGGAAATTTACAGAAAGAAATACTTATGGTGTACAAAATATGGAGATGAAACTATTATTTTATAAAAGTAATAGAGTAAAAAATATAAAACAATAATTATCTGCACTTTATAATTTTCAAGTTTATTTTCTGAAATATTCTTAACTTATTTGCATTATTCATATTAATTATATTTAAAAGAGATGACCATCCAGCTCAGTTGGTAGAGCACAAGGTTCTTAATCTTGAGGTCATGGGATCGAGTCCCACGGAGGGCATTTCATAATTCGGAGGTCTTCTATGGAAGCTACTCTCAACCTGGTGTTGGGGGCAGCCTACTATCTTACCTCCATCTTACCCCATTACATATGGGAACAAGGGTCAACCAACCATATTAATTATATTTAAAGATAAATTGAAATTAGTAACTCCTTATACAAAATCTCATTAAAGAAAAACCAACAAATATAGGGTAAACTATACATTTAGCATCTAAACTATCAGTTTTTATCCGTTTAGTACCTAAAGTTTCGATTTTTCAAAATCATACCTAACGTTTAATTTTTATTTCATTTTAGTATCCCACCCGTTAAAAAATTAACGTGTTTAGTACATAAACTATCAGTTTTTGATCCGTTTTAATACCTAAACTTTCAAATTTTTCAAAACCTAACATTAATTTTTGAACGGATATTAAGATGAAACAAAACTAAAATTTTTAACGGCATGGTACTATAAAATGAAACAAAAATTACACTTTAGGTATGATTTTGAAAAATATTGAAAGTTTAGGTGACCTAAACTAATAGTTTGGGTGCTAAACACATAATTTACCCCAAAATTTATTACTCCATTATATAATAGCAATTCAGACACAGTTGAAATATATTTTGAAGGGAAAGACGGCAGGTAATGTTATTAGGTTTAAGCCCAGATTGAAGACAGGAACAAGCCAACAATAACAAGTTGAGCGATCCAACACCCAACACCCAAAAAGCAAACGACAATGTACAAATCACTGGGAGTCGGATTGGTAAGCGGTGACGCTTGGAGCGTAAGACAAGTCGGTAACCAATGACAAACCTAAATTTAACAAATCATTTCATGTAAAAATGAACGGCCCAACTACCGGAAAAATTATTACATGGTTTTAATTTATTATGTCATTCGAAATTCATCTTTTTTCTACGTGTAAAGAAGAAACGGTAATTATTTAAAAAAATATTTTAAAATTTAAGATTCTCATTTATTAAAATCACAAATGACAGACCGACTAGATTCATCAAATAATTTTTCCAACTACGGTAATCATTTTCTCATTTAAAATGATCATTGGATGTGACTTTTATATAATACGATGAAATAAGGGTCAAATAATCATCAATGAACAAAAATTCCTTGAGAAGGGGCAAAAACAAGCTTGTTTATAATTTGGTATTTTATTTCCTTTTCGATGTTTTTTGAGGATGAGTCCTGTCTTTTCATGCGTTAATTGCACGCAAAATCCTATATGCTTTGACCTTCAAACGATGAGATTTCAAGATGCTTATATTTGTACATCGAATGATATGTTTTTTTATTTTATCTGTTTGATATAATATTATGTATATTGCTTAATTATCTTTTTACTTACAAAATGAAAAATATTAAATGTTTTTTACGTCATTTTATATATTATATTAACAGTTTATCTATTGAATTTAACTCAATCAATAAATCAATTTTGAAATTAAATGAAAAGAGAATGAAAATCAAAATCAAAAGTTAAAATTATTTAAAAAATATTTTCACGTAAAAATTTGTAAAATTATATATATTTTTAAAAATTGATATAATTATATAACATATATTTTATTAAATGATTAGATTTTAAAAAAAAATAGTTTAAGAATATTATAAGATACTATGCATATGTTCAAAATTCTCTTAATCTATTGACAACACACATCCTACAAACGATCCGCTACTCAAACCCGGAACCTATAGGGAGATCAATATTCTATTTTACCACCGAATCCATCTAAGTCAAATATTATACAAAATTATTATAAGGGTGACTAGTCCCAAATCAAATTACTTCATTCACAATACTAAAATTCAATTATTAAATATTTGTATTGTTTAAAAAAGTTAATATTTTATCTATTTAAATTAATAGTAATTAACCAACAGGATTTGTTCAACTTGTTGATATCGCTTAAGTAAGGTCTCGAATTCAAACCATTGTACGCGCAAAAAATTCTTGTTGGGTGACTCACCCACTAAAATTAAATGTGCAACATAAATAAGTTCAAATTAATTAATGTAAAATCTTGAAAGACTATCAAATAAATTAATAATGATTAAAAATACTCATTAAAAAAATACTTACATGCGTAAAAATATTTGTATCTTTGTTAATTAATACGGCTAATTTAAAATTTTAATATATATTAATGTTTTTTTTTGTAATAAAAGGAAACACTAAGCTAATAGTGGGAAATACTACGACTCACGACCAAATTTTGTCATGCTGTCAGCAACACTGTTGGCTAATCGGGGGACGTGTTTGAACACCAGCTGCCATTGTTGATCCACGTAGTGCCTTATTCTCCTAACAATAGCATGCCCGTTAGAACCAACATTGGAATGAAGAATCCGGAAGACCGTCTTGTTATCTGTTTCAATTTCCAGCTTTCGGATGCCCCGATCCCATGCACGCAACTTGGAGATCATCCAGGATCGGCTATAGTTCGGCCTACAGGATAGTTGTGTAGCCGATGTTTCTAGTGTTAGCCGGTGATCCAGTTTCCGCTTTCACTCCGGATGACCCCGCCACTCGACGCCCTCATTCTACCCGGACGAACTCTTCCATCCGTGTTGAGTTTGAAGAAGCCATGCCGAGGGGGCTGCCAATAACTCGTCTTCTGCATGTGTTAGTCATCTTATTGTTTTGACCCGCTTGCATAAGGATGCCCGCCAAAGTTTTTCCTGCTTAAATCGTTTTCATTACTACCCAGACTTTCCGATTGAAAACAAAGTCATTTCTGTTTTTCCAAAGCTTCCATATGATGATGCCAAACAAGTGCCTCCAGTGCCAATCTTCGGTTCTTATTCCTGCAAAAGTGACAAGATTACACTGTAACCAATCAAAAGTGACAAGAGTGACAGTGCCACCTTTTCAATTTTTCTTTAACATTATCGACAACCGTTGTTCTTACGGTGACCACGTGAATATAAACCATATCGAAAATTGCATTTCAACGAGACAACGACAACCACATCGGTACATTTAGTCATAGTCTACATCACCACAGGTGAATCCAAGATATTTTTTACAGGATTGCGGATTTGGCAACATTAATTTCTCCTCCACTTCGTAGTTATCGCCACTTTCAGCTTTTAGGCATTGCAAGCTACAGTCCGGACCTGTACTTCATTCGTGCAATGTAAACATGTGAATACAACATATTAATATTTTAAAAATATACTAAAAATTAAACATTGTATATTTGTAATTGTACGTAAATTGAAATTAAAGGTGTTAGGTGGAACAAACTCCCTCAATCAACGCAAATATATACTAAAGATTAAACATCGTATATTTGTAATTGTACGTAAATTGAAATTAAAGGTTTTAGGTAGACCAAACTCCAACTGCAAAGATAGTTGGGCAAGGACTTATCCATAGTGGATTTTGGTTGAGGGACATACAAAACATTATCCATTCGTACTGCTGTACTATAACAAATTCCATGGCTGTCAATACACAAGCATTTATTGAATCCATATTCATAAAGTTGAAACTTCATGAATGTGATGAAAATAAGATATTTCATGTGCTGGCGATTTCTGTTTTTGTTATCCAACGTGGAATTTACGGTTTTATTATAAATATTGATCTCATATAATTTATTTAATATTAAATTATTTATATTAAAATTTTATTAATCAAAATACAATCAAGACGATATCAAAAGTTCGCAATCACTCAATAATCTTATTTGATAAAATTGTTTACCTATAAAAGAGTAAAATATATAAATGGTCAGATGACTATAGAAGATTACTTTATTAAACCCTCAATTATTAAAAGTTATAAAATATTCTTTTAATTATAAAATTTGTTTTTAGGTCCCTTAACTATTAAAAGTTACAAAATGATCACCATTCATTATATTCCAAACCCGCCCTTTGTTGTCGTCGCACATTACTCCCAGAGCCATCTTAACTACGTACGGTCAACTTGGCTCTCATTTAGCGTAATTCCTTTTCCGTCTCTATCTTCCACAGGCATCTCAACGTTATCCCTAATCCACCATTATAGGCTCCAAGTATAACACAAACGACTTCACCTTTTAACTTTCTCCCCAATCTTTAAAAATATATTAAAACAAGTGCTAGATTTTATAATTACTGGAAATACTAACGCCATCCATTTAGTCAACAATAAGTCACAAACCATAAATAAATTAGTCAATTTCAAAAAATACAAATAGACTATTTAGTTAATTAGAAAAGAAAATATATTTTAAGTTTTGGGCTTCATAAAGATCCCATTCGACGATCTAGCTTATGGAGAGGTTACCATTGACGAGAAGAACATATTCTAATACAGAGGCCGTCTAATAATGGAGAGTGTAAATTAAAATAAATTCAAGATTTTTGATGAGTAGTAGAATGCGAATATTTGAATGAATTTTATGGTAACAATTAGGGTTCATCATTCACTTTAAACGACAATTGATAGTGGCCAACGTAGTTATATATGATTTAATGGTTACACCTAATTAATTATAAAATATAAACTCTTTAAAATGTAATATTCTTAATGAATGGAATATTATACTTTATGAGGCCGTGTAGTATTTAATAATATAGTGATCTGTTTGTAATAATCTATCAATTGGCTTGTTTGTAATATTTTGAAATTAAATATTCAATTTGTAATCTTAATTAGTTTAGTGGCTTGTTCTGGAATTTACCCTTTATTACATCTCGTTCAAGAAAAAAAAGTAGAGAAAATTTAACACAAAATCTGCGGAAAATTGAACTTTTTTTAATATATAGTTAAGAAAAAATATTGTCAAAAATGTTATTATTTTTTAATATTTTCATTAAATTATTATTTTTTATTAAAAATATTAATATTGTGTGCTACCTAAAATATTATTTTTCTATCGAAAATATTAATATTATACACTATCTAAAATATTATTTTTTGCTACCAATTTTTTAATGGCTAAATTGACGAGATAATGTTGTGAGAAAAAAAATTTTACGACATAATACGTTCCAACAATTAATTGCTGAGAGAGAGTGTTTGCTACAGTTCGAACATAGGTCGCCAGGTGATCTGAGCGACCAAGAAGGTTGCCATGCCGCCCCGCATCCCACCAAGAAGGTCGCCATGTATGCTGGGCGCCATGCAGTGGAAGTTGAAATGTAGTGTTCTCTTTCTAGTCAAACACTAGTTGTTTGGGTTAAATGCAAATTTGGTCCTCATAACTTTGCACTCTCATACGCATGTTTTAATATTTAGGGGATAATAACATTTTCGGTCCCCTATGCTTTGTAATGTCTTTGTTTAATCATTTAGTGACATTTTTAATGTTTTGCTTAAGGCATGTATATTTTAATAATTATATTTTAGTCACTAGTTGTTTATTCTGTCAAGTTTGTGAATGCTTCATTTTGATCATAATATTTTTAGTTATTTCATTTTAATCACTGATTTCATGTGTTTTATATATTTTCCTTAATTTTTTAAATTGGCCATGAAATTTGTAAATATGTTTTTAAAACATGAAATTTCCTAACCCAAAGGTTGATGGCGACTCTATCCAATTTAATTTCAAAACACCAATTTTTTCAAGATTAAAATCATAATTGTTTTTAAAACAATAAATAATTGTTTCACCTAAAAATGGTTATGACAGATACATAACAATATAACATGTAAAATATGACAAAATTGGCTTCATTATGACAAAACCCTAAACCAGAGATCCCAATAATCAATTTTAAAATAAATACATACTAAAATAGGATAAACAAGAAACATATATGACTAAATTATAATAAACATAAATACTAAACAATGGCTAAAATAACATGTTTACAAATTTCATGGCCAATTTCAAAAATTAAGGAAAATATATAAAACACATGAAATCAGTGATTAAAATGAAATAACTAAAAATATTATGATCAAAATGGAGCATACACAAACTTGACAGAATAAACAACTAGTGACTAAAATATAATTATTAAAATATACATGCCTTAAACAAAACATTAAAAATATCACTAAATGATTAAACAAAGACATTACAAAGCATAGGGGATCGAAAATGCTATTATCCCCTAAATATTAAAACATGCATATGAGAGTGCAAAGTTATGAGGACCAAATTTGCATTTAACAAAAACAACTACTGTTTGACTAGAAAGATATAATACTACATTTTAACTTTCACTGCATGACGCCCAACATACTGGCGACCTACATTCGAACTGTAACAAACACCCTATCTCAGCAATTAATTGTTGGAACGTATTATCTCGTAAATTTTTTTTTCTCACAACATTATCCCGTCAATTTAACCATTTTTAAATAGTAAAATCAATATTTCCAATAAAAAATAATATTTCAAATAATAATCACAAGCAGCTGCCTTTGACCCCACTCATTTTCCTGCAGTTTCTGACTTCTGACCCTACACTTTTTTTTCCAATTTATACTTCAAAAATTTGAGTCAGAAAATATTGTTAATTAAGGTACACGTATATGTACCTTTTAATAGTTCATAGTTTGATTTATTTAAATAATTTAAACATTTTTACTAAAATTGAAATTTATTAAAATATTAATAAAAAAGTCACTAATTAAATATATGTGAATTATCAATATTCTTAAAAATTATAAAGAAATGTTATTTAATGTTTGGTCATTTTATTTTAAAGAATATATTTTATAATTATAGAAATAAACATTTTAACTCTTTAATTAATTCACGGGATTTTCTTTTTATTTTTGGTCCAACTAGCGGTTTTTTTTTTGTATATTCGCAAAGATAGACACATTTGTTTGACATCTCGTCAACGTTAAAAATAATATTGGAAATTACCAAAATGCTCATGAAGTTTCTTTCAAAATCATCAGATTCGTACACTTTTTGTTATATTTTAATATTTTACCGCAGTTAATTTTAATTTCTTGAATCTATTTATTAATCGATGCCATTTTTATTTTTACCATAATTTACTGCCCTTCCTTCTATAAATTCCCTCTCAAACTCCACCTTTCTTCATTGCGTATTTGCGTTAAACCCCTCCCGTTATTTTTGTTTAGGTGCTTTCTCTGTTCCTCTGTTCTTTTCCATTATCTTCAGTTCACTTAGTTTAGTTTTTATGTTTGATCTGTTGTTTATAGTTCATTTTATCTTGTTCATCTTAAGTTCGTTACTTTTGATGAATGATTCACTTCATTCACCATGTTACTGGTCTTGTTTTGAGCTTCTGGGGTTCGACCCATGTTGAACTAAAGAGATTAAGTTGAAGAAACAAAACTCTGCCAAAATGCAACCATGGTTGCTTAAGTTGAACCGGGTGTTGGGGGGGGGGGTTCGACCCAGATTTATCTAGAAAAACAGTGCCATATGATCCCTCAAAGTGATGGTTTGAAGGATTTTCTTTGGGCTGCATTAAGATTTACATAAAAAAGGATCTCATATGATTTGAAACTTAGTTGGACAATAAACATAGTTTGATTAACACTACATATATTTCCTTGTGGTTGGTGGGTTATGGTGGTAGGTTTGGAAAATCTTGTAGTCTTCTTCTGAATCATGTTGGTTCTGGATTTTTTTTTGTGCTTATCCCTTTTCATTTACAGTTTTGATCATTTGGATAATCTCTCATTTGCTTGTCTTTTTACACTTACACTCTGTTTTTGGGTTCTGTTTTCTCTTTTTTCAGTTCAAAGTAATGGCTGAGCGAGCACTTACCCGTGTCCACAGTCTCCGCGAGCGTTTGGATGAGACCCTCGTTGCTCACAGGAACGAGATTTTGGCCTTGCTCTCAAGGTAATTTCGAGGATTACTTTCAGATTTGCTCCGCATGTTTTTTTGTTTTTGTTTTTGTAATGTTTATATTTGCTTATTGGTTGTTATATTTTATCGTAGGATCGAGGGTAAAGGAAAAGGAATTCTGCAACACCATCAGATCATTCTGGAGTTTGAAGCTGTCCCTGAAGAAAACAGGAAGAAGCTCGTCGATGGTGCATTTTATGAAATATTGAAGGCTAGTCAGGTAAAACAAACCCTCCCATTTTCTTTTCGTTTCTTTTGGTTACAGAATCGTGATCTTGTTCATTTTCTTGTGTTAATAGGAAGCGATCGTGTTGCCTCCATGGGTTGCACTTGCTGTTCGTCCGCGGCCTGGTGTTTGGGAGTACATTAGAGTGAATGTTCACGCCCTTGTTATTGAAGAGCTCTCTGTTGCCGAGTATCTTCACTTCAAGGAAGAGCTTGTTGATGGAAGGTAACGATATGTACACTGTAGAGTTCATTTGACATATTTATTTAAGTTTGTTGATTTTTTTAACAATTATTCTGGCTTTGTTTTGCAGTTCGAATGGAAACTTTGTTTTGGAATTGGATTTTGAGCCCTTCAATTCATCTTTTCCTCGCCCAACTCTTTCGAAATCGATCGGTAATGGTGTGGAGTTCCTTAATCGCCACCTTTCGGCAAAATTATTCCATGACAGAGAGAGCATGCACCCTTTGCTTGAATTCCTCAGAGTCCACTGCCACAAGGGCAAGGTATGCCCCATAAAAACATCAGTCAAATTTATTGTCAGTGCATAAATCAGACGTAGATTTCCTTGCAGGTTGATGTTTAGGTTTGGTAGATTCTTAGTATAGTCTATTTGTTTTGTGGGTTTAAAATACTGAGGGTTTTCGTTGGTTTTCTTTGTTTGCAGAATATGATGTTGAATGACAGAATTCAGAACCTGAATGCTCTCCAACATGTGCTGAGGAAGGCGGAGGAGTATCTTGGTACAGTGCCTGCCGAGACACCGTATGCCGAATTCGAGCACAGGTTCCAGGAAATCGGCTTGGAGAGAGGTTGGGGTGACACTGCCGAACGCGTGCTGGAGATGATCCAACTCCTTTTGGATCTTCTTGAGGCACCTGATCCTTGCACCCTTGAGAAGTTCCTTGGGAGGATCCCCATGGTATTCAATGTTGTAATTCTTACTCCCCACGGATACTTTGCACAAGACAATGTTTTGGGGTACCCTGACACCGGTGGGCAGGTTGTTTATATCTTGGATCAAGTCCGAGCTTTGGAGAATGAGATGCTCCTCCGTATCAAGCAGCAAGGACTCAACATCACCCCTCGTATCCTCATTGTGAGACATCTTGATTACTGCTAGTAGTTTAATAATTTGTTTCGGGCTTCTTCTGTATATGATTCGGCTATCTTGTATGCTAATTTCTTTGTTTCTTTTTCAGATTACTAGACTTCTTCCGGATGCAGTCGGAACAACTTGCGGTCAACGGCTTGAGAAAGTATACGGAACGGAGCACTCAGATATTCTTCGAATACCCTTCAGAACAGAGAAGGGAATTGTGCGTAAATGGATCTCAAGATTCGAAGTCTGGCCATACTTGGAAACTTACACCGAGGTGAACCACTTGAACCATTGATCTTCTCATGTGATCATGTCCATTTCTATGCTGGTGGATCACATTTGTTTCGTTTATAAGTAAATCTGTTTGCTTCACAGGACGTTGCTCATGAAATTTCCAAAGAATTGCAATGCAAGCCAGATCTGATAGTTGGAAACTACAGCGATGGCAATATCGTCGCCTCCTTGCTCGCACATAAATTGGGTGTCACACAGGTTTGTGGGGAGCTAATTTACTAGGATCTTATATGTTGTCATATATTCGATCACATTTCGGTACAATAACTTGGTTTTCACCCTTGTGTAGTGTACCATTGCCCATGCATTGGAGAAGACAAAATATCCAGATTCAGATATCTACTGGAAGAAACTTGAAGACAAATACCATTTCTCCTGCCAATTCACAGCTGATCTTTTTGCCATGAACCATACAGATTTCATCATCACCAGTACTTTCCAGGAAATTGCAGGAAGGTATACATAGACGATTTGTGTTCTAAGTATTTGATTTGATGTTTTCTTGAAATCCCGTTCTCTAACTCGTCATATAAAGATCGTTAACTCGATATAATTCTCTAATGATTTCCAGCAAGGACACTGTTGGTCAATACGAGAGCCACACTGCTTTCACTCTTCCTGGTCTCTACCGTGTTGTACATGGTATTGATGTGTTCGATCCCAAATTCAACATTGTCTCCCCCGGTGCTGATATGGAGATATACTTCCCTTACACCGAGGAGAAGAGGAGGTTGAAGCATTTCCACCCCGAGATCGAAGACCTTCTTTACAGCAAAGTTGAAAATGAAGAACACCTGTAAGTGCAAGTTTTCCACTAGAAAAACCGATTACTAAATTATCTGTTGTTTGATCTAACATTGTGTCCATGATTATCCGACAGATGTGTGCTCAATGACCGCAACAAGCCAATTTTGTTTACAATGGCAAGGCTGGATCGTGTCAAGAATTTAACAGGACTAGTAGAGTGGTATGGCAAGAACGCAAAGTTGCGAGAGTTGGTTAACCTTGTAGTTGTAGGTGGAGACAGGCGAAAGGAATCGAAAGATTTGGAAGAGAAAGCTGAAATGAAGAAGATGTTCGAGCTGATCGAAAAGTACAACTTAAACGGCCAATTCAGATGGATATCGTCCCAAATGAACCGTATCCGTAACGGCGAACTTTACCGTTACGTCTGTGACACCAAAGGTGCATTTGTACAACCAGCATTGTATGAAGCTTTTGGGTTGACAGTTGTGGAGGCAATGACTTGTGGTTTGCCGACATTTGCAACTTGCAATGGTGGACCGGCTGAGATTATTGTCCACGGTAAATCTGGTTTCAACATTGATCCATACCACGGTGATCAAGCCACTGAGATACTAGTCAATTTCTTCGAGAAGTGCAAGGCAGATCCTTCTCACTGGGACAAGATCTCACAAGGAGGCTTGAAACGTATTGAGGAGAAGTAAGCTGTCATAAATTTTGTTTTACTTTTCATATTCGTGCATACGTTTTAAGTTCGTTCTAACAAAATACAAATGGTTGGAAAAATCAGATACACATGGAAGATCTACTCCGAGAGACTATTGACCCTCACCGGAGTGTACGGGTTCTGGAAGCATGTCTCCAACCTTGAACGGCGTGAGAGCCGCCGTTATCTCGAGATGTTCTACGCTCTAAAGTACCGCAAGCTGGTAATTTTCTCATTCACTTCCCCGTTTGTGTTTGTTTCTTCAAGCTCTGTTGTTTTAACTATATTGCTATGGGTTTGTGATTGTTACAGGCTGAATCAGTTCCTTTGGCAGAGGAGTAAACTGAAGGAGATGAACAACAATGGTCGGCTTCTTTTGTGGGGAATAATAATTGTTTTCGAACTTGAATTGTATCTCATTTTTTTCCTTTCTGCCGGCATTGTTTGAAATGGCGTTTTGCGCCCCTCAATTCAAGCAACAGATTATGTTTTGCCTTTCAAGTTTCATCATCTTCTCTTAAATCTGCTTTTTATTTGATAAAAACATAAAACTTTAACTGCACACAAAAAAAGGGAGCCACTGCTATACGTATTAGATTATTGCTATATACCTTTACAAGATTGACCTTTCAAAACTTACAAACTGTACACTGCTATACTTCTCTTGCGCTCGGAGGGCATTTCTGATGGGACATTGTAGCGTAAACTATACATAAAGACGACAATAATGTTGCTACAATATCTTCTTTGTTCTTCAAATCTCCCCTCATGCATTTACAAATATTTACATAACTCTCCCACAGAGTGTTATAATCACAAAGATTGAATATGCAGACAGGCACCGTTACACAAAACTATTGACCAAAAAATGCAGGCACTTTGTGGCAAAGGCTGCTGCCCTTCTAGACCCTACAATTCTCTCCATCTATTCTTCTATGGTAGTTTTCAGGTTTTTGAGTTCCAGAGGCTGTCGCGGATGAAAAATGGTTGCCAACACTAAAGCAAATGCAAGACCTACTACTCCACTAAAAGGTTGAAAGGGGTAAGCTTTAGTTATCCACAGAGGATGTTTGGCCTTATAAATTAGAATTCCACTTGTTTGTAGAACAAAACTTGAAGCCATTATCCCAGTCCGCAATCCGATTGGAATTGAGAGGCTGCCCTCGTTTCTCTGCCGTATGCCTGACAAAGCTAAAGATAAAAGCCATAACCCAGGTATCGCCATTAGAGACCTGCAATCCCATTGAATCATTTTTGGGGCAACTATCAGCAACATTTTTATTTTTAAAAAATAGTAATAGATTTACAAACACAGAAAATAATACCTCGAAAAGAAGGGGAAATAAGTTACAAGAGAGCAAGGAATGTTACCTCTGGATCAAAGAAAATGCAAGTCCAGATATGATAATTCCCCGATGATAGCCAAAATCTGCAGCAATTTCATCAGGCAACCATGCTCTAAAAACCAGTTCTTCAATTAGCACAATGCCAGTAGTGGTAACAATTCCTCGAACAGCCATCACAAGCAGTTTCCCATAAACTTTGAGCCTAGCCGTGAAATCCACACACGAAGGAAGAAAATTTGAAGGCAAAGACAAACTGACACAGCCAAGCCAAGCATTTACAGATTGTATTAACATAACAAGCATGACTCCTCCAATCAAACCCGTAAGGAGACCTCTGATCTGAAAGTAATAATAGAGATATTAACTCACTCTGTCTAGGATAATAGCAGCTGTACATAACTGTTAAATTTAGGGTTTCCTCCCAGAATAAAACCCCTAATTGACCAGGTGCAGAAAAGCAACAACCTCGGACATAAACCAACATGCATGGTTAGAATCAGAAGCTAACTTATGGGATAAACAGCCCTTCATCTAGTTTTTTCTTCAATAAGAGATTTCAGCTAGAATCCATACCGTTGATGATGTTGAATCCAGTCCATATTGCTCAAGTGGATTTTCATAACCACGTATTCTTTTGCCCCATAACATGACAAGTATCATGAGAGCAGCGTACAAGCCAATAATGGAAACAAGTTCAGCAAACTTGGAGGGATTATTCGTTGTCCAGCTATGCACAAGAGTTGGAAGCAATGGAACAATAACTGGCGACCACAGAACAAGACCCATGCTGACAAAGCCAAGAATCCTTTCGGAAGAAAGAAGGATACGAGAGGAAAAGTACAACATCAGTATAACAAGAATAGATAGACGACAAACATAAATCCGTGTAAAAAGTAGAACACCACCAGCACCTAGCACCTAGGACTCAGATATATATCATAAATATGAAACGTATATGAATGAAAAAATGTTTTAAAACATTTAACAAACATTCTCTTGCCTGAACAGATTGATTCAATCGTAAATTCAAATAGAAAGGTGGGTTGGAAAGGGTTCCACCCACTTAATACCTTTGGCATAAGGGGCGTTCAGCTAGACGGAGAAATGAGATAAGCCTATCCGTTAGACTCACTGCAGCACGAATACCACCCCAAAGCAAAGCAATTTTACCAAATAGCCTCAAAATGCCACCCCTTTGTCCCAAATCTGCTAACATAGCAACCAATCTGCTGACAAAGATGCACGTAAGTAGAGCTCTGAAGAAAACCAAAGAAACAGAACTTCAAATGCAACAGAAACATAAATCAGGCATATGATAAAGACCTTTCTTGATCCAATTCACCATCCTCCTTTGTAGGTACAATAGGACCAGCAACTGCTAAAGCTTTCTCCGCAAGATTACTGACCATGTTGATTTGATTTTTGTCCCCTACTATTTCCTCAGGAGTTCCAGGCTCTTTATGCTGATGACCTTTCTCCTTGAATGTCTTGGATGAACTTTCTGCAGTTCCCTCTTCTAGGGGATCCTTTGCATTTTTGTATACCAGCAAGAATGAGAAGAATACTAAGTCGGGATAAGGAAACATGTATGTAAAGCTCAATCAACATGCATACATATAACAATAGAAGATTAAAATTTTGAACTAAAAATCTTTTAACTCAAAATAATTCAACATTTCCTTGGATACTCTTGTGCAAAATGATATGACGTGAGCAGGCTTTTAACCATTTTGTCAAAAACTAAAACTGGTCATTTAACCATGAAAGATAGGGAGCAAGGTCAAACAGGTTCCTAGGGCATCAAACCATGACATAAACATGAAACAATAGTTAGAAGCAATTAAATGAAGTAATTATAAGCATAATTTCTAGGAAACATTCATACCTAGAAGTTAATGACAACACAATTCAAAGAACACCTTGCTGATAATAATATTGTTGAAAACCCTTATTAATTGTCAAATTTTGTTTAATTTCTAGAAGCAAGACAAGGATAACCCTGTCAAGCCAAGCTCGTGCTGATAGGTTAAACCAGCCAACAAAAAAGATATAAATGAACATATAAAAAATTCTAAAGAATTTAACTATTACCTGGTTTCGCAGTGGTGCTAGCAAAGCAGATGCTCCCAGAGCAGCTGTAACAACACCAACCATGACACCATCTTTGTTTAGGCTTTTCAAACTGGTTTCTACCTCTTTTTTGTTACTGGGGCCATGCAGAGTACCATCTTGACTAGTTTTATAAACAGGTGATTGATCAATATCTGTTACTAGTCCTACCATGATTTCCCCCCCCCCCCCCCCCCCCCGAGATCTTTGCGTTTTTTCAGCAGCTTTAACTTCACTTTGATCATCATCATGAACTGTAGATAGATGAAAATACTTCCTCAAACCAGCTAAGCTAGATCCTATAATAATACCTATCGGCAGCACTCTCCTTAGATAACTTGTGCTCTGAACAGTAGATGAAATAACCTTGATAACATTCTCTCCATTAATAGTACCGACTTTATCTGAGGTATTGTCAACAACATTCTCCTTGCCCTCAAAATCATTAAGCTCATCGTCTCTAATAGACAGAGACACTGCAGTTGCGATTGTTTCAATATCTATAGCAAGTTGAGTTTCCATTTCTTCCATGTCAGATGCAGTCAGCCTGCGATCAACTTCCACCCTCAAAGAATCCAATATAGCATCTTTCACAAGCTGCATCAATTCCTATAGCCCCCTATAGTCCCATCCAGCACTTCCATTCATATTGCCTGTAGTCTCAAACTCTCCAACGGGGTCATGCTGTCTTTCAGCATCTAATATTTCATATGATGTTTCGATGCAATTTTCCATTTCACTCATTTCAGCAGCTGGAGCCTCAGGTTCTCTGCTACGAGTAAGATAACCAGTAGAATTTCCGTTCTCTCCTAGTTGTTCCAAGAGCATCCACTGGCCTCCTTCTGGAAAGTAGGCGAGCAATAAAGCAGTAGTTGTATCTACATCTAGTGGTTTGGTAGTTGGTTTTGAACGCAAATATCTGTTGGAGTATTTATTATACGGAAAGACTTCATATTGACTTGCATTTATGTGCAAGGGAATGCTATTTATGGGTCTATCTGAATAGTCAACCAGAGGTTTATCATTGTTTCTTGGAAAATCCAAACTACTGCCTGCAATATTTCTCTGAGAATCATCACTACCAGTCTCCTTAGATGAAACAGGATTTTGTGGGGATTCCTTCTGCAGCCATTCACTTGTTGAGTCATCCTGCAAGGCTGTGCCATTGCCATGATCGTTATGTGTGGGAGGATCATGCAACCTATCAGAAATCATACTCGGGTTATTTTTACTGCCTTCTGTTTCTCTTAATTTGTTATCATTTTTACTGCCCTCTTTTTTTTCAGATATATCTTGCGTCTCAGGCAGAGATTCAATATTCTCGGTCCTGACCTCATGTCCAACTTTAGAGTCATTTTCTTTTTCCTCAAATTGATCAATCATATTTTCTATCACACCAAACACACTGTTAACAGCCACTTGGGTGGAATCATCCATCCCTGTCAGAGCCTCTAATGCTTGAGAAACACTGAAGGATGTATTGGAATCAGTGACGGCAGGCTTATTTTGATCTGATGAACGTTGCAGATCTTTTTTCTGATCATCATTCCTTTCCCCTTCCTCTGGTTGGGCTTCAGAAGATCCTGCCGATGCCACTTTATTCTGGTCAGTCAAAGAATCCACGAGTTTTTCTTCCTTTTGCTGGGAATTATTATCATCCTTCGTTTCAGTTTGGTCTACACCATCTTGCTCTGCTTCGGACTCACCACTAAGTATTTCGTTCATGCTACCTTCCTTCTCTGCTTGGTTCATCAAATTAGGCTTAAAGCTAGTTTCTGATCCTGGTTCAATCAAGTCAGCAAGTAGAGAAGCCTTTTCCTTATTGAGATCATCACTTTCATTATTTTTTCCCGATTCATTCGTATCCTTCTTGACTGAAGAAGAAATATCACTGTGATCTCCATTTACTGGGTAAGATTGACCTATATCCCCAGACTTCTGCATATTGTCTGAAGGCTGAGATTCTGATCCCTGTCCAGCAGTACCTTTCTCCGAGCCAACTTGATTGGTATCAGCCCCATTAGTATCCTTCTTGACTGAAGAAGAAATATCACTGTGATTTCCACTTGCTGATTGAGATTGACCTACATCCCCAGACTTTTGCATATTGTCTGTAGGCTGAGATTCTGATCCCTGTCCAGCAGTAACTTTCTCCAACACAACTTGATTGCTATCAGTCCCATTTGCCAAATCCTGAGCTCTTTTTATCTCATCTGTAGAATGAGCTTTACTGGCACTTTGTTGGACTTTTGACTCAAACCCTGATTGCATTTTGGGAATCCAGTCAATTCCCTGTTTTAAATTTGTGCCTTGAGAATGCATAATAACGGATACAGCTCCCGTGAGTTTTTCACGAACATCTTCTGGAACAGCATCTTGCAAAGCTTTCATAACTGTTTCTCCTTGATTAACAGCAGTCAATACCTGTATGTATAAACTAAGATAATTTAAAGTGACTAAATTTTATGTCCGATTCTTAATACCTAAAGTTCATATCTCCAAATTCTTAGTCATACCAGATTAGAATTGATACTTAGTAACCAAGCATGACACACCAGAAAATAATAAAAAATCGGAAATAACATAATATAAGCAAATTGTTCCTGAAGATTTATTCAAAATCTTGGTGCATGAAGTTGATCCTTCCTTCAAACCTAATTCTTGGGTTCCTGAAGATTGCGATATTTCTTTAGATCTTGATCCTCCAATTGGGTTGTGATTGTTCGGCTGCTGTATTCAGAGGCGTTTTTAAGTTTGTGGTTGTAATTGTTGGTTTTTTTTTGTTATGATATCTTACATCTTGAGGTGATTTAGGGGCTTTTTGGTTTACGATGTAAGATTTCTAGGTGATATGGGTTGTATTGGTGTTTATTCCCGTATGTGGGTTTGGTGTTACCTCATGTACTTAGTATTATATTTAATAAAATATGAGGCACTCTTTTCTCCCTTCCTTGTTCTTCAACATACTTCTAAGTATGTGGAAGAATACGAAGGGAGTTTTTAATGAGACCTCCAACTTCTATCAAAAAAAAAAATATAAGCAAATTTTTACATAAAATACTTTAATAAGGAAAACAAATATAGATACCAACAAACCATGACGAAAATCATAAACTGATTAAAGAAAGTCAAACAAATACAAGAAATATATCATATATCTAAAAAATTGTACAGGTTACATATTTCCTTCCTACAAGCACACATGCAGAAGCCGTCCTTTAACATTAGCTTATCATTTTGATTGTTCAAAATTCAGATTATACTTTATGCAAACTACATCAAACTGAAGGCTAGATATTGATGAATATGTAGTAACATTTTTGTAAATCCAGAATGATAATATATGTAAGATTAGAAAAGAAACAGCTATGTTTATAAGTCTTACCTTCTGCTTCTCTGCTTCTTTCAAAGTTCCGGGCATAGTCACATCAAGCATATTCATAACTACTTGTGCAGTTTGTAAAACTTGTCCTATTTCATCATCTTCATGTACGGCTTCCTCTTTGACCAGCTCTCCTTCACGAGGGTTGGTTTGTGCTGATACATCTTTGAGTGAATCTTGTCCGGACTGTAGGTGCATGTTAGCAGCTATACTACTATCTTCTAACATGTCTCTTGTAGGACCAACAGAATAGCCATTTATAGAATTTGATCTAGAAAGATCCAAAAGCTTCTTAGTGTTTCTTCGTTTACCAGTCAACCTACCTTCCGTAAAAGCTACGCCTTTTGAGGGACTGATGGTGACATCAACATCTTTTAGAAGAGGATGACGGCCCTTTAGAAGTCCAAGCTCCACAGCAGTAAGCCACTATATAAACCAAATGATAATAATGAGGAAGATCAATTGCAACATTCATGGTGAAACTTTATCAAATGTGATGACATAAGCTGCAGAACATTTCACTCCAGTCCAGTTAACACAACTTGCAATAACCAGGATATAGTTGGCAAATGGAAATATCTTATCATGAAATATGAAGTAGATTTTGTATGACTTTAATTGTTCAGGATTCAAAATACAAATGAGTGAAGGACCACCGATGAGAAGAGAGAAGATGAAGATACTACCTCAATAGTAAGATGCTGGCACCAAGATACTGTAGCTCTATATGAAGAACAAGAACATAGAAGTAGGCTAGTAAAAGGATTTTCTGCAATCAAACCACGTGGAATGGAGAACAGTGGAACTGATCCGTCATCACTCTGTAAAAATAAAAGATTGCAAAAAATAAGGTTTAGCATCTAGGTTCCTTCCTTTCCCAAAGGGGGAGTTGGGTTCTGAACCACCGTACAAACATGCAAAGGACAGAAACAGAAAAAAAAATACAAACTATTGCAAGGCAAGTCCTAAAATATATCATCCCAAACGAGACGGCAAGATTACAATACCTTTGGTCGGAAATTTGACATGTAAATTATGTACCTCAAAGTGGTATAGCATTGGCACCAGAAGTTCTAGAAGGTACCTGTATAAAAAGAACAGGAATCTTCACATTGTGAACTAAGCTTCGCGAACTAGATTTGGAGTAAAAGTCTTCTATGTCCTCAAAGCCATAAGAGATCATAGATATTGCCTCATCAAAGTCACGAACAGATTCGGCCGATAAAGCCTTTTCCACATCAAACCCTTTTGCCCGGCCTTGAAATAGCTCCTAGATCATTCATGAATCAAATGAATTAGTACTGAATGTTCAATGTATAAGTATCCTAAACACAAAAGGCATCAAGCATTCAAGCTGCAAATTTTGAAGTGATAACCAACCTTATTAGATCGTAGAATATCTATAAGCCCACCGGTGAGTTTTTTATTTAGAGCGATTTGATAAGGAGTCAATCTTGTGGCCTCCTCCAAATCAAAAGGATTGTCTATACAAGTCGCAGCTGTCAAAGGTGTTTTCTCACCAGCTTCTGCCAAGTATTTTGTCAAAATGTTTGCACCATATCCCCAGCCAACACCCATTAATGCGTTCCATGGTCTTGCCTTACTGATGAACTGTATAACTGTGGAGATATCATCACTGTCAGCAGCTGTAAACAACCTACATAAATAAAGCCGTTAAGTAGGCGTGATTCCAGATGCTTTTCAATGAACTTCCAGGGAATAAAAAAGCACCAAGCTTATAATACATAATTATTTTGAGTGGCTTACCTTTCAATTTCTGTCAAACATATTACAAACATTTTAAACAAATGACAATAAACAGATGAAGTAAAGAAATCTACTAACTAAAAAAAATAACAGATTTCACTTCCAGAACACAACAGCTTACCGCGGAGTGGTGAGTGGCGAGCTAACGCAACCTCTAGGATTCATAACGACCGGAAAGAACCCACAAAAAACAGCGTCCTTAACAAAATCCTTCACCTTCTTGTCCATACTACCCTCCGCCGTTCCCGGGACCACCAGAACCGTCGTGTCCAATCCATGTTCTTCGATCAAGTCTAAATTCGCCGGCCAATCAATTGAAACGACAGCGCCATCCTCCGTGTTTATACAAACTCTCTGGTATTCCACCTCACTCGGCTCCTCTCCTCTGTTTCTACTCGTCCGTATCATCCTCCCGCTATCTAGCCTCACAAAATGTCTATCTTCCTTCACCAGCCTCTCGTTCACATCCTCCATCAGCACACTCCCTTCGAACGATATGGAAGGGCACCGGAGGATGACGAAGATATTAAACGGCGTCGGACTGGTGAACAGAACCCAATCCCCGATTTCGAAGGCATTGTTTCGACCCCGGGATGCTAAATTCAACCGCGACGACAAATAAAGAGCGAGGGCGGAAGTTAGACCCAAAACCGGAGCGAAAAAATCGATGGAGGAAAGGTTCTGGAAAAGGCTGTTATCGAAAGAGAAATTGGATTGGCTTTGGAGAGTGGGGTTGGAGCTGGAGAGCTTGAAACGGCGTCGTCGTCTGAAAACGCGAAATTCGTCGTCGTTGGAGCGGTTGGGCGTGATACGAAGGCCGGTGGTGTAAATGGAAGAGAGGCTCATTTATTTTTATTTTGGGAAAATGAAAATTTGAGGGTCAGGGAGGAGATTCTAAAGAATAGACAAAGACCGGAGGAAGAAAAGGATGGAGGGGGAATGTTCGGTTATAGGATAGAGTAAAATTATAATTAATAATTTGAAAAAATAAAAATGAAGATAAAAGAGACACAAAATTTACGTGGAAAATCTCTAAAAATTTAGGGTAAAAACTACGGGCAATGGTAGAAGAATTTTACTATGAGAAAATAGGAATTACAACTTCTCTCGATCTACCAATGAGAAAACAATGATAATTCTCTCTATATAAAAAAGAGAAAACAACTCTCAAGAAACTCTCTAAAATTTCTCTAGTATTGGAATAAAGCTAGAATGTTTTGGGATGATTTTGAAGCTAAATGAGTTAGGGTATTTATAGTTGAAGCTTAAGGACTAATCTTATAAATACCCTAAAGTACAATAACTAAATTGTGTAATTTACCATTTACCAAAAATCAACAAAAATACAACCTTTTTGATAATTCCATCATTCGGTGGAATTATATATTTTTTCTCCCAACTTTCGGTGCAAGTTGCACCAATTTTCAATAATCTCTCACTTGAAGATTCGATTGGAACAATCTTATCTTCACACTATTCTTTCTACCTTGTACCTTCATGTTACTTACGTTTCTGACAGGCCACAGGAGGATCGACACCAGGTAAATTTATCAGCGTTGATCGCCTTCGTCATGAAATCTGTTATGTTGTCTTTGGTATGGATCTTCTGCATATCTAATGTCCCTCCTTCCACCTTTTCAATAATGAAATGGTACTGAACTCGTATGTGTTTTGTCCTTGAATGAAATGTTGGATTCCTTGCTAGATGAAAGGCGCTTTGACTGTCACAAAATAGAGAGACATACTCTTGATTGTGCCCAAGCTCCTCCAATAGCATCTTCAACCAAATTGCTTCTTTACTGGCTTGTGTAACTGCTACATATTCTGTCTCTGTTGTGGATGTAGCCACAATTGACTGTAATTTTGAAACCCAGCTTACAACTCCACCAGCAACTTTGAACACATATCCTGTAGTAGATTTGCTTTTATCCAAATCCCCTGCATAGTCAGAATCTACATACCTATTGATTAGTAAGTTTGATCCTCCATAACATAATGTAACATTTGAGGTCCCTTTGATGTATCTCAGGATCCTCTTTACTGTATTCCAATGCTCTTTGCCTGGATTCGCCATGTATCGACTAACCACTCCCACTGCTTGTGCAATGTCTGGTCTTGTGCATATCATAGCGAACATTAAACTTCCCACTGCTGATACATACGGTACTCGAGACATCTCCATCCTCTCTTCTTCACTGCTAGGACTCATACTGGAGGATAATTTGAAGTTAATAGGAAGAGGGGTAGAAATTGGCTTACAATCTTACATGCTAAATCGTGACAAGATTTTCTTCAAGTAATTTTTTTGTGAAAGCCAAATCTTCCTATTACTTCTGTCTCGGTGAATTTGCATCCCTAGAATCTTATTTGATGATCCCAAGTCCTTCATTTCAAATTCCCTAGCCAGTTGTGCCTTCAATTCTTCAATATGATCTTTGTTGGGTCCTGCAACCAACATGTCATCCACATACAACAGCAATATAACAAAATCGTTATCACCAGACCTCTTGAAATAAGCACAAGGGTATGCATTAAGTCTGTTGTATCCAAGGCACATAATGAAGGAATCAAATATCTTATACCAACACCTCGGCGCCTGCTTTAGACCGTATAGAGATTTGTTCAACCTGCAAACTAAGTTCTTCTTTTCTTTTTCTTCAAAACCTTCAGGCTGGAGCATATAAATTTATTCTTCAAGATTTCCATGAAGAAAAGCTGTTTTAACATCTAGCTGCTCTAGATGTAAGTTCAATGTAGCACACATTGCCAAAACTACTCGAACTGTTATTAGTCGAACCACAGGAGAAAATATTTCATTGAAATCAATACATTCTTTTTGAGCATATCCTTTGACCACCAGTCTTGCACGATACCTCTCAACTTGATCGTCACCATTTCGCTTGATTTTGAAGACCCATTTGTTACCAATTGGCTTCCTTCCTTGTGGTAGTGGCACAAGGTCCCATGTATTATTTTTATGAAGGGCTTCGATTTCTTCTTGCATCGCCATCATCCACAGTGAAGCATCTGAGCTGTTTATTGCCTCCTGGTATGTTGATGGCTCACCGTTCTCTGTTAAAAGGCAGTATGCAATATTACCTTCTATAACATAATCTGAGTGCCAATTGGGACGTCTTCTCACACGATCTGATTGACGAGTTGTTGGAGCTTCATAACTCTCTAGTTCTTGTTCATCATGTGCTGGTTCTGCTTCAGAAGAATCTCATTCTTCAAACTCTTTTTCCACATGTATCTGAGTAGTCTCTGACTTTTCAGCGCTATCATCGTCTTCTTTTCTTTGTAGTTTATCCTCTACAAAGATAACATCCCTGTTGATGATCACTTTGCGGGCAGTGGGATCCCACAAGCGATACCCCTTTACACCATCAGCATATCCCAAGAATTTGCATTTCCTGGATTTTGGATCTAGCTTTGAAATTTCTTGGGCGTTGTACATCACGTACACAATACTTCCAAATATATGGAGGTTTGAATAATCAGCTGGTTTACCAGTCCACATCTCCATTGGTGTCTTCAGCTCTATTGCAGTTGATGGAGCTCGATTCACCAAATAACATGTGGTATTGACTACTTCTGCCCAAAATGATTTTTCTAGGCCTGCGTCCCTCAACATTGCTCTTGTTCTTTCTAACAAGGTTCTGTTCATCCGCTTTGTCACTCCATTTTGTTGAGGACTATTCGCCACTGTGAACTGTCTTTTGATGCATTCTTTCTTGCAAAAGTCATCAAATTCTTCGCTTGTGTATTATCCTCCATTATCTGTTCTGAAACACTTGATCTTATTTCCAGAATCAAGTTCCACCCGCGCTTTGAAGTTTTTGAAAGCTGAAAACACGTCTGACTTCTTCTTAATAGGGTGCACCCAACATCTCCTGGAGTAGTCATCAATAAATGAGACAAAGTATTTTGCTCCACCTAGGGACATTACTGGTGCTTGCCATACGTCAGAGTGAACCAATTCTAGAACACTTTTGCCTCTAGAATTTGATGTGTTGAATTTCAACCGGTGCTTCTTACTTGTTATGCAATGCTCACACAAAGGAAGTGATACCTTTGTTAAGCCTGGAAGTAGCTTTTTCTCCAAAAGGACTTCCATTCCTTATTCTGACATGTGTCCAAGTTTCTGATGCCATGGCATTGTCGAATCTGAACTACATGAGGCAACATAGGCTTCTGTTTCTACCAAAGTCTCTCCCTTCAGCATGTACAAGTTTGCAGCTATCTTTTCGCCTTTCAGCACCACAAGCGCTCCACGGAACACCTTCATGATTCATTTCCGTGTTTCAATCTTGCTTGCATTATTATCCAACAATCCGTAGGATAATAAATTTTTCTTCAGGCCTTTCACGTGCCGCACATCTCGAACAACTTTAATTGTTCCATCATACATCTTCAATTTGATGGTTCCCACGCCAATGATTTCTAAGGCATGATCATTGCAACTATACACAGATCCTCCTGAGACTGGTTCATAATGATGGAACCATTCTCTTCTTGAGGTCATGTGATATGTTGCTCCCGAATCAATGAGCCATATATCTGCATATCTCTTTCTACCTTCCACGGTGGTTGACGCTTCACAACATAGAGCATCTCCATCATCTGAAGTGTTTGCGGTATTGCCTTATGGATTGGAGTTTTTTATTTAGACTCCAACAATCCTTCTTCAAGTGACCATTCTTTCCACAGTGGTATCACTTTAAATTCTTCTTGCTCCTCGACTTCGATCTACTATGTTTATGACTGCTGTTTTGGCCACGTTCTGTTGATTTCCCTCTCATCGTTGTCAACGCTTCTGCTTGTTGCAGATTTACTTGTCTGTCTTCCTTGTTCTTGCGCCGATTTTCTTCTTGTAGAACAGCAGCTGCAACATCATCGAAGACTAGAATGGTGACATTACTGTTTGTCAAGTTGATGATGAGTTGATCATACGAATCAGGTAGACTTTTAAGTAGAAGTTCAGCACGTTCTTGTTCTCATATTTTTACAGCTTAAGGATGTAAGCTGAGAAAATAAGGTGTTCAGTGTATTTAAGTGCTCCGTCACTGAAGTAGATTCTGGCATACGGAGAGTGTACAATTTCCTCTTAAGGAAAATTTTATTGTGCAACGATGTGGCCTCGTACAATTTGGTGAGATGATCCCATATCTTCTTAGATGTATTTTTCTCCTCGATGCTTGACAATACTTCATCTACTAATGCTAGATGAAAGTTTGTCATAGCATTCTCGTCCATCTCGTTCCATTTGATGTCATCTGCGAAATCCACCGGCCTTTCACTGATAGTTGCTAGACAACCGTCTTTCCTCATGATGGCCTTCATCTTCAATTTCCACAATGAGAAATTTCTCCCATTGAATTTTTAAATATCAAATTTCGTTGCCATAATTTCGTTGCCATAACTTCTTTTACGGATAGCTCCCACTATTTCACTATCGTGAATAGTTCTCTGGAACCTTTAAAGAATGGGTAATAACTTCTTATTTTCTTATGTTGGAGGATCCACTTTTTGGTGGCAACCACAAAGACAATAAGTAGATATTACACACTCTAATCTAGCTCGGATACCAATTGTTGCGGAAGACGGCTATCGGATAGAGCAAAATCGCAACTAATAATTTGAGAAAATAAAAATGAAGATAAAAGAGACACAAAATTTACGTGGAAAACCCCTAAAAATTTAGGGTAAAAACCACGAGCAACGGTAGAAGAATTTCACTATGAGAAAATATGAATTACAACCTCTCTCGATCTACCAAGAAGAAAACAATGATAATTCTCTCTAGATAAAAAAGAGAAAACAACTCTCAAGAAACTCTCTAAAATTTCTCTAGTATTGGAAGAAAGCTAGAATGTTTTGGGATGGTTTTGAAGCTAAATGAGCTAGGGTATTTATAGTTGAAGCTTAAGGACTAATCTTATAAATACCCTAAAGTATAATGACTAAATTGTGTAATTTACCATTTACCAAAAATCAACAAAAATACAACCTTTTTGACAATTCCACCATTCGGTGGAATTATATATTTTTTCTCCCAACTTTCGGTGCAAGTTCCACCAATTTTCAACAGGGAAAGAGTGATTTTGGAAAGAGCGGATGACGACGGTGATTGGGTGTTGGAGGGTGGGCAATGGAAGCTCTACAGTTTTACCCGCCAACTAAACAGAAACATATGGCTTCAGCTTGAGGGTGATGGATGGACGGTGGATCCCACATCGGGAAGGTAGGTCCCCAAAAGGGCATTCAAAGGCCGTTGCTAGTTGTTACTAGAAAGTTTCGTATTCCATGTTCAGATCAAATATTATATTATAATATAATTTTTTTTGGATAATTAAGATATTATTACTCAAAATAACAAAGTTTTGCTACAAAACAATCAACCAAACAAAATCTGCACAGCCAATACAATCAGTGCACAACCTAGACAAATCATGGTAAAAGCTATAAGCCCCAAGCATTACAAAGGAAAAGGTTAGTGCTATCAAGCCAATTAAAGCTTTTCCCCCTAAGGTAGAATCGAACAACATCAGAAATTTCAGTAAACAATTGTTCTACTGATCTAGATCAAGCTTGGAAAATTCTATGATTTATTTCCTGCCATAAGAAATAAATGAGAGCAGACCATGCTATCTTTAAAATGAAGGTGATAAGAGATTTTCCTTTCCATAATGAGCTTGCTCTGTTAACCATAATATCCCAAGACAGATTTGAAGAGTTTAATCCACACTGAATCAGAACTGAATTCCATAAGCAGACAGCCATTGAACACTCAAAAAATAAATGATTCCTAGACTCTTGAGAGTTTCTGCAATTAACGCATAAAGAGTCTGTGTTAATTCCCATGATTTGCAGACAGTCTCGAGTAGGCAATCTGTTTTGAAGAGCCATCCAAACGATAAAACTATGCTTCGGAATATGTAGTGGGAACCAGATAAGTTTATGCCAAGGTACTTTCTGCCCTTTAGTTCTAAGCTCTTCATAAATTTCCTTAACCGCGCATGTAACAGAATTGAGAGACATTGCTTCTGATCTCAGTTTAAAAATTCTTCTGGTACACCAGCTGACGTTTGGACCAGGTGTAGAATGTAAAAAATTTTGATATTTAATGACATAACTATTAACCCAAGCTACCCATAGAGAACCTTCACCAGCCAACATTTTCTTTACGAGATTAACAATACAAGCTCTATTCCAATTTTTTAGGTTCTTCAGTCCGAGACCACATTCCAATTTAGGAAGGCAGATTTTATCCCAGCTCACTCTAGCTCCAGCAGCAGGTTTGTTCGAGCCTTTCCAAAAGAATCTTGAACAGAGCTGCTCCGCTTTTTTAAGTATTGAAGCAGTCAAAATAAGTTGTCTGCACCAATAATTGCTGATACTGAAAAATAACAGATTTAATCAACTCAAATCTGCCAGTATAACTGAGGTTCCTAGCAGACCAATGGTGGAGACTTTGCTTGATTTTATCAATAAGAGTTTCGCAATATTTCTCATTCAACTTGCGGGTGACCAGAGGAATTCCGAGATATCTGACAGGAAGTCAACCAATTTTGAAGCTAGTTATCTGTTTGATGTCGTCAATTGAACGTGATGAAATTATAGCATGAAATATCTCACATTTAGAAGAATTGATCTTGAGGCCCGAGATATCTTTGAAATGGTCCAAGACACTGAGAACGCCAGCAACAGAATCATAATTACCTTTGCAGAAAATCAAGAGGTCGTCTGCAAATGATAAGTGAGTGAGCCCTATCTTCTTACATTTAGGATGATAACCAAATAAACCCTTACTAGCAGCCAAGTTGAGTAAACTGGATAAGACATTAATAGCAAGGACAAAGAGATAAGGGTAAAGATAATCTCCCTGCCTAAGACCACGAGCTCCATTAAAATAACCAATCAAAGTGCCATTGAAAGATATGGAATATCTTGCTTGAGTAAAACATGCTTCAGTCCAATCGATGAATTTTTGAGGAAGATTTAAAGCTTTAAGAATAGCTGAAATAAAATCCCAATGAATGGAGTCAAATGCTTTATGAAGATCAATTTTCAGAATGCACCTTGGTGATATGGAGTTCCTACTATAACCTTTAACCATCTCTCTTAGGCAAGCAGAGTATTATCCACAATGTTTCTGCCTCTGATGAAAGCTGTCTGGTTTAAGGAAATGATATCGGGAAGAACCTCAGTCAATCTTTTAACAAGAATTTTAGAAATGGATTTGTAAATAACTGAACAACATGAAATGGGCTCAAAGTCTTTAACAGAACTTGGATTTGGAATTTTAGGAGCTAGAGCAACAACAGTAGAATTAAAAGCTGGAATTAAAGCTACATTCGAAAAGAAGTGATTAACCGCAACAATAACATCCTTACCGACAATATTCCAAGCTTTCTTGAAGAAAATAGGGGAATAACTGTCCGGACCGGGTGCTTTTTCATTTTCTTGGTCGAAGATGGCATCTTTAATTTCTTCTACAATAATCTCTTTAACAAGGGAAGAAGAAGCTTCGTAGGACAAGTTGAAATTAAGAATAGTTTTGGTGAAGCTTGGATCAATAGCTTTAACCGAGGGGTCGACAGTTCCAATAAGATTCGAATAGAAGTTAATCACTTCTTTAGCCATAGAGTCAAAGGAATCAAGCCTATTTTTATCTTTCTTCCATAATAACTCTAATGGTATCCCTCTTGTTTTTCAAGGCCACCATGGAGTGAAAAAATGTAGTACTTTTGTCCCCATTCTTTATCCACTAGATTTTAGCCTTTTGCTTAAGGAATAAACTTTCCACCTCTTCCAATAGCTTCAAGTCATCTTGAATAGCAAGTTCCTTTTCAAAAGAATCTTCTCCTTTTAGGGAGAGAATTTTGTTGTTGCTCTAACTCAATTCTTTTAGCTTTTACCCGATCTGAGATGCTGCTAAAGTTATCCTTATTAAAATGCTAAGACATTCTTTGAGCCGTTTTAATTTGGAGAACAAAATTCTCATAGGGTCTCCTGAAACATTTTGAATCCAAGATTGCCGAACCACTTCCAAGAATCCATGATGTGTAGTCCAGCAGTTGAAGAACTTAAATGGTTTAGGCCTATTTGCAGGAGCAGTTTTAGAAAGCCAGGTAATGGCCATACAATGGTCAGAAACTCCTGGGGCAAGAAATTCCACAAAGGAATCATTAAAAGCAGTAGCCCAGCCAGAATTAATCAGGACTCTATCAAGCTTTCTTGCCAGAAAAAATTTCTTATGTTTGTTACTCCATGTAAAAGTTGGCCCAAAGTAAGGGTGATCGAGTAATTCCATCTCACTGTTGAAATCTTGAAACTCTTTCATATCCATGGTTATATAATTTCCAAGCACATCATGGTTATATTATAATATTACTCTATGAATGATTGACGATCGCGTTCGTAGCTGCATTGTGCAATGGAAATTGGATCCTTACTGCTTCGCTCTTTACGTAAAGGCCGCAAACGACTTTTGACCCAAACGTGCAATGAAGATAAATCAATGAGCTTGACCCATAAGCATCATAAGATGGTTTTTGGCCCAATAGGGCACCCAAAATAATTATTCGGCCTAATAGGGCATCTCAAAAATTATTTTGAGATTTAAGAAATTTTCTACAATACATGACGAACGAGTTTCATGAAATATTATTTATTTATTCCAAACCTAATATTTTAATATTTCTTGTGAAACTCGAAACTCGTCACCTCGAGGTGACGAGTTGTTTCGATGTAACATTTTTTTCCAGCTACATTACCCACGTAAACATATCAAATTTTGGTATTGGGTAAACTACATGTTTAATATATAAACTATCACCTTTGTTTTCTTTTACCTAAATTTCTATTTGTTTCAAAATTATACTT
This sequence comes from Hibiscus syriacus, assembly GCF_006381635.1. Classification (NCBI taxonomy): domain Eukaryota; kingdom Viridiplantae; phylum Streptophyta; class Magnoliopsida; order Malvales; family Malvaceae; genus Hibiscus; species Hibiscus syriacus. The sequence goes on along the minus strand of NW_024063142.1, from coordinate 1,314,500 downwards.
AAAGTTTACTTTTTATTTCATTTTGGTACCTCGTTGTCAAAATATTAAATTTAATATTAAACATTTTATATTAAATTTTTATTTGAACTAAATTATACCTAAATTTACTTTTTATATTAAATTTTTATTTGTTTCTAAATATTAAATTTAATATTTTAACAGCGAGGTACCAAAATGAAATAAAAAGTAAACTTTATGTATAATTTTGAAACAAATAAAATTTAGATACCAAAAGAAAATAAAATTGATAGTTTATATATTGAACATATAGTTTACCCAATACCAAAATTTGATATGTTTATATGGGTAAAGTAGCTGGAAAAAATTGTTACACCAAAAAAGAAATCGTCATTTCGAGGTGACGAGTTTTAATTTTAAAAAACTAAATTTATATTAAAATTTTAAAAAATAATTTTTAATCGTCACCTAATTTCACAATAAATATTAAAATATTAGGCCTAAAATAAAAATAATAATATATCATCAAACTCATCACCTCACTCTGCACTGTAGAAAATATCGTAGATCTCAAAATAATTTTTTAACTCCCCTTTCTTCCTAAATAATTTTGGGGCCAACGGTAACGGGACAAAAAAAACCTCATAAGATTGCCGAAGAACTCAAATTGCTTAAAGACAAGTACAAATCAATGAACTCAAAATGCTTAAAGCTAAGTACAAATCAATGAACTCAAAATGCTTAAAGCTAAGTACAAATCAAGTAATTATGTTCGGAAATCGGGTTCCATCCAACATTGTGACCTTTAGGTTGGTTCTCTATGTAATTGAGGAGATACTTGAAGGTGTCGATCTCACAAGGGAGAGTAAGGCCACCATTCTGATCATATCTGAATTCCTCCTCGGCTTTTTCCACTATAATCTTGAAAACAGGGTGGCTGAGGTAGCTGTAGCGATGATGAACCTCCTATGCTCCGGTCCGACATAGATTGACAAATATCCCTTGGGAACATCGGGCGCCGGTTCAGGGCTGTGGCAATTTTCATCGTCGGAATCGTAATGTATTATATTTGTTTGGACCTTGCAGATTGGTTGAGGCTTCCTTTTGAATTATGGGCGTTTGGTCCGGAGCCAAATGTGACAGTCTGCTACTTTTGAAGCATTCATTTTAGTCACCACTTTGCTGCACCATCGTTGAATCTACAAGCGCAATGGCGAAGAGACCAGAAATCCAATAACTAAAGCAAATGAATCAAGGGTAAACTATATATTTAGTAACCTAACTATCACTTTGATTCCATTTTAGTCATCCAACCACTATTTTTTTCCTTCAAAATCATACCTAAATTTATATTTTGGCCACCTTACGTTAAAACTAAGGGTAAATTATATATTTAGTGCCTAAACTTTTATTTTTTCTTCAAAACCATATCTAAACTTTAGTTTTTATTTCATTTTAGCACCATTGTTAAAAAGTTTAGTTTTTGTTTAATTTTAGTACCCTTGTTCAAAACTTAACGTTAAATTTTGAATAAAATTTAAAAGTTTAGGTACTAAAACGGACCAAAACTTATAGTCTAGGTACTAAACGTGTTAAGTTTTTAACGGCGGGTACTAAAATGAAATAAAAACTAAAAATTATGTATGGTTTTGAAAAAAAATGTAAGTTTAGGTACCGAAACTGATTAAAACTGATAGTTTAAGTACTAAATTCATAGTTTACGCAAACCTAATGGTAATACTGACGTATCACCATAAGATAATTATATATTATCATTGAAAAACTAAAAAACTATCATATCAACATCACCGTTAATTTTTTTAACAACGGATGACCAAAACGAAATTATAAGTATGATTTAAAAAATCAGTAGTTGGATGATTAAAACAAACTAAAGTGATAGTTAGATGATTAAAACGTTATCTAGGATGAAACATCAAGGCAAAACTTTTTCTACATAAATTCTTGTCACGATGCAAGAAAAAAGAGACGAAAAGCTTGCTACCTTAGTATGAGCGTTGGAACCAGCAGAAAACCCTAAGGAAGGAAAGCCATTGCGAAGGAGGGAATTACTGATTTAGGGAATGGTAGGCAAAGCAGTTCGGTCAGAGAAATGGAATGAGAAAATTATGACAAATGGTTCTTTTAGTCTTTCAACAACGTCAACAGATTTTGCATATTGAATGGCTACAAAAGATAATCATCAAAATAAATACTTTTATTACTAATGGGTAGTTTAAAAGTAAAATACAAATAGTAATTACAATACGTCGCTTCTAAAAAATTGTCATAATTTATTTTATTTTATCCTGTAATACTCCAACTGCCCCATGAATTGGTTATTCCTAAACGAGTCATAAAGGGTATAACGAACATACTTGGTCTTCGCATTGGATCAAGAACGGACCAGATGGATCAAAAACGGCTAATTCATAGAGAGCCATTGAACCAACCCAACCAGCAACCAGTGGCGTATGCATTATATGAATAGAAAGTAAGTGACAGAGATCATTCAATACGACAGTCTGAACACGTTTCAGACAAACCCATAAAATAACCCTTTTTCAACTAAAAATAGACACTATGTAACTTTATTGCATTGGAATGTAACTTTTTTGTATTGGAATACCTCCCCTTTTCCGTGATTCTTTCGGAGAAAGAATTAATATCTGATCTATTCTATTAGTAATAAGGGAAGAATTCGGCTTAGAAGAAAAAAGAGAAACATATCTATTCTATACCCGATAAGTATCAATACACAATAGGAGTTGATCATATTTTTTTATGAATGAAGGCATCCCTATTTGTTCATCATTTCGGCCATAATAATATTTATGTACGAGATATGGCCGAGTGGTTCAAGACGTAGAGTTAAAACTGCTATATAGACTTTTGTTTACGGAGGGTTCGAATCCCTCTCTTTCCGCACCTTCACCTAATTCGCCAATAAACTGACTACAATGTACCAAATCAAATAAGAACAGTTACTATTAGATCCTTCTTTAAATAGGATTCTCTATTATTTTTAATATGGAATACTGAAAATAGCGTACAAGGGATGGAAATATCCATACGGATTTCTTTTGTTATTTTAATACAAATTAGTTATTTATCATATAATAAGTATAGACTGTAGGTAAAATGGTAGAACGCTCGTTTGCAAGCGAGAGACACGGGGTTCGATCCCCCGTATCTCTAGTTTTTTATTGTTTTGTTTTCTCTCGTCAGAAGATTCATTCTCCATGATAGCGTCGTTTTCAGTTTTAGTCTGGTTGGTTTGTTCTCGAACTCTCTTCATTTCTTCCTCGAATGCCCGTCTCTCCCTGCGGCACATATTATTTATTCAAAAGACGCCCACTCGCCGTGGCGACCTTTTCCCCCTCGAACCCTTCAAAAGAAATTGGAGCTTTCGTAGTAAAATTTAAAATCCTACTTTGATTGTCGCCAAAACCTGATTCAAACCTCCTCCATTCATCTCTTTGCCAAAAGGTATATTATTTTTTCCTAAAATTCATTTCTCAATTGATTTTTCTTTGAGCTCTCCGTAAATTTAAACCTATATCGATTAATTAGCAGCGTCTTAGCTGAATAAAACCCAGTTGAACTGTGTCGATTAAAACTTCAAAAGCTAGTCCTTTTGGATATTTGTTATGTTTGTCAACAGTTTGACGTTTCTTAAGTTCCTAAGCATACTTATGTTTTCTCCTTTAAACAGGGCTCTGTTTTACGACATCAAATTATGTTAAGGCTTTCCAGAGTTGGATTTTGTATTGCCAAAGAACTATCGAGAGGTTTGTTACTACTTTCAATTTGGGTTCATTTGTTACTGTTTGATTCTAGGGAAATTGGCATTATAAATGTTTAGAGCTTGTTCTTTATAAAATTCTGAGACTCCCTTGTAGTTTCTAAGCAGGCGATTTTGCTTTAATTAGAGTGGTATCATGTTTTGCGGGTTGTCACTGGTGCTTGATTTGAATGAAATGATTTTTCATTTACTGACTTGATTCCAAATTTCATTCCTTTCCATAGGTGGATATACTTGTATCTCTAGAACAAGATTTAGACAAGGGCCCTGTGGACAATACCAGCGATCTCCGGTCAGTGGTTACTATTTTCGTTTTTTCAAAAAGATGCAAATATAATTTGACATGCATTAACTATATATTTTTTCACTTAAAGCAGCCTAGGACATGGATTATGAGTTGACTCTTGTATCTGTTGTTATGGGCAATGTTCTATGTTAATCTAGTGATTATAATATGTTTGTCCCTGTTAATTATCTTGAAATATGGAGATATATGTTACCTATAGTGGATGCCTTATGACTTTTAGGACATGAAACACTTTGACTACACTAATTAGTGAGCTAATGACAGGCCTTCCCCTCTTTTCTAATTAGGCTGATTCATATGTAGATAGTCTTTAGGATATATTTGCTGTTCACGTAAATTGTGGTTTTAGATGAGCTAATTGGCATTAGCAGCATTTTGCGGATTGGTTTTCATGTGAAAAGAGTGTTCTCATATAATATCTACATTTTAAATAGTGTGGCTGTAAATTTGTTTAGTAAGGAGATGGAATGATTTGATTAGTTTTATGTAGTAAAAATTTTGGGATTTGTCATAGGGGTAAGAATATAGAACCAAAACATGGATTACAGTTATGCTAAAAATATGGTAAGCATACTGAACTACATGTGTCAAAATCGAAATAGTAATAAGCTGTGGATGAGTGTAATTGCCAGAATACATTGACAATGGTATTGCACTTTACAGAAGTGGGTAAGAAGCAGATTTCAGTATTAGTTATTTATCTGAAGAAGATTTCACTTTTAGTGAATAATTTGTGAAGTTTTCCCACGATCTTTTTCTCCTTTTATTTTTTTGGACAGCTTGACTTACTGCCAGAAACTAGTGCTTTTCAAGGGGGCATATTTCAGAAGCATCATGATTTTTCTACCTCGGCTTCCAACAATGCTTCTGAGGGAGGAGGAGAACAGAAAGAAACGTAAGTTCCTAAAATAAAATTGTATTAGCATGGTGCCTATGACTGCTTGGTGGAAGATTCAGATTGTAATTCATTCATTGACATTGAAAGTCTGTAGTTTGATAGCACCACAACGTTGTTCTTTAAACACTATATGATTCTATAAGCATTTAATCTATCACTGTGTTTCTTCCTCCACTCCGCTCTACTCAAATTAAATTATCTTATTTCTCAGGATTTCTGTCACATTTGTTTCAAAAGATGGAGAAGAAATCCCCATTCAAGTGCCTGTTGGAATGTCGATGTTGGAAGCAGCTCATCAGAATGATATAGAGCTTGAAGGCAAGGCTTATGATCTATCCTTGATCCATTACTTTTGTAGCGTTCCTTGGATCTAATTGTTGTCTTCTTGGAGTAATTCGTTTACTGATGAAGTCCTTTTATAGTGATGTCTGTCTTGAAACTCATTTTGTTCAGATGAATGATGCATTACCTATAAATTATAGCATAGGCTGATTTTAAATCTCCTAATTCTTTTGTTATCCAAATTAACATGCTTTGGTAGAAATTAATGTCTGCTTGTGTTGTTGTTTCAGGAGCATGTGAGGGCTCACTTGCCTGTTCAACATGCCACGTCATAGTGATGGTATGCAAACCGAACACTTTACATGTTGATTGATTCATGGTTGTTCATAATATTCTTTCAACCTAACTATTAGGGACTAATACTAACTATTGAACTTTTTTTTTTGGCTAGGATACGGAGTACTATAATAAATTAGAGGATCCAAATGATGAAGAGAATGACATGTTGGATCTGGCCTTTGGGCTTACAGAAACGTGAGTTAGTTCCTAGAATATGTGTGTGCGCGCGCGCCTGGTTGAAGTTTAATCTAAATGGATTGTCATGTTCTTGCTCTTTTCAGATCTCGACTGGGATGTCAAATAATTGCAAGGCCGGAACTTGATGGAATTCGTTTAGCAATCCCTGCTGCCACCCGAAACTTTGCTGTTGATGGGTATGTTCCAAAACCACATTAGACGAAATACATCCCTGGTTAAATGAGTTTAGATGATGCGGCCGTTCAGTTTTGTAGCTTCTCACTTGTATTGGATCAACAAATATCTACTATCCTTCCTAACAATTCCTGTGTGACACTGATTCTATACATCAAATGATGTTAAGAACATGTTTCCTTTATTTATTTTGTTTTTCCCTCTTTCAATTGATATGAAATACACAAGGAAACCCTAAAAGTCCTTTTTAAGGACACTGAAATTGAATGACTACTATGAATGACCCTAAACACTTCATATATTTTTATAAGATACTAATCGTGTTCACAACTGTGAGTATCTATTTTTGAATTTTCTTATGTATAATATTAATGTCATTTTGGATTTTTAATTTTAAATATCTTCCACTTTAATTTTCGTTATGTGGATAGGGAGAAGTCATAAACTTATATTTTACATAATAGCAGTTTTTAAGCAAAGTAGACGATTGATTAAAGAAACCAAGTTAGATGTAGGATATTCGATCTTTTAGGCCACTTATCTACTCCCACGTGTCTCACTGTCATTCCACACAATGCATGCACTCGTAACTTTTTCTCGCACTCCCTCTTGGCTCTTACTCTCGCCCTTAGATATTGTGCTGCTGCAAAAGATCAAATTATCGACATCAAGAGAACGACAGGAGGTGAAAATAACAACCAATTACAAACCAACACCTGTCACCAATAAGATATTAACCTATAGTTGGCATATGTAATTGGGATCTGCCCCGGCATATTAGCATCTTAGCTTTCGATTCTCAGCATATCGAATTCTTGATCAAGATCCCTACTCTCAACTTGGCCATCCAACGGCCCACATTCATCTGTCCTACGCCTAACCCCTTACCATTTATAGGCGCCTCAGATTGTTTCTCTCACAAACCACATGAACCAAACTGGAAAATCTTTAGACATGAACCAGTTGTTGGATTCTCGGGTCGAAGCTTTAGCATTTAAATATGTAAGTTTTGGGATCTTCACTGTTGTTAATAATCTATGGACGTGGGTCGCTGTCATCACGGCGGCGGTTAGTTTTTGGAGGATAAGAGCCGCCGGCGCCGCCACCTCATCATGTTCCGTTAAAAGCCACGATCAAAGCCCGTTGTCGTCCATCATTGATCGACTGATTCACGAAGTTGAAGAAAAGATGACAGTTTCACCTGTGGTTTCAATTTCATCTCCAGCTTCCGTTAAGAAAACGGCTGTTTCACGGTCGGCTTGCAACGATGGGGCGACAAAAGGAGGGATGCCCAAGCTGACTGTTTATTACTATAATGATATCGGAGGAGAGAATGATGATGAAGGTGGTACGACGGAGACGGAATGGTGTGACGGTGACAAGTACCGTAAGGAAGAGAGTTGCGGCGGAGAATGGTGGGAGGGTTGGGAAAGAGTGTTGAAGCTGAGGAAAGGGGAGACGGGGTGGCACCGTTATCAGGATTTGACGGCGATAAACGGCAACGTTGTTAGGTTGTGGGATGATTCGTGTAGAAGAGGAAGGTACAGCTCAAGCCGTTCTGTATGGTAGTGGTGTTTTTCTTGAGAAATAAATTTGTCGACTGATAATAATAGTTTTCATTTAATTATTGTCTTAGTGACTTTTGATTTGGTTTAAGGTCGGGGAAACATGCGAATGTAAATACAGTCTTTTTGGTTTGGTAATAATATTTTGATCAAACAAATCATGTTCGTTCATATTACTGTGATATTTTTTTTAAATAAATAAAATTTTATGCTCCATTCTCTATATAAATATATTTCTATAAAATCAATTATGTGTTAATTACTTGATTACGATCAAATTAAAGATTAATTTTGTTCGAGTAGCATAATTAAAACCAGATTAGCTGGAGAAGCGAACAAAGACAAGAAGCTTCGTGCATGCAACTCAAACGTGTCTCGTGAGTTATATATACCAATTAGCACTGTCACTGTGTATACTAAATAATTATAGTATAAGACAATACTACATATCTGCATGTTTATTAGCATCGCAGAACGAGAAACAGTACCGGCAGTATGCCCCCACATCCTTCTTGGTTAGAGTTATTGGTTTCTACAGTGAATATTTTGTTTTGGAGACAATTAATTAATTAATTATTATTCCATTTTCGAAACACTTAAAATTTCGGTGAAATGAGAGGTTTGGATTACGGCTGCAAACTATATAAGTATTGTAGAGTTCGACTCAACTCGAAAACTTTGAAATAAAGCTCGATTCAATTAAAAAACTCGTGACTCTAAAAATTTTAACTCGACTCAAACTTAAAACCATGAATTGAAACTCGAAAAAACTCGAAAAATCTCAAAATGTGGGAGGGGGGGGAAACTTAAAATTAACTCGATCATAGCTCAAAGCTCAAACTTGAACCCGAACATTAAATACATAAAAACTTTATAATATATTTTTAAAAAATCCAAAACAAATGTTAATATTATTAATAATTTAATTTAAAAAAATAAATTTTAATATATTATATTTTCGAGTTACTCGTAAGCTTTTCGACTTACTTGCAAACTTTTCGAGTCAAACTCGAACTCAAGTCAAGTCCACTTGAATCAAGTATTTATCGAGTTTTGACGAAACTAATCTCGAACAACTCACGATCTATCTCGTCTCATTTACCGTCCTAGTTTTGATGGCCACTCAGATTTTTGTGTTGTGTCCTTCATATTAACCCCGCCATTGCCGGTACCAGTCGCTCTGGTTCACTGATTGTAACCCAGCTTCACGTGGACACAAACCATTTTCCAGCCCAACCCTTGATATTAATATGCCATAGTTTAATTCACATATATAATATAAAATTTTTGAAAAATTAAATTAATATTTAACTTAAAAAATATCAAATTGATACCTAATTTAATATTTTAATAATAAATTGAATTATGACATGTGATAATAATATCATTAATTTTGTTTAATCAATGTCGTGTTAACTATATGATTGTTTGTAACATTGAAACTCAAAACTAAAATAATAAAATTAAGACTAATAAGTGTTTCATATGTTTAAATTCAAACACAAGTGAAACAATGACATCTGAATGAAATATTACAAAATACATTACAGTAAATTATATAATAAAAAATTATATTTTACATTAAATATATTGAATTTTTTATATGTTAAATAATAATGTTATTAATAAATTGTTCAATTTTTATAAAAGTATTAGTTATATTTACATCAATCGGGCATTGAGAGGGCCTTGAGAAAAAATATATACGTCGAAGTATGAATGTGTGCATTAAACCTAGGGAGGACAATTTAACTCGAATCCAACAGGTTTTGTTTCAACCCAATTTGATGGGGTTGGATTTTAAAAAAGAAGGTTTTGGATGGATTTTTTAAGGGGTAATATCGGGTCGGATCGGGTTCGAATGAAGAGTTAAAAAACTCCAACCCGACCCGAGGATAATAATGTAATTTCATTAAAAAATTGTTGTTTTTAAAGGGTTTCAGGTCAGGGATGGGTTCAGGTGCAAGATACATATTTTTAGGTTGGATTGAGTTGACCAAAAACCCAACCCTAACCCCATCCTTTGCCATCCCTAAACCTAATAAATATAGTGGAAACTGCTTCCTTGGAGGAACCGGGTGATATAGAAAAGATATGAAGGTGTTTGAACCATATGAACATAAATGGAATAAGTTGTTTGGTGGTGGTGGTGGAGGGTCACATAGGGTTGTAAATGAGACGAGACAGATCGCGAGCTACTCGAGATCGACTCGATCAAGGCTCGATAAATACTCGGATCGAATGGACTCGACTCGAGCTCGAGCTCGACTCGAGTTCTTAACGAGCCGAAACGAGCTATTCGATATTCGACTCGAAAAGCTCGTGAGCAGCTCGAAAAAAATATTATATTATAATTTTAGATTTTTTAAAATTACATTATTAAAAATACATTATTGATAATTATAAAATTTTAAAAATATATTAAAAATTCTATAAAATTTTAAAAAAATAATAAAATAAAAATATGATTAAATTTAAATATTAATAATTTAAAAAATATATCAAAATAGAGTGTAACCGATTTTATAAAGAATTAAGAAAGAAAAACACATTTAGACTTACATTAGTATCTTAATTAACAAAATTAATGGCATCAAATCATATTTGAGAGAAAATTATCATCCATACTACTAACTTGTACCATATAAAGTAAAACAAGATAGATCGATTATAGAAAAAAGAATATTAAAATTTTAAAAATAAAAACAATTTAACAAAACCCTTATTAAAAATATATTTCTAATGATAATATTTTTAATAACTAATTATTTAAATTGTTGTTATATTTTGAGGTTTTGAGTTCAAATATCATAAATATCAAGGGTTTGAGCATTTAATATCAAGATATTATATTGTACTTACCTCATAAATCGGTATCAAGTCGATTAATTAATGTCTTTGCAATGAGCCATGAACCTAAACCCTAAATTATAAACCTTAAACCTTAAACCCTAAACCCTAAACCTAAACCCTAAACCCTAAAACCTAAATCCTAAACCCTAAACCATAAACCCTTAATCTGATATGTGATAGGGTTAAGTTATGCACATGAATGTAACATACAAATTATGCAAAATCATGTTATGTGACTCCTAAATAAATCATTCACATACTTATACATAAACATAACAACATGCAAAATAAATATACACAATTTTCTGATTGAGACATGATTTTATCATATCTTAATGTTGACTATCGACACCGTCATTGCTTTCAAGCACTGACTCACCAACATAATATTTCAAGAACTGACTCGATGACATAATCCTAATATTGGTAATATTAGTAATAGCCTTGGCAAAAGAAAAAGACCCATGATCCTAGTCGAGCCCAAATCGTAATATGCAAGCCCAATTACGTGTGAAATCAAATTCTGTTTGGGTTTGCCAATTAAGGACATGAGCAAAGAGACAAAAATATTTGACTTTATTTCACGTTTACAAGGGTTTCAAATCTTGAATTAATCATAAATTTTTAAACTTCAACCACTGAACCAATAGTTTGTTAACCAAACTTACCAATGACTTGTTAAGATCATCAACATTGCAAAGACTATCTCCTTCAACATGGTTCAAGTAACCTTTATTAATGCAACTAATAAGCAATACCAACAACTTTGTTCATCCATTTTTGGTGAAAACATTATCAAAAACAATGTATCATTTTCTTTATACATGAAAACAATTCGCCATCTGCAAGAGAGTGAAAGGGCCTAATCTTGTCCAATTCTTGCCTCTTCCCAAAAAAGAAGTTAGTCGCATCTTGGTTTACACTATATATACAGATGGAAGCACTGGAATCACAGCAACTCTAAACAACCTGTTCATCACCACAGGCTCAATACATATAATGTATAATCCAGGATGAGGGCATTAAACATAACCCAGATAACTGAGCTTAATTCCAGTTTTAACATGGAAATGTAGCAAAACCTAGCAAACAACAAGCAACAAGAGCACGTGGAGGCTGCTGAATATATAGTTCAAAAGAAGAAAAAGAATGAAACCCAGAGACCTAAATCACCTTGGGGTATTTTCAAATGAAAAACTTGAGGCAATCGAGCCGCTCTTCACAGAACCGCCTTAGAGGATGATTCCAGGGGCTAGGCTGGAGATGGTTTTCAATTAATGAGCAGAGGCTTGTATTTTCATGTACTCTGGAAAAAAGAGGGAGAGAAAAAAAACAATGCATCAGTTGTCCAATAAATGTTAAGCAACCACCAAATTTTAACGAAGATCAAACAGCAGCTGACCCATGGTCAAGCAAAACAACGTCTCAAATAGAGTTTTATTCTTTTGTCTAAAGTCCCACATCGGTGGTTCTTGGGGAATAAGGGGTAAAGTCAAGTGTATAAAAGGGGATGGGTTTCAACAAATGAAAATTAACCCGAATTGAGCTTAAAATCGAGCTTGAATCGAGCTCAAAATCGAGCTTCAATCGAGCTCGAGTTTCAAGCTTCAATCGAGCTCGAGTTTCGAGCTTTAATCAAGCTCAAGTTTTGAGTTTAATCAAGCTCTTGAAATTTTTTGAGTTCGAGCCTTTTTGAGTTCGAGTCGAGTTTCAATATTATATTTCGAGTTCGAGTCGAGTTTGAAAATTTTAAGTTCGCGAGTTTTCGAGTCGAGCCTACATTAGTTTTCGAGTTCGAGTCGAGTTTAGCAATACTCGAACTTGACTCGGCTAGTTTACTCCCCTAGTCACAGGGCCACCCATCACACGCTATGCTTCACAAACCCAAACAGATAGCATCAACAACATTTCATAAATCACGAGTTTGATCCCTTTACTTTAGCACTTTTCATTACCTTAAATAATTCATTTCTTTTACGTATTTTGTGAGGTCCCATGGTCTCATTAGTTTCCACATTTCAATGATTCTTTCGTTAGGTTAAAATTCTTAATTATGGGTGTATGTAACGTAGAATGTTATTATAAAATAAAATATAAAATAAATAAGTAATTATATTACACATGTAGTAGGTATTAAAGTATTATAAAAATTATAGTTAAAAAATTGTTTTCGTCGATCATGAACGGTTTACTTTTTTAGTTTGGGTTGGGTGTTGTGGCTAGTGTTTGTTTGTGAGAGAGTTATATGTATAGCGTGAGGTACGGTGGGGGAGAAAGTCTCTAACCCATGTTTAGTCGTGGTTAGAGGATATTTATTATTACAGTGATATTCAGTTGAAAATACAAGATATAGGCTCATTACCAGTACAACCCTTCACATCATACGCAAATATGTGTTATTATCACGTATGTTACATATAGTGCCGTCAGTGATTTTCCTATTTTTTCAATAAAATTTTACAACTATCTCAACATGTTCAAGTTACCTCAGTGGATTGTATTCTAATTGTATTCACAAAGACTAATGAGCAGACTAAAAAAAATATCAATTTGAAATGGAAAGAATTTCGAGGGTAATATAGCCATTAACTCAACGCCATCTGCCCCACGTTCGCTCTCCCTCTATAAAACCCATCTCCCCGACAAGCCAAGCATACTTAACACTCACTCACTCAGCACCGTTTGACAATGGGAAGCACTTTCTTTCTCTTAACACTCCTCGTTTTGCTCTCCAGCTCCGCCGCCGTCGAATCAAAGCCTGGTGCATCTAGTGATCTGGTCCGTTCATCATGTGTCCACGCCAGCTATCCAACCCTCTGCTTCCGCCTTTCTTCCTACTCCGGCCCGGCCAACACCCCACGTGACTTAGCCCAAGCTGCCGTCAAAGTCAGCATGTCCCGAGCCCGGTGGGTGTCGACCTTCTTGACGACGAGGGTGACGGGGAAGAGCAAGAGGGAACGAGTAGCACTGAGTGACTGCGTGGATCAGATGTCGGAATCGATGGAGGAGTTGAGCAAGACGCTACGGGAGTTGAAGCACCTGAGGGGGGAGACATTCGGGTTTCAGATGAGTAACGCGCTGACGTGGGCGAGTGCAGCGCTGACCAACGAGGACACATGTCTTGATGGGTTTCAAGGAGTCGACGGAAACGTTAAATAGGACGTAAAGAAGAAGATCACTAATGTGGCTAAGGTTACCCGCAACGCTCTCTACATGATCAATAGGCTCAATGAAAGTCGCCCTTGAAATCTTTCTTTATTATCACAAATGAATAGTTGTGATTTGACAACCTTATCGTGTTCACGGTTTTTACTATTTTTAGTTTCTTCTGCAATGTGTATATGTAATAATATTTGCTATTTTTAGATTAAGCATAAGACGACATGCCTTTTACCTCTTGTATCTATTTTTTTATATTTCATCCTTTTCAAAATTCCAAGTTAATTTTATATTTTTAATAGTCGAAGTTAATGTTAATATCAACACACTGGAAAGTTTAATTATTTGGTGTTGTTAATTTAATTTAACTTTTTAACATGTAATTAATGTCGGACTAAACTGAGAAAAATAAAAACGATACAGATATAAGGAGTTATAAGGTGCGACACCTTAATATACAATTAAAAATTAATCTAAAATATTATAAAATGTGATCTAAAATAATATTTTAAGTTACATACAACATAAAAAATCATATTTTTTAATATTTTTTATTATAACCTAATATATTATAAAAATGATAATATTTTTAATTACAATATAAAATATATTTGTAACCGAAAAAATAAAAAAAAATATTTTAAGGTGTGAATAACCTACAAATCATGTTACTTTATACACCTTGTATTATTCTTATAACAACTAGAAGGATTCCATCCCGGGGTCAGTTATGACACAAAATCCTGCCTGCCATCATTATGATGACGACTCGTGTCACGTGTTTGTTGGGCTAACATTAATAATTAAAATATATTTATTGAATTTATTTAAAAATTAATGTCACCTTTATGTTTATATTTACCGTATCTGATTGAACAAAGGTAGATCGTTGGGGAATAATTTTTTGTCTTTGCCCATTCACCAAATGTGACGGTGGCTCCAATAACGGTGGATACGAATATACGATTAAAGCTATTGATGTTGAACAACTTTGACAATTTGATGGACGAGACGAGACTATGTCCCCAAAAGAAAATCGCTGCCGTTATTTTTTTTCTAGTACAATAGAGTTATATCAAGGATAACTCTAGACCCAATTGAAATTTATATAAAAGTTTACAATACTTACAAAGAATGACGTTAGTAAGATTCAAACTTAAACTTATAAGTTCAAATTCTTAAATTCTAATCACGTATGCCAACACTCGTGGACATCGTTGCCATTACTTTAGTACTAATTAAAGGCTTTATAAATGTTAATTTACTATCATTCTTAATATTCTTTATATTAAATGAGAAAATAGGGTTATGTTCCTAGTACAGAAAATTCCTAAGATTTCTCTCTCCGATCTAGTCTCTAAGGGCCATTACTTGGAGCAATTCATTTTTATCCAGCCAAGAAAAGAGGATGATGTACTGATTTTAGAAACCAAGTTTTTTTTCTAATGATAAAGGGCATCTATGCATGAAAAATTCCTTAAAGAACAGTGTTAACTTTTTTAGCGTGCGACCAAATGGATTAACAAAGAAAAGGTGTATGAACCGACGACAATAGATGGATAAATGCTTGTAAATAGCATAAACATTTGTAGGGCTGTATGCAGAATCACACAGCCAATTCCATTCACAGGTCAAAATAACTTAAGAGGACATGAGTGATGGGTCTAATGTCCGAATCAAACTGAACAGAAATTGGGCTAAAGGGGTAAGGCGTTCAAGTTATTAGCTAGTTTGTCTGTGGTAGAACAATTCACAGGCAAGGATACAATTGGTCAAGGAAGGCAAAGAACGACACTTGATTATTTCAAAAGCATGGCAAGATCCGAAAGTACGGGTGTAGGCAGACATAAGAACATCACCGAAACTCGCGAAAAAGAAATATAAGTGCTGACAGCTTATTATTATGTATCAATGACTGAACATTTCTTTTCATGCTAAATTCCCCCTTCTTTTGAATGTGTGAAATCAGTGGCAACAACTCATTTGATCAAAACAAGGTCAAAAGGAATAGTATTCACCACTACTATAGCTACTATAGCAATCAAGTTAATTTTGCCACAAAGTACACATTCAATCACAATTCAGAAGCTTGAGAAATGTACTACAAAAAAAACGGCAAAAGCAAGACGTTAATATTTCATTCTACATTCTGATATACCTCAATCAGCAGTTTCTGATGCTTGACTATGTTGCTCCTCAATCAAACTTTGAACTCTCTGCAGTCAAAATTAAATCAAAATCTTTAGAGAAGATGCATAAACACTGCCAAAAAGATGTCAACACGTAATCCTCGCTTTACCTTCACAGAACTCCCAACCTCCTCTAGTTTCTGTAATAATGCAAGATCCCCTGAAGTAGGAATAGCATCATGCTTAAGTGGAGAACGCTGCAATAAGAAAAAGAAACAAAAGGAATATTAAACCTAATACACAAATTATTTGTTAAACATTATATTAGGATGGAGGGCTGATTCTTTAAAATAAAGTGTCTTAATGGATACTCTAGGCTTGTAGTAGAAAAGCCTTAACATACATATACGATAAACCCAATTAACTAAGAGAACCAAATTAGTTTAACTGGCATACCCAAGCAGATGGTGAAAGAATCCTTAAATTCGGAGCATCTTCAATTGCAGAAACTTGTCTGGAGAAAACCTCGGTCCTCATGTTTGAAAGGCGTGTCAAAACAGCCTAAACATGAGCATCGGAAGGCATGTAAATTTGAATCCACTTCTAAAAAATTGGCAACTACAAGTATAATTTCGATAACTAAGAATATACCTTCCTAAAAGCATTCGGGTTAACCATGCCTTGGATTTGTAAATCATCACTAGGTGGCCTCCTCACACCGACATTCTCAATTCTAAGTGAATAAACACCAAATAAAGACTGCAATATCCTAAACAACACAAAAATTTAAATAAATAAACATGATCCCCTTGTCAAAAGCAGCTAAAAGTACATCAATTATTCTTACCTTGTTCAATTACAACATCTGCAACTGAAGGCAATAGAACATGCTTCTCTTTCTTTAAAACCCCAAAACATGGAAATGGCACTGGCCTTGTAACCTGAATTTCCAAAATTTACCCCATTCGTGAATGTTCTTTATAAAAATAGCAACTTAAACAAAGTTTCTAAATTGTAATCAAAGCATGACTTAACGAGCAAACGGTTAGAAAAGAGAAACAAGGGGCTGGAATTTACTCTGTAAACGATTGAATTAGGAGTGAGATAAAGCTTTCTTGATCGAATATCTTTACGGAGAATGTATCTTCGAACGGGAATGTATAGGAGCATGAACAACCCAATACCCCAAGCTAACACTAAAACCAATGAGTATAAAACCCATTGAGCGGTTTGGTATTTGACGAAATCCTCTTCCATCTCTTCAAACGACGCCGTGTAAAGGACCGGCTCATCTACTGCCTCGGTCTCCTCTTCTCCGGCAACGGATTCGTATAACAAACTCTTCTCTAAGCTCTCGATTTCCACAACTTCATCTTCAGTACCCATCTTAAAAGCGAATACGCAGTAAGGAAATCTTGCTTACTGCCTAACCGGCAATCGAAATTATAGCTTACCGGTATCTGTGCTTGTCGGAAGTAAGATTATCCAGGATTTGCAGTTCGAAACGTTGAAACCGAACCCAAAGAAGAAGAGTAGAACGCGTGTCCCAGAGGTGCACCGTATCGTTTGATCTTCTTTTGACAGGTGCGAGGATGATACTGTAAGGGCGGTAGTATTGTAGATAAAGTGCTCCTAACAATCTTGGTCGTCGATGCTAATTATAAATGCGGTGGAATTTGGCTTGAAAAGATTGGATTCGACTATTAGTTTTGACTATGATCGAAAGAAAAAAAGCACAATATAAAACTAAGTGTATAAATTATATTTAAAATTAATTTTTGAGTATTTAAAGAAATTTTAGAAAAATAGGTATTAATTTTTTTTCTTATATTTTTAGGTATCTATTATTAAAAAAACATTATGTAACACATGTTACATTTATTTTTTTAAATTTTTAAAATAAAATATTATTTAAAAAATATAAATGTGACACTTTTCACTTAACAGATTTTTTAAAGGTATGTACCTAAAATTGTAATAAAAAATATTAAACACTTATTTTTAACTAAAAATTCTTTAAACATCAAAAGTTAATTTTTAGTATAATTTAGACATTTATTTTTATATTAAACCAAATAAAAATAAAAATATACGATGAGCTTAGCCCAAAATCAGATGGGTCAGTGGTGTCTATCTCCCGACACGGAAGTTTAAAATTCTTGGTCCTGCTTTTTAAAGCCCAATTTGATTAATTTATTCTGCTCCCAATCCAAAATTTCTAACTTTGTTACATATACAATGATTAACTCAACTAGTTTCTCCGACTTTAAATTACATTTGGCTGATTTTAATTACTCGTGGTCAATATCAAATAAATATTAGGGTAAATTACATAAATGGTCCCCAACTATAGGGTATTACTTTATTTAGTCTATCGACTATTAAAAGTTACAAAAATTGTCCTCTGACTATAAGGTATTGCTTTGTTGTGTCCCTCAAATATTAAAAGCTCCAAAATTGTCACCCAATTATTCATTATGTTCCAAACTCGTCATTTTTTTATTGAAAAATTGATGGTATTCTGAGTTGAACGTTAACTTGCTGATTGTGATATGATAAAATATGATCTCATAATCTCAAACGATTATCATATCTCAGTCATTATGTTAACGTCCAACTTAGACAACCGCCAATTTTGTAACTTTTGAATAATCGAGAAACCATTTTGTAACTTTTAATAGTTGAAGGACTTAACAAAGCAACATTCTATAGTCAGAGGATCATTTTGTAACTTTTAATAGTCCGATGACTTAATAAAATAATATCCTATAGTCGAGGGACCATTTGTGTAATTACCCTACATATTAAATATTATTTTTATTTATTAAAAGGGTAGGTGTTAAATTTATATATGAATTGTTATATGATATTGAAAATTTCAGTTTGGTGTAATTATACTTATATATATTTTTTGTTTTGGTTTAATTATATACATTAAATTTAAATTTTGATTCGTTATTTATTTCAAAATAATATTTATTTAATTTATGTTATATAAATATAATTATACGTGGATGTAATATGTAAATATAAATTGATGTTATAATCAAAGTGTGTTTGTTTGTAATTTATAAAATTGAATCAAATTTTAATACCATATTTATAATTATACAATATATTAATATGAGTTGATTGAACCTCAAATCAAATAGTATCGTTTATGGAAAATATCTTAGAGACGATGAATTCGAACATATATAAATGCATAATAAATTTTATTTATTGAGTGTTTATATATCACAATATAATCATATAAAAATATAATTATTATCTTAATAATTACAATTATATTATAAATAATTATAAAAGATATTTTGTATTTTAATTTTTCATGACACGTTTAGTAGTGTATATTTAACTAAAAGCGACAGTGTAACAACATAGAGATAATTAGAGAAAAAGGAGTTGTCCAAACGGAAATATAATATACCTTTCAAGACTGAGTGCTCAAATGATGTTGCCATCAATGACACAGGAGTTCTAAATGGTGGATTGTGGGCAAACCAGACTCAAAGCATGCGAACATATACAAAGGTGTGTACTCCCCCTAGTTATGGTTATGCTTCTTACCTCGTTTGTTCTCTTTTATAGACATGCTTTAATTTCATGGAAGAAAAGGTGGATCTGTTTCATACTTCCTAATGGGACTTGGGCAGAGAGTAGTATTTTTGGCACACTGAACCAAAAATTGCTCAGGAGGCCAGTTTTAAACCTTGTAATTCTACCTAGTTTTTGAACAAAATTGGGACAACATTTGTACGGTGTAATTAGACAGTTTCTAAGCTCTAAACTTGAGTATCTTTTTTCACCAGTACTTGCTAGTCCTATTAATTCTAGGTTCATTTACAGTTATGGAACTTTCTAAATGATCTCTATCTTTCTGAAAAACTCTATATGCTTGTTGCTGGTTTGAATTCATGAAGGTGCAAAAGCGTGGCTCTGTCGGAAGATCAATTGATGTGACCCGTTACAAAGGGTACGATGAACTCAGGCATGATCTAGCCCGCATGTTTGGTATCGAGGGGCAGCTGGAAGGTCCACAAATTTCTGAAAATTAGTTTATGTGGATCATGAAAACGATATATTACTTGTTGGCGATGATCCTTGGGAGTAAGTGAATGAACCCATTTTGAACTTTTGAACTTTTCAGATTTTCTCTCTGCAAATCTTATAACTTCTGAAATTTTAATCTTTGCAGAGAATTTGTAAGTTATGTTCAGAGCATAAAGATGCTGTCATCAGCTGAAGTACAGCATATGAGTTTGGATGGTGATCTTGAAATGTGGCAGTTCCAATCAAGCCTTTAGTGGGACTGAAAACGCAAATGCATGGAGAGGGCATTGCGAAGATGGCTCGACGGTCTCATTTAACAGATAAGGTTTCTAGATTCGGATACAAAAATCATATCGACATATCTCTTCCCTTGGACTCGTCCCGGGCGTGTGGATGAATCTGGTCTATGCTTGTTCATTCAAAGCGATTGAGCCTTCAGTAAATGTGCTGATTCATTGGCGTAAAGTGCAGAAGATGCGTGGGGGGCAAGGGACTATTGATGTATAATATTTACAGCTGATCTGACCGTCTCTCCTGTAAATGCTGTGATGTAGAGCACATTATCCTAAAGACGCGTAGTTTCGTTGTAGCTATTACATGGCAGATGAAAATTAGCATAAACTTTGTTCATATTGTGCCTAATATTAATTATTACAGCCACTCCCTATGCATGGATAAAATTGCTACAAATTTTTACCGTGAGCTACTGCATGCATGTTATTCTTTACGTGCAACAGGGCATGCTGTTGGAATATTCTTACATGTTTCTGTTTTGGCCCGACTGCCCCTGACTGTAAAGACAGCCCCTGACTGTAAAGACAGCCTATGACAATTCATGGCATCGGTGACCACAGTATCCATTTTTCTAATTTTTCATACAAAGTAAACTGAGATTTTCAACGACAATTGACAAACTTAACAAAGCTGAGAGCTACAGAAAAAAAAAATGGAATAGTGAAAATTATTGGCAGAGACATTTGTCTTTTCTCGAAGTTTCCAACAAGCTGGGATTTGGTGTTCCACATCTCCAGGCCAGGCAAGGCAAGGCAGGCCATAGATGCACATAGCCGGATTTAAATCCGATCCGGATAAAAATCGATCCGGTTTTTTCACTAAGTCAAAAAATCAGTTTATAAAAAAATTTGTTCGGATCATAACCGGTTTGGAGGGCCGGATGATGTAACCGGTTTCGGTTTGAAAAAAACCAGTTTTTTAAAAAAACTGGTTTTTAATCCGGTAAAAAATCCGGTCGTCCAATTTTTTCCCAAACCGGTTATACTATCCGGTTTTAAAATATCCAATCCGGTTTAAAAAACCGGTTTTTTCCAAATCCGATTTCGGATATTTTTTATGCAAAATCAGATATTCGAATTTTTTGTGCACCTCTAAGATAGGCCCCATCAACCCTCCATGAATTTAATATCTTATATTATAGTACATGAATTGCTTTATAAGATATTTGGATCCTTTCCTTGGGATTTTGGATTCCTCAACAAATTCAATATTATTTTTATATGTTCAATTTAACTATAAAAATGAAAACTACTTGAATAATTATTAATTATAAAAAAATAAATTTGACTGTTGTTTTATTCTTTTATCACAGTTAACTATTCAAATGATATTATTCAAATTATATGTCGTTAACATTTATTACGACAGTTAAATAAATTTATATAATTATAATTTGATTCTCGTTAATTATACATTCTATCAAATTGATGATAATATAAAATAATATTTTAATAAAAGTTAAATTGATAAAAATTGTAAATAATAAAAATCAAATAGATGGTTATAAACATTTTATCACGTCACACGAACCAAACAACCTCAGTGGTTAACGGATTTGTTGTTATCTCTTGAAGTTCTGAGTTCGAGCATCGTAAATGCTAAAGATATAAGTGTTCATATCAAAAGGTTAAGAGTCTTTGAAATTAACCTTAGATTTATAAAATAAATACCATGTAAAAAAGTTATTAACAATTAACAATAAATGATTGATACCATTTAAAAGTTATGTAATTTGATTGATAAAATTATTAATTCATTAGTCTAAAGAAGGTCTATATGTAATTAAATGACTATTCATGTAATTTACCTAATATCAAATTATATCATCACTTGGTATATTAAAAAGAGATAGTCCTAAACGAACGGGTGGGTAGTCATCACCTTTAAAAAATTTAATATCGTATATATATATATTCTTTTAAAAAAAATATTTTTGTAAAAATTTTATAATTTTTTATTTAAATTTTTATAAGTTCAACGGTAACATTAAATTCTACGTGTCCGCCATCCATGTAATGAAAACAAATAAATTCCGTCCCCACGTTTTGCGTCTCTATCCATATCCAACGGATCTAAAGCTTCCACCTCGGGTCCTCACGTTTCCATCACCGAAAAATCCCGGACGCATTTCCCATTTATTTTTCTACGTGGCATCTTATCAAATGTCCACGCGCTCCCTCCGCCCCGCCGCCTCCCACCTTTTTTTCACATTTCTTTTGCTTTGCAAATCAGTCTATGTTATTTCATCTTTTACTATATAAGAATAATCAAGGACAAGAGAGAATCCAAGGAGAAGAAAAATGGTGAGGCCGATAGGGGAGAAGGATGACGGCAGCCGTTACAAGGGTGTGCGGATGAGGAAGTGGGGGAAGTGGGTGGCGGAAGTACGCCAACCCAGTAGCAGAGGAAGAATATGGTTGGGTTCTTACAAGACGGTGGAAGAAGCCGCGAGAGCCTACGACGCCGCCGTTTTCTGTCTGCGGGGGAATTCGGCAAAGCTTAACTTCCCCGAGAATCCTCCGGATATAGCGGACGCTGGTGATTTGACGGCGGTTCAAATCAAGGAAGCGGCTTTGAGGCACGCGGGTCGGGTTTCTGAGAAAGAAGCAACGGAAGTGGCTGCTGCTGGTAATTCTTACGCAGAGTGTCATTTCGATAGCGGCGGTGTCGGAGACAGATCCGACAGCGCTTATTTTCACCCGCCTGGTGTTTGGACTTTCTAGCCTGACAAGCTTTTCTTTTCTTTTCTCATTTTTAAGTTGAAACTGGTTCATTGGTAGTGGTAGATCCCATGTTAGTGGAATGCAAAGATTTGTTAAGTTTGTAGATGAAAAGATGATTGCAAGTTTCTGTAGCTGATTTTCATAGCCTTGCTTCTTGGTTTCAACAATCTTTGCCTACCAAAAAAAATTAAAAATCGAAGCTTGAGACTGTTCGTCGTCGTTTAGTGGGAATGAAACTCGTGGGTCTGGAATTCGATGAATAAGCCAATAAGAAGCGAAAGATTCGTTGAACAAACCTAACAGGTTTCTTGTTTTTGAGGTTTTGTCTATAAAGGAACATTATGGTATTGGTTTTTAACTACCTCTTTTCCATTGCGGCTTGACTTTTTGAGTTGCTTTGGACAGATCCCAACTTGAAGTAACCGAAATATCATTCCCGAATTGGATTCATCTTCCTCTTCACCATCATCGTCTGACTTTCTGAGTCCCCCCCAATTGGAAATGATCCCCAACTTGCCATCTCCTGTTGGATTAAGTTGTTCCATCAATGCATTGTGACGCCGACATTACTCGATCATGAATGTTGCATCTTACCCATCGATATTATTGCACATGCTAGATACCAGCCACATGGTTCGCCAGGCTTGGCATGACAATTTTTAAATTAGTTGCTTAAACTTCTTTTTGGACCACTTAAATAATTATTTTATCATTTAAAAAACTTCTGAAATTGAAGAATCTCAAAAAGAATTTTCGACTACATATAGCTTTGCTTCTGCCGTTAGCCCTTTGCAATCCCCACCGACGCAATTTAATGGCATCTAAAATGTCTTTCATTTTTTTTAAAGTTAGAAAGCGTGTTCATTGCCAACGCTATATATATATTAGTCATCGGCCGCAAGGTGCAGGGGTGGTGGAGGCAGAGGGGCAGAGTTTGTTCCTGGTGGAGTAGGTTTGTTTCCCCATGAACTAGGGCCGGGCCGACATTTTGACGACATGACCCAATTAAAAAATATATACTTAAAATTTGATCCTATCCTAACCCAAAAATATATATCTAAAACTCGATATCAATCCGTTGAATTTTAGGTTTAGGTTTAGATGTCACCATCAAATCTACAAGCACATGGCTTTTGGTGAGCCGAAACATTAGACTATGGCTTTTGGTGTGGACTGCATATACATTGACGCGTTCCAAATGATTATCAGTTAAATACGCGTTCCTGTGGAGATATCTTTTCATGGAAGAAGGCGTGTATTAAAGGGACAAAAAGATGTTGAAAATTGTTGATGATCACAACTCACAGGTATTCATTTTCACATGTTGAAAGCTTCTTTAAGTTTAAAGTGGAGTCTCAAGAACCTGGAATGGATTCTCTTATTTTATTACATAAACCGGAAAAACAAAATTTTGAATCAAACTTGACATAAACCGGAAATTCCTCGACACAAATAACTAACATTAAACTAATCAACAGTCAGAGTTGACTGGGAGTTACGATCTACGAGGGCTTTAGAGCTGATAATATGAAGCAAGCATGAATAGATTGGTAATAAGACAGCAGGCCTGCCCTGCTGAAAAAAGAGAACAAAGGATACAAAGCCTAAGAAAAGCCTTAAAAAAAACACCAAGAGTTCAGACGATGGCTTAGATTACTATGGTGATGGAGCAGCCAAGCCCAGCCATGACTTGCTGTCGCCGGACTTGGAAGGTGATGCGGCGGAGCTAGTTATCAGGTATGGCGCTTTCGTGGTGATCCTGAAAAATGATCATAACCATATCAACATCAACAATTCCACACAACAACTTATGGTGCCAGTCCGACTCGAAATTCTGAACGCAATCAATATGCAATAACCTACGAAACTGATGAAATGAAAAATTGAAAGAACTGCAGAGCACTTCTCTAGGCCTACCTATCCTTGCGCTTCTCTAGGAACCTATGCAGCGAAGCTCGCCTTGCAATTGGAAGATCTGTCGCGAATAGACACAAAAGCTAATAAGAAATCCAATATAAAACATGAACCATGAAGCAAAACTCCATCTCCCAACTCCTTGAATTAAAGAAACTAAAGTGAACGACAAGGATTACCGCCAGGAACGGGTCGCTGAGCAGGCTGAACCGATTTCGAGATGGGAGGAACTCCGAAGCTGGATTCAATTGGACTTGTTGTTCTGCTGGAAGTAAAAAGGGTGGGATTGACGTTGTCGGTTTGCGAGCTGCTCTTGCTAGCTAAAAGCATGATTTCCTTGGCTTTGTCAGCTGGGAAATCACTAAACGAAACCACTTGTCCACCATAAAAGATGGTCATCTGCGCAGTTTGAGGCTCAGACTTCTTCGTGTTAGTAACACTACACTCAACCCTTCTTTGAACATCGTCCTTGGGAGCCGGTGCCGACAAACCAGCTCCTTGAGGGAACAATTCCATGGATCTCAAGTTCCTACGAGCTCCAACCGTTCGGCTACAAACATCACCGGACTTATCATCAACGACCGGAAACAAATTCATAGTCGTAGGCAGCACCCGTGGGGTCTCTGCAACAAATCCATCAATAAAGCGTCGAAACATTAGAGACTAGACCCGAATTCTGTTGTTGTAGAACTTGGTTTAATATTTAATGTTTAAGCGACTTGTGTTTTTCTTTTAAACGAACAAAACCAAGTAAAAGCTATTTATAACGAAGAATCAGATGACCCTATTCCTGTCTACTTAAAACGATAAAATCTCAACGGAATTTCATTCTAAAAAAACATACGTCCATGGTTCAGATCTCTGTCATCCCGCAAAGATTGAAACAGTGGAATCACGTGCTCTATCTTCTTCTTCACAATTTCTTTTTTCCAAAACAAGTTCTTAAAATTTGAGTAATTTCAGGGGATGACCGAGAAATTAAAGGGCGTGTGTTCTGACTGTTTCGAAACATTAATTATGAATACGTCAATTTGCAAATCGGATTTTGAGGACCAGTATCTTACAAACAAATTAAAAACAAAAGACCCTAACTTCGAGCATTGATCTCAAATTTCCGAAAGATAAAACGGGGTGATCAAGGTTGAACTTTGAAGTAAAAGAAACAGCACGAAGCTTAATCGAACTTCATTAACAAACTGAAAAAAAAGAAGCAAAAATTTTAAATTAAACGAACAGCATACCATTAGTTTCAACGTTGCATGTCATTCCCAGAGATATATCTCCGAAGCTACCTTTCTCCTTCAAGTACTGACGTAACAAATTACAAGTTTGGGCAAAGCTTGGTTTCTCCGGTAACATCGCCGGTTTCATACCCGCGGATTCCGACGAACACGACATACTTCCGACGAAACAGAATCCAGGTGTTTTGACCCCTGATGCTCTTTTGGGTTTCCAGATGATAATTTGCGAATCAAATGACCTCAATCTTTGAACTTGAGTTTACAATTTCATTAAGGGTTTACTTAAATTGGGATGCTTTTCAGCTAAGGAATAATACGAGGTGGAGTAGGAGGAGAAAATGGTTATTTTGATCATTGGAAACGAAAAGCTGGGGAGACAAGGATGGTGATGGGTTAAAGCTTGAGTTTTTCGAGTTTCAATGTTTTATTGTTTGCTTTGTTTTAGGTTTTCAAACACGTGTTTTTTCTGTTGTTTTCTCTTTTTGGGTTTTCCTTTAGGTTTTTAAATTTTAAAAATATTTATATTTTATTTTTAAATTGTAACTTTTATTTAATTTTTTTAATAATTTTAAACGTTTTAATTTTATCTTCAAATTATTATTCAATACACCATCAGTGAGAAAACATGTTTTCATAAAAATAAAAAAAATAAATAAACTTAATATGTATCATCGTTTTAAAATCATTAGGAAAATTGTTTTATTTACTGATACTACATTAAACAATAATCTAAATTTAATAAATATATTTTTTGATAAAAATATTTTATATTATTTAATTTAAAATTTTTATTTACTGATACTACATTAAATTTTATTTATTATTTCTCAATTACGATAAAAATGATCCTTAATAAAAGAAAATCAAATTCCAATAATAAATGAGATTAAAGATGTCCTGTTTTTTTTCCAACTATAATAAAAACCAGAAATAACTAATATATCATATTTAATATTTCAAATTGAGAATTTGTGGAAAGAAATCGAAATAATAAATTATTGAAAATAAAAGAAAAGAAAAAAATAGAGAAAAGAGGGAAGAGTCAACCTCGCAAGAAACGCGGAGGGGTGGGGAGAAAGAAAGATCGGGTTGGTGGTACTGGTAGGCGCACATGCACCGCACACCGGCAGACCATCCAATATTAAAAGTACACGTGGACGATGCTTAATGACGATATACCCTTTCATTTGGTGAAAATTACCGCCCCATACCATTACGAATCTTTTCCTTTTGTCTCGTGAGTTGAGGTATTAAGGGACTGATGTTTTCATGCTAAAATCGTGAGCTCTCTCTCTCTCTCCCCCTTTCTTTTCCATCACACGTTCTTCCCCATTTGCAGTTTATGACTTTTTTTTAATATATGATCAACGGTATCTAATATATTGATTAATTAATCCAGATCGAATACTACAAAGATAATGACGACTCTCTTAATCTAGTTTACTATATTCGTAATCATCAGGATTCGAACCCATGACCTTGCTTAAGGGACCTAATACCTTTATAACACCTTAATCTAATTCAACCCAAAGATCATTGAATTACGATGTCACACAGAACCACGTAATCAACTAACCATTTCTTTTGAAAACGTTACATGAAAGTATCATTCATAAAATTCCAATACTAGCAAGTACTAAA
Organism: Hibiscus syriacus; assembly: GCF_006381635.1. Taxonomy (NCBI): domain Eukaryota; kingdom Viridiplantae; phylum Streptophyta; class Magnoliopsida; order Malvales; family Malvaceae; genus Hibiscus; species Hibiscus syriacus. The sequence goes on along the minus strand of NW_024063142.1, from coordinate 1,286,967 downwards.
TACAAGTATTTAATACGGGGAGCTCCAAACATAAGACTCCAAAATATATAAATAATTTAAAATACAGAGTTTACGACTCAAGATACAAATAAGGGTCTATAATAATACATGCCCTCTAAAACTCTCGAAAAATACTCTGAAGAAGTCGAGTTGGGAATCCAAGTCTGGCGAAGAGCTCCTCAACTAACACCTATTGACCTGAGCACCCAATGCCACAAAAAATAACCAAGTTATACTACATGCATCCAATATATAAGCATGATACAACATAGTCATGAGCAAAACAACACTCAAGGAAACTGTAAGTATCATAGTGTAGTTCGGGGTTACATAGCATCACGGAACTCACACCACTCTTTACTTACAACACTTAAAGAAGACATGGGTCGCACAACATCAGTGTCTCCTTAACACTCGTGTCAAGTCCGGGTCACACAACATCGACAATTGTCCGATTAGCCTACTCCTCAAGAGTATTCGAGATATGCCCGGGTCACGTAGCATTGGCACGACATCCAACTAACATTTTAAGTGCCTAAGCATTAGGTTGGATATATCCGAATATTTTATACACGTAAACGCTCACGTTGTTAAGTAACTCGAGTGTCCTCGTCGTTTCCTCGAGTATCAAATAAGGCTAATTTTATGTCACTTTATTTCGTAGCGTTATTAGTTGAGCTTGATCATTTTAATTAGTTTAGGGTTTAAATAATTTGATAAATCAATCAATGAACCAAACTGAACTCATTCAAACATGTTGAGTCCAAGACAACATTTCATAACACTTTAGACCTCTATTGGATGAAATTCCACTTTTTTCATCGGTAAAACAACAAATGGATCGATCTTTTTCCCCAATGAATCGATCCTTTTGAAAAGGAATCGTTCCTTTCTCCCGAGGAATCGATCCTTTTCAAAAGGATCGATCCATTACACAACAGAGAGTTTGGGATCCATCCTTTCAGTCGAGAGATCGATCCTTTTTGGTAAGGGATCAATCCTTTCCCCTAAGGAATCGATCATTTCTAAAAAAATCACTAGTTTGTCATGACATGCCTATTTAAGTCACCAACGTCCATACAATTATTTCTAGGGAAAAGATGGACGTTTGGGTGTTATAATATCACTACCTATCTTTAAAATACACAACAAACCCCCTTTCATGTCTTACACTCCTTCCAAGTGCAAACAAAGACTTATACATACAACATGCATCAAAGCTTAACATTTTGATCTACAAGCAGTACGGAAAGGTTAGAAATGTGTTACATCACTCCTAAGAGTTATAAAAAAGACCTCAAAATCACGCAAGCACTTCATTCTCCTTATCTTTGCCCTTGGAGCTTTCATATTCTTCTCTTACTAGAACACTTCAAAGAAGAGAGTTATAAACTCATTTAAGGATCTAATAAGGTTGGAAATAGGATCTTTAATCTCCCAAAATGGATTTGGAGTCCTAAGGGTTCTATAACTCAAAACCCCACTCAACTTTCACTCAAGCTTCCATGGCCAAACTACCAAGTTGAGAGCTCAAAATGAAGCTCTTGGAGAGGTGATTTCGGACCTTACCTCACAATTTCGAAGTGGAGATGTTGAGTAACAAGTTCTCACCTTTAATTTGGGCTCAAGGAGAAGAATGAGAGAGTTTGAAAGGGAGGAAGAAGACAAGGTTGGAAGATGAGGACAAAGGGAAATGCAAAAGAGGAATGAGAGAGTTTGCTCGATTGCATCACCAACCTTAATTGATATTCAGCCTTTGAAACAGTTTTTGGGTTAATTGCACTCCTAGTCCCTCTCCTATGTTACTCAACTCAAAAATACCCTTTTTAAGACTTGTTGAGCTAAGCCCAAACCAAAATTTAACCATTTACTAGCCTAACACTCTCGAATGGTTCCTTAACCCATTAACAACTCATTCGGGTTTTACTCAAAACTACTAACAAGAAAATCGGGGTGTTACAAGCCCATCCCACTAGATCAATTGGTTGTTTGCGTAGATTATGACTTATGATAATCATTTTTTTAATATTTTCCCCCTAAAAATAGGATAAATATTAAATTTATATTAAATTTATAATTAATATGTAATATAATACATAAAATCTAATTCGATATAAGTATACATAAAAATTTTTGTTTGCATTCAATTATATAAAATTTAAAAAAAATAAAATATCCATTTATATTTATATTATATTAATATATTTTTGTATTTACTATATTTAACTACATAATTTACTGTACTCATAATTTATAAAATTTAAATAAAAATATTATTTAATAATAATATATGTAGAATAAGAGAGGACGCAAAAATTTATATCAGCGGTGCAAACTTAAGAAATTATATTAAAAATTTTAAAAATACACGAAATTATAAAATTAGGTAATTCGTATAAAATACATGAAAAATACTTCAAATATCTAAAAAAATCAAAAATTTTAGGATACCATCCATTCTTGTTTATAGCAGCCTACTATCCTATCTCTCCCTTACCCCATTACATATGGGAATAGGGTCAACTATTTTTTTAAAACATAAAAAAAAAACAACTTAAGTAAGACAGGAGTATTGTATTTTGAACCGTATAACTCTACTTAATAATTAGGCAAGGAAAATGACCGCTTACCAAAAACTCAAGTTATATTATATTATAAACTTTATATAATGGGGGTATGGAGTAATGCATTTATGAACTTGATTTCGGTGAGCTGATGAAAATTTATATAAGCTATATAGACTACTTGAAATTCTCTGTACACAACTGGGTGAACCAAACAAGTTATAAAAGTGGAGCCAAAAAACGGCATGGAAAAGAAATAAACATGCTTGCTCTGCGCCACCATTGTTCTTGCTCATACACACTTGCACTTCTCATGGCTTGGAGCTTTGATCCTAGAAGTGAAGCGCCATTTTCTCATATGTCATAATCTATATCCGTTGCGTTTTGGGATTCAGAGCGTGATACGAGTCTGTCTTCTTCATCGTATCTATCAAGGTTTTCACAAGGAGCGGGGAAGATGGTCCCTATAACACGGCCTTCAACGAAGGCGCACTGGAATATGTGCTTCTTCTTGTATGTTATCCCGATTGATATATCCCTAAATGTCACGTTTCTGATGGGAATGTCCTCGCTGCCGTATATTCTAACTGGTACACGGACTCCTTGACCGTGTATCTCAGTGAAGCTGATGTCCCTTATTATTGGGAGGGCCTTTCGGTCAAAATCATCATCAGGGTGCTCGTTGTAGTCTGTCTTGATGACAATTCCAACTCGGGCACCATCGAAAGTAAGATTCTGATAGGTTATATCTCTAACATATCCACCTCTTCCAACCGCAGTTTTGATTCGAACTGCACGTCTAGAACTCCAGATGAGGACGTTCTCCACAGTTACATTAGAAACCCCGCCAGACATCTCACTGCCTATCGACACGCCAGCACTGTGGCATGGTTCAGCCAAGGCAGAATTTTAGTTAGTATCTCAAGAATTTTGTAACATGCTTTTGCGAACGGAAGGAATCACGATTTAACACGAAACTGTCATGCTAAATATAATTCATAACTGGTTTAACACATAAGTTATTACAAAAAATGGGACTTCTGTTTCTCTCTTTCAGTGAAAAAAAATCATAGACAACATAAATTATCAAATATTAAGTGCGGTGGTTACAGATGATTGCATGGAGAGTAATCTGCATATGGTTGGCTTATGAAAACATAAAAAACAATCAGGCAGTAGAATATCCATGAAGATGGAGGAAAACTAATTTAAGAAATTTCACCTGACCATCGATCGGACGATGAGGTTTCGGATAAGAATGTTTCTTGAGGGTCGTCCGTAAGCTATACCATATTGGTCCCAGCCACTTTTTATGGCAATTGCATCATCCCCAACGCTTATGTAGCAATCTTCTATCACCATATCCTCACAAGAATCTATTTACGACATAAATGACTTGCACTTGGTTACATTTAGAATGAAATAATCTCTGCTTTTACCCTACATCAAATTAACAAGCTGAAATGTAGTGAACATGGGTGTAGATTCGACCTGGATGGCAATATGATAAACAACGTAATTCAGTTTATGATGCAAATTCATAAGTTCTCTCCTTAATGTTTCTGTGTAGTTCATAGCATGAATGGATATTTTTCTACACTTTTCAAGAAGAATGGACATTGTCAACAACTGTTCATAGTAAGGATAATAACTGTATCTAGAGCCTTAGCAACCAAAATTCTCATGGACAGAAGTTTAAATTTTATGATCGAGGATTACTTACCAGGATCAATTCCATCGGTATTCGGGGCTTCAAATATTGGAGCCAGGATGGTAACATTCCTGACTGTTATATTCTTGCAGTCGTACGGATGAAAAGTCCAAAACGGAGAATCACGTAAGGTTATATTAGAGATTACAATGTCACTTGACCACATTATCTGCACAAGTGGACCCCTGGTGTTGTTGAGTAGCTTTTGGCGAAACTTCTTCCACCATGATTGACCCTGTCCATTTATGGTACCATTATGCCCTGTTGATTTGTAGAGACAAAGGGTAAAATCAGCCTCGGTCGGCAAAAATAGTTTAGCAGAATAAGGTCTTAACCATCGTTTTATCCGAATCACATCTACAAGGGACTCATCCAGCTGCAAAGATTTTAGATAAAATTTGAGCAAATCAAATCTACATTACATTTGTTGCTAGCAGCCGAACAAAATTTTCAACCATTTACGATCGCTTCATTAATTTGGCACGTGGAATTAAAATTTATACCGGAAGCAGGATAGAAAACTTTGATAAAAGATGCAGAGAACACAAAACAGGTTTAGAAATCAACCTACAAAATAGTATTTTATAGGTATCACCTATTATGTGCTATAACTTCGAAAAGCTAAGTTGGGTCATTCACAGTGGATAGACTACAAATACAAGTTCCATTATACACTAATGAATTTTACTATGAAGTTTTGGCGATAATTGTCATAAAATAAACGGATGGAATTGGACTCTAAATCTAAATTCCATTTTGCAGTAAGTTCCCAGCATTTCTTTTACCAAAAGTTCGGAATCATAAAATGCATAACTTTCAAAGAAGTCATAGATTACAGACAGAGTCAGAGCCACTAAGAATCCATTTGCAGTAAGTTACCAGTAATTCTTTTGCCAAATATTTGGTATAATAACATTTTAAGTCCATTTTAGTTTAAACATTAGTCAAATAAGGCCTTTTCCCCTCCCATTTTTTAGATTTAAATACTTAATAGATCCTTATTCTTTTGATGTAAAACAATCTAGCCCCATCCAATGTTTGATCCTAGCTCGATCCTTGATTACTGACAGAGAAACTGAAAAGGCCCATCATGCGAGCAAACTTTTCGATCAAGCAACCAAAGAAAACACTAAAAATTGATCTAAAAACTGAAATTACTGGCTTATTTAGGGGGCAGATTAAATAAGCTAACCAGTTATAACAACATCTCTGAGGTTTTGGCCGTGAATCAAACTCCCAAACCGAGCTCCCTTATGCTCTCTTCCCTGCCCATATGAAGGCAATGGAGGCATTAAAGGCCATCGCTTCTCATCCTGTATAATACCAGAAAAAGATCACATCCAAAATTAGCAATAGACATTGTAATTTGTTAACAACAATCACAACTTGAAGCCACCAAAACCAGTTTTAAACAGAACAGCAACTAGCTTCAACACCGAAAAATCACTTAAACTAACAACAAATTATTAGTTCCCCTTCATCACAGTTCATAACCTATACCTAAACATGTTAAATAATTTGTGTGAGAAACTCAATCTCGTCTTCATAAAAGAAGCTTGTTTAGTTAGCAAACCAAAATAGAGATTTATTTTCACAGCCAATCTTAAACATGCTTATAAGCTATTGAGTTCAGCGTGAAGATTGAATTAAGAGGGGCAAAAATAATCATTTTAAAACGAAATTAAATTGAAAGCACAAACCTGGACTCCAAGAATCTCAGCATCTTTAGCTAGAAACAAAGTCATATGACTAGTGAGATTGAACGGCGCCGTAAGCCACTTCCCGGGCGGCACATTGAGCTGCGCACCACCTTTCTTCCCAAACTTGGAGATCGCCAAGATAGCCCTCTCGAACGCCGCCATTTCATCAGCGACCCCATCCCCAACACCACCGAAATCAGTCAAATTAAACGCGAAAGGCCGCACCTTGGGTATAGGCCGACCCGGTCCAGTTTTGCCGAATATCGATAACCCAGCCCCACCAATATTCCGTTGCCAGAAGAAAACCGAACCGAAAGCCGCAATCCAGAGGACAATCAAGAGAGTTTTATGCGACGTAAGGAATGCCGTAATCCATCTCTTAAGTTCCACCCTTTGTTGTTGTAACTGAGACCGCCCGACTGGCAATGTCTCCACCATTACTGGGTTTTTATGTGATAGGAGAAATTCGGTTCAAGAAAAAGTCTTTTGACAATTGGATTCGAAACACAGAAAAGGAGGATCTTTTGTACAAGAAGAGAGGAAAAATGCAAAAGGGATTTTTTTTAGGTGAAATGTTAAACCATCAGTAGCTGGTGGATCTTGCCCGTAGATGGAGTAGTGCATTTCAAGGGAAGTCTGTAATGGCGATGGTGAGATTTTTTTGGGGTAGGGAGGCATTAGGTTATACGGTTCTTGGTTTATTTTATGACACGCGTCTTCGTTGCAGTTGTTCACTAAACCTCGATCCCAAGGCACCTTCGTAAAAGATTGTTCCTTTACAAGCTTCGATGTTTGCTTCTGCAATATGCATTATTCGAAGTGGGTGAAACTGTTTAAGTGTTGCTATCTGTCTTGTTAATGAAGGGAATTTAAAAACCGGTTGGTGAGAATATCATGCTCATCAAAGCTAATGATTTCGTTATAGAAATTACTTTACTTGGTCAACATATTTTTTTGTTTATCTAAGTGTCTAATGTTATTAATGTTATTAATTTAGGGTTCGTTTGATTTATGGAATGTAAGATTACCTTCGGAAATAACATTACTGGAATGTAATATTGCTATGAGAATATTATATTACCTTGTTTGATTTATTTAGCGGGAATATAAAATTACAATGTTTGGTTAAAGGAATATAAGATTACTTAGATGCATAGTTTACCAAATTATCGTTGTGATATATTTTTTAAAGTTAAACTTTAATATTAATTTATAAATATTTGAATGAAAATTCATAAAATTATTTTAATCGTTATACTATCTAACTTTTGAGGAGAAATTACATTTAATATATAATTAATATAATTAGTATATTAAATTTATATTTTTAAATAATGTTCATAAGTATCATATTTATTATATAAAATATAATATATTATAAAAAATAATATTATGGTAGTAAAATATTGTTTTAAATAATTACATTTTTATAATAATACTATTTTTTCATCCCATAAAATTATAAATAGTAAAATATTGAATATTAAATATTAAAAATATAAAATATTTTAAATTCTCAAAATTATTAATATTTTAGTAAATTAAACTCTTTGTTTTTGAGTAAAGTATAAAAAATAAGAATTTAGAAGGATCATTATAAAAAGAATTCATTAGTCCAAAGGTATTTTTATCCAAAGTGGTGGGAATATAAGATTGTCTAAGAATTTGGAGATAATGACATTCCCACAATTTTAACAAAAAAATACTACTATTGGTAATGTAGTATTCTCGGTAATGTAAGATTTTGTGAAACAAACGTGGGAATACAATTCCGGGAAAAAATATTCCCCTTGGTAATGTCAGATTCCGTGAACCAAACACACCCTAGGTGTCTGAGCCATAACGGTCATTAAATAAAAATCTTTATCTATTCATTTGCTGTCACATGATCATAAATTGAATTTGGCTTAAGTATAAAATAAGTGTTTAAATTATACTTTTTTTCCCGAATAGGTGCATATAGTATTTTTCAACCCATCTAGGAGCTTAAGTTATAAACTTTAGCTCTTAAGATGTCTGACGTTATAAACGTTATCACTTTAGGTGCATCAGTGTTAATGGTCGTTAAAAACGCCAGTTAAGTGACACGTGTCACAATCTAATAATTTTAAAATTTTTATTTATAAAAACTTAAAAATATTTTATTTACGAAAACCCCTATTTTTTCTAAAATACCAAAAAAACCTAAACTCTTTAAATATATTATTTTAGTCCATTTACTTCAACAGACAGTCATCTCCGACCACCCATTCGTCAGCGGCAGACCACCCACTAACCAATTACAACTCTTAATATTATCTCAAAAACCTAAAATTCTCAAATCCGTAAATTTCAATCCATGAAATCTCAAATACTCAATCCATTAAATTTATTTGATCGATCGTAGTATTCTACTGTTTAATCGATTGTGGAAATGGACCCTTAGCCATTCGATTGGCCAGCCGTTTGAATTTTGGTCGTTTGGTCATGAAAATTAAAATGACAAGAGGGGAGGGGAGGGGGATGGAGCACGTTTATTTTAATAATATTTTTTATTTTTGAAAAAATAAATATTTCAAAATTCTTAAGTTTTGTGACACGTATCACTTAACAGAAGTTTTAACGGTCGTTAACACCGAGACACTTAAAGTGGTAGCGTTGTAACGTCATGCACCTAAAGTAACAACATTTATAATTTAGGCACCTGGATGGACCGAAAATATTATAGTCACCTATTCAGAAAAAATGTATAGTTTGTACATTTATTTTATACTTAAGCCAATTTCAAACCATAACCACATGTCAACAAATGAATGGATAACAATTTTCATTTAACGGTTGTTACGGCCCGAGGTGGTAACGTTAGTAATGTTAGACAGTTGGATGGGCCAAAAAATACTTTAGACACCTATTCCGAAAAAAAAGGTATAATTTGAGTACTTATTTTGTACTTAAGCCAAATATTTATATTGCGTTTACGTGCTTCATTTCGATCATATTACATTTATTATTATAGTGACAGTGACAAGAATCCATCCTACAAAGAATTCATATAGCATTGATCTTCCATTTGTGCTCATCGATGGGATTTCAAGAGATGCCATGTTAAGTAGCTTCCTCCATGTCCGAGAATGAAGTTAAATCCCCAATGGTGTCAACCCAAAAATGTCAACGGGCATTGGCAGGGTAAAAAGGAATTTGAGGGCCTCACTTTTCTACCTTTCAATCCCATAAACTCTCTCCAATCTCAAGCCTCAATTGCCGAATCTATTATTAGCACCGAATGTAAGTTGCTGGGCTACCTCCTCCACTCAAAGCCACAATACAGTTTACCAGCATGGCAAACCAATTAAACAATACCAAACACCACAACCCAAACCAAGACTCACGAAACCACAAGATTTCTCCGAGCAGCGGCTCGTTTCTATCCGGAGCGTTAACAATTCCGGTCGGTAATGGTCGCTGTTCGCTTCCTCCCTTCCCTTCTCATTGTCACTCTTTCTTTTCCCACCCTTTGTTCCTCCCAATCCGATGCTGAAGCCCTGATTAAGTTCAAGGCATCGTTCCCACAAGGTTGTTTGAGCAGTTGGACTGCTGGATCAGGTATCTCTCCTTGTCTGCGAAGGTGGTTCGGCGAGAGGTGCCATGGAGAGGACATTATCGGTCTCCATTTAGAGGATTTACACCTTTCGGGAACGATTGACGTTCAGCCTCTGCTTCAACTTCATTACTTGAGATCCATTAGCTTGATGAGGAACTCGTTTGCAGGTCCCATCCCGCCATTCAACAAGCTCGGTGCTTTGAAGTCTCTATATTTATCTCATAATCAGTTCAACGGTGAGATTCCGGATGATTACTTTGCACACATGAAGTCTCTGAAGAAAGTGTGGTTAAGTGAAAATAAATTCACCGGACATGTCCCTGACTCCGTTATGAAACTACCCCATCTCAAAGAACTCCACCTTGAGGGAAACCATTTTACAGAATCGATCCCGCCATTGAAATATCCCAACGTTCTGACATCCTTTAACGTATCGTTTAATCATTTGGAAGGATATATCCCAGAGAGTTTTGCCAAGTTCAGCAAAGATTCATTCCGAGGAAACGCAGGCCTTTGCGGGAAACCAGTCACAAATTCTTGCCTAAAACATGAACCTGATCATAAAGCCAAAGCCAAGTCCGATGGCAGGGCACTGCTTTTTGCCATCACCATATTTTTTTTACTCTGCGTTCTGATAGCCTCCGCCTGTTCTGCAAAGCATGGGACCGAGAAGGCCGATAATCTTGGCGTAGTAAGCAAGCAATCTGTAAAAACCGAGGCGCTGCCAGTCCGGTTGTCACTGGAGTCCATCCACAAAAGGTCCGCCGAGCCTAGCCGGCGGAGTAAATCGGGGTCGAAGAGGGACTTGATCGCATCCAAGAGTGGGACGGGTTACATGGTCATAGTGAATGACGAGAGGGGTGAATTCGGGTTGCAGGATTTGATGAAGGCATCAGCTGAGGTGCTTGGAAACAGCGTGATGGGGCATACAAGGCTAAGATGACCAATGGATTTTCCGTGGTGGTGAAGAGAATGAGGGGGATGAACAGGCTGGGAAAAGATGAGTTCGACGCCGAAATCAGGAGGTTCGGGAAGTTAAAGCACCGCAATATCTTGACGCCATTTGCATACCATTTTAGGAAAGAGGAGAAGCTTATTGTTTCAGAGTACATGCCTACGGGCAGCTTGTCATTCATCTTGCATGGTAATGTCATCACATGAATCTTTTTACTGATTTTCATTTCGCATACACATTCAATGGCTTCTCCCTCTCTGAATCCGATGAAAAACTCTAAATCTCAGGTATTCGAGATCTCGCTCATGCGAGTTTAAATTGGCCGAGTCGTTTCAAGATCATCAAAGGAATCGTTCAAGGACTCAACTACATTCACACAGAGTTCGAAACATACGAGCTACCCCATGGAAACCTCAAATCCAGCAATATTCTTTTAACCGAAAGATACGATCCATTACTAAGTGACTACGCTTTTCAACCACTGACGAACCTCGACAATTATGCCCAAGTTTTGTTCGCTTACAAATCCCCAGAATATGTGCAGTACCATAAAGTCTCCCCAAAATCAGACGTTTATTGTCTAGGAATTGTCATCCTGGAGACCATGACAGGCAAGTATCCTTCACAATATCCGAATAACGACGAGCATGGGGTCGATATCGTGCAATGGGTACAAACATCAATATCGGAGAACCGACCTTTAGAATTGATTGATCCTGAGATAGCAAACAATACATCTTCGACTAATAAGATGCTTAAAGTCATCGAGATCGGAGCTGATTGCGTTGAGGGTAACCCCGATGAACGATTATCCCTAAACGAAGTTATCACTAGGATAGAAGAGATAAGTTAAATCCCAAGAGAAGCAATGTTCGCCGTTGCCCCATAGGTGACACCGGAAAAAGGGTAGCTGAGGTTGCCGGCAAAGAATGAGATCCAGGCTTTGACGTTTCCCCCGTCGAACAAAAAACAGGAAGGGGGATCAAAGATCAATCTGAACAAGTAAAACACAAAGCTATTAGTCATTGGCATCTTCTTTTAAGTACCCCAAAAATGAATTCTTTGTACATAGCAATTTTGCATTTGTATTGATTTGTGTAGGATAAGAAATTTTGAAGAAGAGAAGCAGCTTTCTCGAGAATGACTAGGATGTAATCTTGGTCATGTTTTTGTCTCCCCACTTTGGGAAAGAAAGCATAATTTGTACTCAGAAACTAACCATGTAATCCGTTGATAACAAGGAAAAATATATATTTTTCTTCTTCTTCATGAATGAGATACATGGGCATGGATGGGAAACCAAAAGAATAGCTTCATAATTTAGTAATACGAGGTAAGAACAAGACAATAAATATTCAAAGATAATTTTTAATAGTTTGACATTGAAAGTTTAAAGGAATAATAATTTATTTACAACCAAAATCACTTGGTGCATAATAATCCTTATTATCTATCCATGCCATATTCTTTCGATATTAACACAAAACCCCTCATATCATCAATCATTGGGTGGTCTACCAATCCTGTCAAAATTGGTAAGGTTGAATTACAGTAATAGTCCTTGAACTTTTGAGACACTCTTATTTTCGTTATCAAAATTGAAAATTTTTATTGAGGTCACTGTCATTAAGAAAAACTTTTATTTTGATTGATGGATCGTTAAACCACTCCTCCTCCGATCTTTTTTCTTTCTTAGTTAAGTGATTTATTTGATAAAAGAAAATTATCAAACTATTTTTTTTTCATTCGATTTAAACTTTCCATAACACATTCCAATTTTAAGAACAAAATTTTAAAAGGCCACTTCTAATAACCCATGACAAAGCCCACAAACGCAGAATTTCACATAATGTTTTGATTTCTCTTCATCTCACCGATATCCGCATGCGATAAATCTCTCACTCCCCAGCTCCACTCACTTCACCATATAAAAAGTTACAGAGAAGGTTTCAAAAGCATAGACAGAACAAAACAGAGCACTCAATGTTCGGTTCCATGCAATGGCAATCTCAGGCTCAGACAGACACTCCAACCAAACTGACTGCTCCGTTCGAAACCCACTGCGTTATATGCGAGTCTTGCGGCTTCACCGAGGAATGCACCGTCGCTTACATCATGCGCGTCCGGGAGCGTTACCAGGGCCGTTGGATTTGCGGCCTATGCATCGAAGCCGTCAAAGACGAGGCCCTGAGATCGGCGACACTCATCTCCACGGAGGAAGCGTTGGAGCGACACATCCGCTTCTGTGAGAAGTTTAGGGCGTGGAATCCTTCGGATGAGACGGAACATCCTATTTTTGCCATGGGGAGGATTCTTCGTCGAAGCCTGGATTCGCCCAGAGCTCTTAGGACTAAATCTAGTAGCGCGTTGCCTGGACTCGAAGGAGTTAAGCCCCCTCCTATGCTTCGATCTGAAAGTTGTTTCTCGGCTCTTTCTACCTGAATTATATTCTTCTTCTCGAACTCTTTTCTCTGCATCGGATTGATCGTTACATAGACTAGATATCTCTATTGTTTCGGCATCTCAATTCAATCAACATTATGTATGATTTGTATATAGCATATATGTTATATACATCTGATGAACTGCTTCAGGTTTCAAACTTCTAATCCTTGAATCTCGAGTATAATAGCAATAAAAGGTGGTTTCGTTCCGTTTTGTGTTTTCGTCTTGATTCTTGCACATCTTGCAGCATGTGAGGTTTTATGAATCAAATTTCAGCTTGGCCAGCTGTGAAAAATGTCTAATGTGGAAAAAGATATTTCCAAAAAAAAAAAAAAAACCTGGCATTAAAGGTAAAGAATGAAGATGACAGACGATGAAATTGCGGGGAAATTTCCAGGAGACAAAGATGGTTATTATTTTCTTAAACTTTGTGTTGTGTGATCTCATTCCATACCATAATCCGAGTCATGGTGCAAATGTGGTGGCCGATTACAATAGCCATCTGCATTCAAAGAAGTTTCCAGACATGAACAAGCCAAATATGATGTATTATTTTGATTGGCTCCGAGTCTTGGAACATGACAAGCTTTTAACAGGGAAAGAGCCCTTGATTGGCCATTCCGTTAGGTAGATTACGTCCAAGATTTCCTTTCTTGGCACAGGGAAGATGAAAACAGCCGCAAAAAAATTACAGTTGCAGGCTGAATACAAAACAAATCAAATAAAAAAATCTAGGCCTTTCCTTTTCTTCTCCTCCTTTTATATTTTTGAACCCCACAAATAAAACCTTTGAAATGAGCAATAAAGATTCACAGTGTCATACATGTGTATGGAAGCTGGATAAACCAGCAGAATCACTTTCGGCACCAAAAGTGACAATTATCTCTGTGGGATATCCCAAAGTTTCAAGACCATGTTTGGGGTGGTAGAACTTGTGTAACCTTCCTGGAAACTAAGCAATGTACCTTATCTGTAGAAAATCCCAATTGAGCGTTTCCAAATGGAAAGACAAAGCAATAGCCATAAAAGAACGTATCTATAATTGACATCGAGTTATCAGCATCACTTTGAGCGTTTGTTTTTACTTGGAAAAATGGAAGTAAAGCCACACATAGTTTCAATATTAGAGCTGTTCATTTTGTGTTGTTTTCTCGTATGGTAAAACTAGGAGGGGGAGCATAATCTTGGCAGCAGATATTGTATGCATAGAAATATTGGCCCATTATGTGGATAGAAAATGCAGACAATGACACAACGTTCATATATACCTCACAACAACCCAAGTCATGGGCCTAAATTTTTCACTTGACCCTGTACTGCCAAGGAAAATAATAGTTCCCTGTGCGATGTAAGACCAACTTTCTGGAGCAACATCGAAGAGTGACAACACCTCGTTAGACCTGTGAAAATTCAGATCATGACATATCCATTTAGAGGTCTTTCAATAATTATTGGGAGAGAAAAAAAAGATCGGTTTTAAGGGATTCGAAAAGAACTCGGAAATGAGCATATGATTTGAGGAGAGGCCCAATGAGCAGGTCTGGAATTCTTAAAGCACATGTGCACGAACCTTAAAGAGTAGTCAACAATCTTTGATCGAAAGACTGTAGAATGATGATACAATCTGTACACAGAGGATGCTGTCATGAATGAGGATGAAAGGGAGGGATCAACACAAGAAGGATAATTCTCATTCAAAATTTAGCATATTGCACAGGGTGCATGTTAAATTCCAATTCTATTTCATACAGCCAAATGTTTTTCCTAATAAAAATTACAAGAATCTACAGAAAGCTGAAGAAACCTTCTTCCGCAACCGGAAAGGTAAGAAGGTTCAACGGGGTAGCCACTCATCCACCAAATTATATTACTCTCCAGAAAACTTGAACAAACATCAAAAGCAATGAAGTAAACCACCGGGCGTGTCAAAGTGCTTAAGCAGATGATCTTAAAGTAGAACACACAAAATAATGAAGCTGGATGCCACTACTAGGTACAGATTATCTAAGAGAAAGTATTAGAAACGAAAAATGGATAACGCCAACTTAATTGATCTATCACATTATCATCTGAAAAGTGAAAAGATGTAGTTGTTTGAAATGTTCTCAACAAAAACATAAAAAGTGTCGGCATTATTTCTTCTACATTTAAGACAAGCTTTCTCTCATCTACACCCAGAGAAGAACACTCACTAGGACACAGCCACTCTAACGTCATGAAACCACCATGATTTCTTCTCTTCTGCACCCAGACAAGAACATTCACTCCATGAAACCAGCAACAAAAAGCTAGTTGAAAAATGGGTCCTAAAGCTCAATCCTTGTGTTCAGTATAAAGCATACTCAAACAGTCCTTGTGCTTTATATTTTCCTTCTACATACATACATATTGCAAACTCAATTGTATAATCATAAGTATTTGAGTTAATAAAATATATTTTATCATTTAAATTTATTTGTTTTTTATATAATTAACTAATTTTATTCAAAATAGTAAATATCTCAAATTACAATAAAGATTTACGATCTCAATCATAAATTAAGCACATAATTAGAAAATTTTTCCTATGATCATTGAAACAAAACTAGCAAATTAAGATAACATAAGGATTATACAATGAAAGATTAAATCTAACAAAAAAAACTCGAACAAAGATAAATACAAACATATCTGATTGCATCGGCAAACAAAGCACAAAAGGGGATCAAACTATTGAAAGATCACTGACAAACTGTGAATCAGACTCGAGCGACGTGAAAAGCTATCAACGAACGCAAATCTGAGTATCCAAATTCAATCTGAGGGTCAAAAGCAAGAAAGATCAATAAGATATCAGATAATGATCATATTGATCAGTCGTGACGATGTCAAATCAACCCTTAAAAAATGCATGAAAACAACCAAAAATCGAAAAAAAGCGTGCCAAAACACATAAGAAAACGTGCAACACATTCAGACTTATTAAAAATAAAAAAAATAAAGATATGATGTAGAGAATAAAAAGATAATAAAAATATCAGCGATCGACAATCAACATTAAAATTTATGTTGTCGTCAATAAAAAAAGACGAAAAAAAGAGAAACGACACACCAAAAAAAGAAAACTAAGTTTTTTTTCTATTGAAAATATTACGTTTAAGGTGTTTGAAATTTTATTTGAATTTTTTTAGGGTAAAGTATAGTAATGGTCTCTGAACATTTTTGAAGCTTGCATTTAGGTCCCTCAACTTTTAAAACTTGCAATACAGTCCCCCAACATTTAATTCGTTTGCAATACGGTCCCCGCACCTATGAAAATTAGGGTAAATTATATAAATGGTCATTGAACTTTTTATGTACTTGAATTTAGGTCCCCCAACTTTTAAAACTTACAAAACAATCCTCAATTTCATTCTAAACCACAAATTCCAAAGTAATTCAATTTCATTCTAAACCCTAAATTCCAAAATAATTCAATTACATTCTAAAACCCAAATTCTAAAATACTTCAATTTCTGTCTTTTTTTATAAACGACGCCAACTTCACTAAATTATTAATTAATTTACTTTTTATATTTAAAAACATATGATAATTTTTTAATATTAATTTAAAGACATTAAAAATTTTCAATAGTAAGAATATATGATAATAATTCATTTATTTAAAAATAAATATATTTGTGATTATTTGTGTATGTTTTTATATCTAATCATACGTGTTAATATATTTTATATCTTTCATATAAATATTAAGACTACATAAATAGCAGAGTCAAAATTTTATATATGAGTTATGTTAATTATAGTAATGATGTATAAATATATTTTATTTTTATATTATTTCTATTATAATTAAAATATAAATATTACCATGATAATTAAATATTTATTTACTTATTACATCGAATATTTTGTGTAGAAAAATTATTTAATAAAATCATAAAAAACACAATAAAAAAATAAACACTGAAGTTGACTACTTCAAAAATAAAATAAAATAATCAATAATTTAATATAATATACCCTAAGTTGATGATAACAAAATTAACTCAAAAGAGATGGGGTTTGTGTCATGTTTTCGTAACGTACGTAAACTTTCTATTTCATAGTCACGTATTCTTTTAGTTCTAGCACGATCTATTTTTTAATTTTCTAATACACTTAACAAAATTATATTATAACTCGTTAAGTGATTTCATAGGTAAAAAATGTTATTTTCTTTAAAAGTTTTAAATTCAAACAATTGTGTTTGTAGGGTATATCTACATTATTAATAAATTAATTTTTTTTGAATAAATACTATCTTATAATCACATCAAACTATTAAAAAACTAAATTATAATTGAAATAAATAAAAATTATAAGGATGTCAATTGGAGATTTTGATTCTTAATTTTTTCATTGAGAGATTGTGTTTTTTTATTCAATTTCTTCCATAATCATTTTTTATATTTAAATTATTGAAGGTCACTAAATTTAAATTTACGAGGAGGGAGTGTATTTTTTTTCTTCACAAAAGCAAAAAAAATCAAAACGCTATCACATTCTTAAAGATAATCTAGTATATTCCTCCTTAAATTGAAATATTTTAGAATTTGAGTTTTAGATTGTAATTGGATTATTTTGGAATTTAGGGTTTATAATGAAATTGAATTACTTTGGAATTTGGGTTTAGAATGAAATTGAGGAATGTTTTGTAAGTTTTAAAAGTTAGGGGACCTAAATTCAAGTGCCTGAAAAGTTCAGTGACCATTTTATATAATTTACCCTAATTTTCATAGGTGCGGGACCATATTGCAAATGGATTAAATGTTAGGGGACTGTATTGCACGTTTTAAAAGTTTAGGGACCTAAATGCAAGCTTCAAAAATGTTCAGTGACCATTACTATACTTTACCCTTTTTTTAATACAATCTAATTGTACTCGTCTTTAATAAAGATATATCCCCGTTGTTTCCTTGCTTAGCTGTATTCGACAGTTTTGAAGATTTCGCCGTTCGGTAGACAGGTTGGTGGGGATTAGCCATTTTTGAACTCGTCTTTTGCTTACTTCAAAGAAAGAATAAATAAAAAGTCTTTGGTCTAAAGAAAAAAAAACACTCACTGTTTTGACGTTGGCCACCTTCAGCAATCTCTAATTACTGCTTATTTACATCGCCATTTACATTTTGTAGTATTCCAACACATACCCTTACGCTCCCCGAACTTCATAGCGCAAGGGAGAATTCAACCCATTTCTATGATTCCGCCTTACGGTGTCGTTTTCCGGGTGAATCGGAGACATCCTCGGCGATCTGTGATGCCTATGGTGGCGATTATGGAGTCTATGGTTTTCGTGATAATTTTGTTTCTCTTTCTTAACCTCCTTTGGTTCACAATGTTTAGTGACAGTGCCCTTGTATTCTTCTTTTGGTGAACCACATTGGGTCGGAACCGTATAAACAAAGGTGCCAACGAGGTTGTCTTCATTGTCCTGAAGTGGCTCCAATGTTTTCACCACGTCACTTATTTTGGGTCTTCGCTTTGGGCGTCGGCTGAGGCATTGGCAAGCCAAGGCAGAAGCCTTTAGTGCACCCGTTTCCGAGTATTGGCATTCGAGTCTAGGATCCATTATTCGGCCAAGTTTACTAGGATCTTTCAACATCGGCCTTGCCCACTCGACTAGGTTATGTTCTCTAGGACACCGGTTCTTGTCTACAGATCTTCTGCCTGTTAAAAGCTCCAAAAGTACCACTCCAAAACTATACACATCACTCATGGCCGTCAAGTGACCTGTCATGATGTATTCAGGTGCAGCATAGCCGTGTGTCCCCATAACTCTGGTGGAAACATGCGTTTCATCCCCTTCCGGACCATCTTTTGCCAGACCAAAATCAGAAAGTTTGGCATTGTAATCCTGGGACAAAAGAACATGTTTCAAAACGTAACATCAGTAAAACTGAAGCAAATCCTGGAAAAAAAAATAACATGCTTTTTTAAGGACAAAATATACTTACAGAGTCCAACAAGATATTTGATGCTTTGAAATCTCGGTATATGACCGGCTTTTCTGCTTCATGGAGATAAGCGAGACCCTTGGCAGCTCCAAGAGCAATTTTCATCCTCGTCACCCATGGAAGAGAAACTGAATACCCTGCAACCAAGTTAATTTACATTAATTTCGAGGTTTTCTTCTTAAAAATTGAATGGTAATCTGCGCAGAGAAATATATATATATACTTCTAAACAGCTGATTCTCCAAGCTGCCTCTTGGCATATATTCATACACCAAAAGCCTATGTTCTTCTTCACAACAATATCCTATCAACCTCACAAGATGCGGATGCCTCAATTGTC
Source organism: Hibiscus syriacus (assembly GCF_006381635.1). Taxonomy (NCBI): domain Eukaryota; kingdom Viridiplantae; phylum Streptophyta; class Magnoliopsida; order Malvales; family Malvaceae; genus Hibiscus; species Hibiscus syriacus. Next base: position 1,267,697 of record NW_024063142.1, on the reverse strand, counting down.
CAAGAAACACCACTTCAGTCTGCTCCCAAAAAAAAAAAAGGAAACATTTATCAACTCTCCAACAAACTATGTCCAAATGTAACCAAATATTTCGAAGTACTCACCAGCCATTCTCTATGTCCTTGCAGACCTTCTAAATCCAAGAGTTTAACAGCAACTGACTGATCTTTCAACCCAGGCCTAAGCTTATCGTCAATGAACCCTTTATGAACCGGTCCAAACCCACCCTCTCCAAGAAAGTTAGACGATGAAAAGCTTTGGGTTATCACCTTTAGCTCCCCGAGCGTGAAAATTTGAAGATTTGAACCGGCAAGCGAGATAGACAAATCTTCAGAAAGCATTGAACCGGGATAACTCAACTCTAACATTGCAAACCTGTTAAATGAACTCTGTTTAGAAACTTCCTTCTTAGGTTTGGCTTCTGGTTTCACGACACCCTTGGAACAGGTCGGGACGATGGATCTCCATATAATTTTCATCACTGTCATTTTTTTCTCTTCTTTCTAAATCTAAAGCTATAACTCTGCAAATTAACTTCTTCAAGCTTATCAAAAAGGTAGCGGATTTGACGGAAAGCAGACGGGATTCAGGTAATGATTTGATAGAAGCAGAGAATTAGGTTGGAAAAATATTAGAGAAAGGTGAAGAATGTGCTATGGCTTGGAAGGACTTTAATAGGAAGGGATGGGAGGCTTAAAATATTTAAAAATATTCAAACACCAAATCACCTATTACTCTTAAAAAATCTTGAGACACGTACGAAGACCTTGAAAAATATTCAAACACCTTCTTGTACTACGTATTCTTTAGATTTAATCCCTCTACTACATGCTTTGATTCTTTCTAACATTTTATGGTTTGAAATGTATAGTTTTAACCTTAAAAGTCAAGTTCTTCACGTTAATTTTTTAATTATTTTTAATTAATTCAAAAAAATATTAAAAGAAATAAAGATCAAAATAATTATTTGAATATATATTAGTAATGAATTTTAGTATTATATATAATTAAAAACCTTATTGATCCAGTGCAAAATTTATTTAACATCAGTATAAATCGAATACGTAAGCCCAAAGAAGTTGGTTCATGGGAATCGACGCGGCTGTCCCCTCCTCTCGAGGCCTTGACTTTCTTTTTTCATAATGAAACAAAAGGATTTTAAAAAAAAAAATTGTTATTTTTTCCTTCATTCATCCCAGCTTTTAACGGAATCTGCCTGGTGGAATTTTGGAAATTGACTTCATCCAGGGAACAACTATTAATTAATCCAAAAGGTGAAATTCAAAAGCATGGATTTATTGTGAACCTACACAGATTACCTTACACAAAACTGTAGTAACTATATTAAATATATGTAAAACGAACCAATACGGGGTGTTAGATTAAATGATAAGCAGCTTGATATCACTAAGTAATTTCTCAAGTTTAAGTTTTTATGTATGCAGAAAATCCTGTTGGGAGACTCACCTACCGAATTCAAATGTACGATATAGGTCGTTCCGGATTAGTCAAAACAAAACATTAGAATCGGGAGGACAACCATATATATATATATATATATGTAAAACGAGATTCGAGAATGATATATTAATTAATTGTAAAGGTGAAATTCAAAGTTTGGGTTTAATTTATTGAAGGTAAAAATTATGGGTTTATTTTATTAAATGCATATTGTCTTGCTATTTTTTATGCTGACCGTACCATTTATTTTAAAGTCGAACCCACTAATCAGGACAGTTTCATGATATTAAGATATGATTTTTCCGAGTAGACTTCAAAAACAATATATTATATAGTGCCGCATTCTCTAGAAGATTTACTTCTATATATATTTATTTGATTAAACTATATATTTATCATGCTGACCCTACCACTAATATATATTGTATTGTGATATGGTAAAAATACTTCGTATACAACACGATAATCAAACTACTGACGGATCATCACATCCACGAAATCTGCATACTTATCCCCTTCATTTAGATTTGAAGGCCATAAGATTTCATTGAAGTTGACCTCGGATTCATATAATATATATAAACCTGGTTGCAGAAGACGGTAGGTTAGGGTTAAGCTTATTGTCTCTTTACTACCAACTCGTAACAACTCTTTATAAATATAATAATTTTGTAATTAATGAGTGAATCCGTGAAAAACAATAGATAATTTAAAGAACAATATTTAATATATTTGAAATAATGGGGAAATATTGGCGGAGAAGGTCTTATGTCTTCATCCTTGTATAAATGAGAAAAGGGTAGCTTTGTGCCTTTGTCAACAAGGTGGGGTTAGTGTGTGATTTGAGAGAACTTAAGAAATTCAACGGACGATGTAGAAAACTACGACCGCGTTTTGCATGAAAACTACAAATAAAAAAACAGTTTAATATTTACTATTTCGAATACGGAAAAGAAATAAATTATTATTGAATCTGCATGTTGCACGGATTTTGCTGAATCCCCGTTTCCAATATTCTTCACCCGTTCAAAACAACCCGACTTGAAATTGAAGGCTCCCTTCTTTGATTGTTAAATGTTTTAAATAAAACAAATTTAAAACCTTTGCGTGATTAATTTTAGTTGTAGTAACAATTAACCGAGACGAACAGATCAATCAGAACATCTTTTCTTTGTAATTTTCACCGAACAATCAAAAAGCTGTAGTGAAAAAATATTACTGCTTAAATAATTAGATTAGGGCATGCTAGTAGTAATTAACGTGCCATGCAAGTCTCGGGTTTAGTGCAGGATGGTTGACATTTTTGTCCTGGAATCTTCGCATTTTAGTTGCCATTATGAAGGGAAAAACAGCGTTCCACTTACCCAAAACGTGTTTATCAATATTATTGACTTAAATAAATCAAAATCTTTTTGGATACATAATAAACTATTTTAACAGGAATAATGTTAATATTGGATGTACGGAAATTTAACGGCGTTGGGTTTTTCCTGACTGAAACATATGAAGGGGTTTTGGTTGAGTGGGGAGGAAGTTGGAATCTCTGTTGTGCAAGACGGTTATCGGATAAAGCAAAATCGTAACTGATAATTTGAGAAAATAAAAATGAAGATGAAAGAGACAAAATTTACGTGGAAAACCCCTAAATAATATAGGGTAAAAACCACGGGCAACTGTAGAAGAATTTTACTATGAGAAAATAGGAATTACAACCTCTCTCGATCTACCAAGGAGAAAACAATGATAATTATCTCTTGATAAAAAAGAAAAAACTCTCAAGAAACTCTCTAAATTCTCTCTAGTATTGGAAGAAAGCTAGAATGCTTTGGGATGGTTTTGAAGCTAAATGAGCTAGGGTATTTATAGTTGAAACTTAAGGACTAATTTGTAAATACCCTAAATTTTAGTGACTAAAATTGGGTATTTTACCCTTGCTAATTTTCAACAATTTTGGCTCCTAATTAATTTTTTATAGCTGTCGGCTGCTAATGAATAATGCAGCCGCCCATGACTTTCAACAATCTCCCAGTTGAAGATTTGATTGGAACAATCATATCTTTACACCATTCTTTCTACCTTGTACCATCATGTTGCTTACGTCTCTGACAGGCCACAAGAGGATCGATACCAGGTAAATTTATCAGCGTTGATTGCCTTCGTCATGAAATCAGCTATGTTGTCTTTTGTATGGATCTTCTGCATATATATCGTTCCTTCTTCCACCTTTTCACGAATGAAATGGTACTGAACTCGTATGTGCTTTGTTATTGAATGAAATGCTGGATTCCTTGCTAAATGCAAGGCGCTTTGACTGTCACAAAACAGAGAGGTGACTGTCACAAAACAGAGAGACATACTCTTGATTGTGCCCAAGCTCCTCCAATAGCATATTCAACCAAATTGCTTCTTTACTGGCTTGTGTAGCTGCTACATATTCTGCTTCTGTTGTGGATGTAGCCACAATTGACTGTAATTTTGAAACCCAGCTTACAGCTCCACCAGCAACTTTGAACACATATCCTGTAGTAGATTTGCTTTTATCCAAATCCCCTGCATAGTCAGAATCTACATACCCATTGATTAGTAAGTTTGATCCTCCGTAACATAATGAAACATTTGAGGTCCCTTTGATGTATCTCAGGATCCTCTTTACTGTATTACAATGCTCTTTGCCTGGATTCACCATGTACCGACTAACCACTCCCACTGCTTGTGCAATGTCTGGTCTTGTGCATATCATAGCGAACATCAAACTTCCCACTGCTGATGCATACGGTACTCGAGACATCTCCATCCTCTCTTCTTCACTGTTAGGACTCATACTGGAGGATAATTTGAAGTTAATAGGAAGAGGGGTAGAAATTGGCTTACAATCTTGCATGTTGAATCGTGATAAGATCTTCTTCAAGTAATTCTTTTGTGAAAGCCAAACCTTCCTATTACTTTTGTCTCGGTGAATTTGCATCCATAGAATCTTGTTTTGTTGATCCCAAGTCCTTCATTTCAAATTCTCTAGCCAGTTGTGCCTTCAATTATTTAATATGATCTTTGTTGGGTCCTGCAACCAACATGTCATCCACATATAACAATAATATAACAAAATCGTTATCACCACACCTCTTGAAATAAGCACAAGGGTCTGCATTAAGTCTATTGTATCCAAGGCACATAATGAAGGAATCAAATCTCTTATACCAACACATCGGCGCCTACTTTAGACCGTACAGAGATTTGTTCAACCTGCAAACCAAGTTCTTCTTTTCTTTTTCTTCAAAACCTTCAGGCTGGAACATGTAAATCTTTTCTTCAAGATTTCCATGAAGAAAAGCTGTTTTAACATCTAGCTGCTCTAGATGTAAGTTCAATATAGCACACATTGCCAAAACTACTCGAACTGTTGTTAGTCAAACCACAGGATAAAATATTTCATTGAAATCAATACCTTCTTTTTGAGCATATCCTTTGACCACCAGTCTTGCACGATACCTCTCAACTTGATCGTCACCATTTCGCTTGATTTTGAAGACCCATTTGTTACCAATTGGCTTCCTTCCTTGTGGTAGTGGCACAAGGTCCCATGTGTTATTTTTTATGAAGGGCTTCGATTTCTTCTTGCATCGCCATCATCCACAGTGAATCATCTGAGCTGTTTATTGCTTCCTGGTATATTGATGGCTCACCGTCCTCTATTAAAAGGCAATATGCAATATTACCTTCTATAACATAATCTGAGTGCCAATTGGGATGCCTTCTCACACGATATGATTGACGAGTTGTTGGAGCTTCAGAACTCTCTGGTTCTTGTTCATTATATGCTGGTTCTGCTTCAGAAGAATCTCCTTGTTCAACCTCTTTTTCCACATGTATCCGTGTAGTCTCTGACTTTTCAATGCTATTATCGTCTTCTTTTCTTTGTAGTTTATCTTCTACAAATATAACATCCCTACTGATGATCACTTTGCAGGCAGTAGGATCCCACAAGCGATACCCCTTGACTCCATCAGCATACCCCAAGAATTTGCATTTCCTGGATTTTGGATCCAACTTTGAGATTTATTGGGAGTTGTACATCACGTACACAATACTTCCAAATACATGGAGGTTTGAATAATTAGCTGGTTTACTAGCCCACGTCTCCATTGGTGTCTTCAGCTTTATTGCAGTTGATGGAGCTCGATTCACCAAATAACAGGCGGTATTGACTGCTTCTGCCCAAAATGATTTTTTTAGGCCTGCATCCCTCAACATTGCTCTTGTTCTTTCTAACAAGGTTCTGTTCATCCGCTCTGCCACTCCATTTTGTTGAGGAGTATTCGCCACTGTGAACTGTCTTTTGATGCCTTCTTTCCTGCAAAAGTCATCAAATTCTTCGCTTGTGTGTTCTCCTCCATTATCTGTTCTGAAACAATTGATCTTATTTCCAAAATCAAGTTCCACATGCGCTTTGAAGTTTTTGAAAGTGGAAAACACATCTGACTTCTTCTTAATAGGGTACACCCAACATCTCCTGGAGTAGTCATCAATAAATGAGACAAAGTATTTTTCTCCGCCTAGGGATGTAAATGGTTCTTGCCATACGTCCGAGTGAACTAATTCTAGAACACTTTTGCCTCTAGAATTAGATGTGTTGAATTTCAACCGATGCTGCTTACTTGTTATGCAATTCTCACACAAAGGAAGTGATACCTTTGTTAAGCCTGAAAGTAGTTTTTGCTCCACAAGGACTTTCATTCCTTGTTCTGATATGCGTCCAAGTTTCTGATGCTATAGCACTGTCGAATCTGAACTACATGAGGCAACAGAGGCTTCTGCTTCTACCAAAGTCTCTCCCTTCAGCATGTACAAGTTTGCAGCTATTTTTTCACCTTTCAGCACCACAAGCGCTCCACGGAACACCTTCATGATTCCTTTCCGTGTTTCAATCTTGCTTGCATTATTATCCAACAATCCGTAGGATAATAAATTTTTCTTCAGGCCTTTCACGTGCCGCACATCTCGAACAACTTTAATTGTTCCATCATACATCTTCAATTTGATGGTTCCAATGCCAATGATCTCTAAGGCGTGATCATTGTAACTATACACAGATCCTCCTGAGACTGGTTCATAATGATGGAACCATTCTCTTCTTGAGGTCATGTGATATGTTGCTCCCGAATCAATGAGCCATATATCTGTAAATCTTTTTCTGCCTTCCATGGTGGTTGACGTTTCACAGCATAGAGCATCTCCATCATCTGAAGTGTTTGCGGTATTGCCTTGTGGATTGGAGTTTTTATTTAAACTCCAACAATCCTTCTTCAAGTGACCATTCTTTCTACAGTTGTAGCACTTTAAATTCTTCTTGCTCCTCGACGTCGATCTACCATGTTTGTGACTGTTATGTTGATCTCCCTCTCATCGTTGCCAATGCTTCTGCTTGTTGCAGATTTACTTATATGTCTTCCTTGTTTTTGCGCCGATTTTCTTCTTGTAGAACAGCAGCTGCAACGTCATCGAATACTAGACTGATGACATTACTGTTTGTCATGTTGATGATGAGTTGATCATACGAATCAGGTAGACTTTGAAGTAGAAGTTCAGCACGTTCTTGTTCTCCTATTTTACAGCTTAAGGATGTAAGCTGAGAAAATAATGTGTTCAGTGTATTTAAGTGCTCCGTCACTGAAGTAGATTATGACATACGGATAGTGTACAATTTTCTCTTAAGGAAAATTTTATTGTGCAGCGATGTGGCCTCGTACAATTTGGTGAGATGATCCCATATCTCCTTAGCTGTCTTTTTCTCCTCGATGCTTGACAATACTTCATCTGCTAATGCTAGATGAAAGTTTTCCATAACATTCTCATCTATTTCGATCCATTTGTTGTCATCTGTGAAATCCACACTGCTAGACAACCGTCTTTTCTCAGGATGGCCTTCATATTCAATTTCCACAATGAGAAATTTCTCCCATTGAATTTTTCAATATCAAATTTCGTTGCCATAGCTTCTTTTACAGATAGCTCCCACTATTTCACTATCGTGAATAGTCCTCTAGAACCTTCAAAGAATGGGTAATAACTTCTTACTTTCTTATGTTGGAAGATCCACCTTTTGGTGGCAACCACAAAGACAATAAGCATATATTACACACTCAAATCTGGCTCAAATACCAATTGTTGCGCAAGACGGCTATCGGATAGAGCAAAATCGCAACTGATAATTTGAGAAAATAAAAATGAAGATAAAAGAGACACAAAATTTACGTGAAAAAACCCTAAATAATATAGGGTAAAAACCATGGGCAACGATAGAATAATTTCACTATGAGAAAATAGGAATTACAACCTCTCTCGATCTACCAAGGAGAAAACAATGATAATTATCTCTTGATAAAAAAAGAAAACAACTCTCAAGAAACTCTCTAAATTCTCTCTAATATTGGAAGAAAGCTAGAATACTTTGGGATGGTTTTGAAGCTAAATGAGCTAGGGTATTTATAATTGAAACTTAAGGGCTAATTTGTAAATACCCTAAATTTTAGTGACTAAAATTGAGTATTTTACCCTTACTAATTTTCAACAATTTTGGCTCCTAATTAATTTTTTATAGTTGCCGGCTGCTAATGAATAATGCAGCCGCCCATGACTTTCAACAATCTCTGGATTCTATATATTCTATCGTCTTGATTATCTACGAATATTTTTTATGTTAAATAAGTAATAAATAGTTAACGTAAATTTCATTTTAATTTATTGATATTATTATCTATATATCTAAAAGATTATAATTCAAATCTATTTTTCGAATAAATATATTACAATCCAAATCTCATTATTTAAAAAATATTTTTTCTCAAATCTCATTATCTTTTTCAATTGCATCTGGCCCGCAACCAATACGAGGTTTCACGGGTATCGAAGCTCTTCCATTTCGCAAATAAAGAAAAATACAGTGAAACTGAAAACACAGTAAGGAGACAAATAGAAAATAATATATTTCAAGGGCCGAACTTTCATTAAACCTATTTATTCCCAAATATCTAAAATATGTACATGACTTTAAAATATTGATTTTATTTAGGCAAAAAGTCATTAGACGCCATGAACTTAAAAAAAAAAACAATTGGCCCTCGTTCTTTTTCGATCAATGTGGCATTTGACCAACATTTTTTGTTATTGATCGATAATTCTGTTAATTTACGCTGACATGACACATTAAGCAACCCACTTTTCTCTGTACGAGGTTTCACCGGCGACGAAGATGATGGCCAGAGATGGCAGACGACCGTTTGGGTTAAGAAATTGAAATTGAAAATTAGAGATTTTAGATTTAGAGATTTTTGGAGACGATAATGATGACGATTGATCAATGGGTGGGTGGCGATGGGTGGGTAACCGTTCGGCGATGACGATGTTGGTCAGAGATGACCGACGACGGTTGGTAATGAGGGTTGAAACGAGATAGTTTTAGGGTTTTTTATAATTTCAATAAAAAATAGTTTTTTTATAAATAAGTTAAACTTTTTTCTTATTTTAATTAAAAATAATTTCTTGATTATTAAAAAAATTAAAAAAAAAACGATATAAACACCTAAAATTATAATAAAAAAACACTAAACATCTCGTTTTAATAAAAAAAATTTAAACATTAAAACATTTTTCTTGATATAATGTATTTCATTAAGGCTTTTAAGAAAAGCAAGATCTTTTTCAGTTCCAGCTAGTCCGCAACCAGTACTAGATTTCACGGGTATCGAAGCCCTTCAATTTCGTAAATAAAGAAAAATACAGTGAAACTAAAAAAAGTAAGGAGCAAAACAGAAAAGTAATATATTTAAGGGCCAAACTTTTTTTAAACCTATTTATTCCCAAATATCTAAAATATATGCATAACTTTAAAATATTGCTTTCATTTACGGATTTATCCCAATGGGTCGATCCTTATTACTATTTCGAATCACGAACCTGCCTACCTAGGTTTGGGCCTTCGGCTTTAAGTTTCTCTACAAAAAAGTAGCTAAGAATCACAGATACAGATAAACAGAGGACCCATAAAAGGAAACACAATAATGGCTCGCTTTGTCCTCGATCATCTTTTTACTATCTTGCACCGCCGGAGCATCAACCTTTGAGGAGTCCAACCCCATTCGGATGGTGTCCGATGGCCTACGAGGATTCCAGTCCTCTGTCGTGTCATCGGTCACACTCGTCATGCTATCTCCTTCGCCCGTATCTCTTACAAGTAACTCAACGTTTCATCGTTACACGTTATCTTTACTTCCGTTTTCCAGAAGGAAAAAATGCTGGAAATTGAGATGAATTTTTTTTGTAGGCTCGGGAAAACGTACGAGAATGTCGACGAGATGAAGCTAAGGTTTCAGATTTTCAAAGATAATTTGGATTTAATCAGATCTACAAACCAGAAAAGATTGCCTTACAGTCTGACTGTTAATGGTACGGTATTTCTTGCTTTCTTTTTTAAGTATTGAAGTTACAGATCTGTTTCTGAGTCAGACTTTCTTAAATAGGATCTGATTTAGTTCAGTTGAGTTCCGTTATGCTTGGTTACCGACCAACTGTAGCCTGACACGTTAACTTTAGATAACTGAACTTGTCTTCACTGGATGAAACTGCGACTTACTGTTCTTGATTACTGTCCTTCAGCTTGGTGGCAAATTTGTATTCAATTATGAACTGATTTTTTTATTTTGTTTATTGATTCTAATGGTGCAGAGTTTGCTGATTTAACATGGTAAGAGTTTCGAAAACATAGGTTGGGAGCTGCTCAAAATTGCTCTGCTACCACAAAGCGCAATCACCAACTCACTGATATCGTCCTTCCTGAATCGGTACTTTTGATTACTACGTGAAGATTAAGGGTTTTTAACAATGCTTTTTTATAATAATTAATTTTCTTTTAGTTGCTTTGGCTTATGAACAATATACTTGGTATTGCAGTATTGATAACTAAGCATATAAACCCGAAATATAGGGTCGATAATAGCTCCTACGAACACCATATGAAATAAGAATGCAGCTCTCTTGGCTAATGGTAATCATCTGATATATGATAATGATATGATATCGGTCAAAAATCAGGGATTCTGTGGATCTTGCTGGACTTTCAGGTTAGCTTTCGGTTATGATTTCAAAGTATTTTTTTACTGAGCTACTAAATTTTGGCTTCAATTTTAAAAAAAAACTTTTGAGCTTATGCATTTGCATATTGCAGTACCACTGGAGCAGCTTATCATCAGGCATTTGGGAAAGCAATCTACCTTTCTGAGCAGCAGCTTGTGGACTGTGCTGGAGCCTTTTACAACTTTGGTTGCAATGGTGGGTTGCCATCTCAAGCCTTTGAATATATTAAATATAATGGCGGCCTTGATATGGAGGAGGCGTACCCTTACACGGCAAAGACTATCAATGCAATTTCTCATCTGAAAATGTTGGTGTCCAAGTCATTGACTCTGTTAACATAACCTTGGTTGGTTTATACAACATTTTCCAAATGTGTTGGATTATATTACATTTTATCTTTTGGAATGTCCTAATCTATACAATCAAACACAGGGTTCTGAAGCTGAATTAAAGCATGCAGTTGGCGTGGTTCGGCCAGCTAGTGTGGCATTTGAGGTTATATCTGATTTCCGTGTTTACAAGAGCGGGGTTTACACCAATGATAAATGTGGCAGCACTTCTACGGCAAGTCCCTTCCATCACGTTTATTTTGCTGAGTTGGAAAGGACTGTATTTTTAGCTGCGTAATGTCCTCATCTGATTCGAGATTGTGTTTTGGTTGTTTGGCAGGATGTGAACCACGCTGTTCTTGCAGTTGGATATGGAGTTGAAAATGGGGTTCATTATTGGCTCATTAAGAACTCATGGGGAGCAAAATGGGGTGACAATGGCTACTTCAAGATCGAGATGGGCAAAAACATGTGTGGTGAGCCTTCCTGGATGAAATCATGAACTGTAAATATATATCAAGCGTTTAATTCTTTGTATTTATGCCCATAGCTCTGATTTTCTTGAAAGGCGTAGCAACATGCGCATCATACCTGTTGTTGCTTGATCCTGATCGAAGAACGATCTTCATTAAAGCACTCTAGCAATGGTCTATGGATATTGTACTTGTGTTTCTCGAACGGGTTGGATGGTTCATGATCTGGTTCAAGATGCTAAGGTCCAGGACATATGCAAATACATTGTATGCAACAAAGACATGTAAATTGTCATCGAGTGCTTCATGCCTGATAACTTGCAAACATTGAAAAATAAATTTTACCCTTTAATATTTGAACCAGTCAAAGACAGAAAATCCTTGTGAACAGAGATTTTAATGTGAGATACGTTAGACAGTTATCATTTGAAATCCCTTTATTGAAGATCTACATGCTCCTGAAATACATTTCATTCATTCTTGAAAATACCTAAATTTCTGTACACATTAAAGATTAAGGTAAAGCAAAGGGAAAAATCAGAGAATGTTCTTTTCTCTGTCCCGCTATACAGGCTTGATGTACAGTTTCCTCTTTTTCTTGCATTTATGTTGATTTGCCTATTGTCACTTTCTGGTGCTGTGACTTCTGTAAGCCCTCCTTCAAATGAAGCGGCTAAAGCGCGAGTCTCTACTGCTCAGAAAACTAAGGATTCAGAGAGGTAGACAGGAAATGGGGTCTCACAGAGTCCTCTAGTTCCGGCCCAACTTCCTACTTAGTTCCTACAGAGACGATCTTTTTTCCTTTCCTTGTGGACATTACTATTTAGTAGTGCTTGATTAGTCCTCGCATGAGTCTTCTTCACACTGATTTCAATCCGATTCGTCGAATTGTCCAGATAATAGAAGGAAAAACAAAATCTAAACAATTCCTTGATATTTTTTCATGTTCTGCTTTGTTTTACATTACCATGCCTGGAGATTTCATTTGACATACACAACTGCAAGGACGTCAACCTCGTGGCACCTTTGACTCATTTTGAGTCATACCAGTTTTTTTAGCATTGTCCAGCATTTAAAGCCAAAAATATCTTCATTGTTGATGCTCTACCCCGTTCAAATTTAAGATGTAGCTGCTTTAAATCTGTTATAACACCCTCAAAATGTAATCGGTGATCACGGCTATTGCTATGGTTCCGCCGATACAAGGAAAAACACTTATCTGCTATCCTGCAAGCCCATAGGAACAAGAAAAAAGTGTTGAGAATAATCAATAAAACAAGAAAAATATGTGTTAAGAATAATCAGGCAAGTGCTAAACACAACCTGACACCAATCCTTCAAATAAGGTTAACAAAAAGATGCTTTCAAAATACGATCATGAACTAAAAAAAGGGGGAAGTTTCACAACCCTCAATGGTTATGAGCTTGAGCTTGAGCTTGATTACTTGACAAATAATCTAAGAAAATTATGCTAACTATTCAGATTTTACCAATTGGGGCAAAAGCATTGAACTAATAAGGCAATCCTCTCCTCTATCTTCAAGATAACATTTACTATTATAAGTTTGCAGAATATTTAAAAAACAGGATTATAAATCAGATTGCATCAGCACCAACTCCCTTACTAACATGATTTCCACTAATGCTGACTTAAGATGCATATATCCAAGAAAAGAAAAACTCCAGCATAGAGGATCACATTATTTTCTCTTCGATAACAGGCCCCAGTGTGGTTAAAAATAAAATACTACTACAATTAATGAGCATTGTTGACTGAAAGGGAAAGCAGAATTAATGTACTAGTTGAACTGCACAGTGATTAAAATTGTTCCAGGCACAAACCCGAATTTCTTACTTTCTACATATAAAGAGTATCATTTGCATTATTTATAAAGGCTACGTTATGAAAAAGAGGGAGACAGAGAAAATCATTCAATTGCAGTATTTATAAGTTTGTTAAAGCACATGATTGAAGTTTATGATCTAAACTAAAAGAAAACAAAGACACTTACTGAATGGAAGGTAATTTGGGCTTCCAGCTGGGTACTTTGTGCATGACGAAGAAGCCTTCTCAACATCACAGTAAGACACCAAGTTCAACGATGGGAAGCTTTTCTAGTAAACAGCTACAGGCACACCTCTATTTATCCCCAAAGCAGCATTGTCATCCAAGGATGATGAACTTGCCTACTTCATGTATTGTGATATACTATTGTGCTAATACGAGAGGCTTCAATAGGCATTCCGGCTTTGAAAAGGCAAGATACTAAAGATTGCACAGTAACATCATCAGGTGTACAACCAACATATAACATTTTATTGAAAACGCCTCTTCTAATTATCAGGAGAACAACAAAAACGCTGATTCCCACTCCATCAGACTGAATCTCACTATCTCAGCAAGCAATATCTTTGCCATTCCAAAGTCACCGGCCCTTGCAAAAGCCGACACATATTATAAATTAAAATTCATAAATTAAAAATAACCATTATTTATTTAAAAAAAAAAACCTATAACATTATAAGTAAAAAATATTAAATCTCAAATATAATTAACTTATTGGATCTATTTTGGTCCAAACCCAAAACATTAAAAGTAAAAAAATAATTATTTAAAACATAAAATATAACTAAAAAATTATTAAATCCCTTCTTCTTCTTCTCCTTCTCCTTCTTTTGTATCGTGCATGAGTGAGAAGGGAGGCAGAAACACAGAGCAAATTTTGTGAAAAATATAGGTTTTATTTGTTAAAATTCGTTCATTTTTTTCTTTATTTTTTTATGTTCTTAAATTTTCTTTGATTGATTCCTACCAAAAATACCCAAAAAAAACTTGACTTTGCTGCTGCATGTTACAGAAAGAAGAAAGATAAAATAATCAGGTACTCCTCAAAGTGAAAGACTTTTTTCTTGTTTGATTTTGAGTTTGGGCAATGAAATTTGAGAGAAAATATGAAGCTTTATTTTGAGTTTACTATTGACTGGGTGTAAATGAAAAATAACGGGAATCACGGGTCGTTAGCTGCGACAGTTATCGACCGTTATTGGTGTGATTCCCGTCACACTATTTTTTTGAACAATATCAGTTTTGGAACGGTGAAAATACCAGGAAATAACGACGGCAATAGCGATTTCGTTCCGCTATTTGAAACCTATCTGATGATTGTGAGAAATCCAAATACGGAACCATATCAAAACGATCCAAAAATCAAACCAAATGACTAGTATCTAACAATAAAAAAAGCCAAAAGCCCCTCAGATAAATCTCAAGCATTCAATAACCACAACAGACCATAGGAATGATTACTGAGCATTTGAACGATTGAGATTGAAACAAATTTGAAATAAGTAAGAACAAGATCTTTCTGCTGTCTGATATAAAAATGGGGTATTTCGATGATACTGGTAAATACTAGGGTTTTCGGGTTAGAGATCACCTGGCTCACTGCTTGGTCATGTTAGGCGAAATATCATTTCGCGACAGGAGACAAATAGTTCAAAGGCTTGGGCTTTATCCCCACAACTTTGGACCCATTCCAATGCTTAAGCTAAAGAACAGTTTGGGTTTAAGGCTATCGTCTTTGAGCCACTATATATTAGATTAAAGATTTGCTTTCCTTTTTCTCCTTAATTCCCAAATTCGAGGACAACTGCATTGGTATCACATACATTTAAAAAAGGGGTAAAGTACGCCTTTAGTACTTGCTTGCACTCTATTTACTTGCTTAAATGATAATCCTTAGATGCACTTGTAAAATTAGAATATCTGACCGCCAATCACTCGTTGAAGTTGCACTCTTGATCATCTCATGCCACTAAAGCATTTCAAGGGAGTTTGCTTTCATGTTGCAATATTACCTGCTATTAACCAATGTGATCAGGTGTGAGTGTAGAGTACCGGTATGTTCTCTTAAAAGGACTGCTTTGATTTTGCATACTTGTTCTTGGGGTGCTTCAGTATCTTATTCTTTGTGGTTTTGCTTTATTTCAGAAGATGCATATCCCAGTTTTGTAATGGCAAATCGAAGTCCTTTACAAGTCTAGCTGATGCAGTGGCTGCTCCCTCTGTCAAAGATTTCGCAAAGCCAAAAGATCCCTACAATAAGAAATGCAATAACTTGTTAGTCGACTAGAAGGGCTATAACCCTTTGAGAAACTATGTAGCTGAGATATCTAGGAGAGTAGCCAACACCAACCAAAGCACAGTGGCTCAGGGATCCACAAGCAGCTCCGACGTCAACTCAACCGCATCGTAACCATCTGGCTGCCTTCCACCTCTGCATCCACCTTGTAAAAATCAACTACCACCAGACCATCGACATCATTATCATCGACTAATCTACTAAACCCTCCTTGCCAGTCTTTCTCCTTGTCTGACCTACAGTTTGCTGCTGCTGGAACTCCTAACATCGCTGGTTTTGCTGTTCCAAGTGGCAACAAGGGCAACAAACTGCACCGAGTTTAACTGAAGCTTCACTTTAAAATTATCGAACTGGACCTTTCCGGATGGTTTGCAGTTTCCATTTCTTCAAGAGAGTTGAACAAGGGCAACAAACTGCACCGACTTTTTGTTTAATAATTTCCTGAACTGCTAGTCTGCAACTAACCCAAAATAACCTTGTTATTTATTTCCAAAACAATTTTTTTGTATTTGAACTGTAAGAGTTTAGTTTTGAAATTTTGATCATTTAGTTTTTAAATTTTATAAGCAGATGATCATCTAGTTAAGTTCATTCTATCTTTATTAAAGAATAATGTGATATAGTAATTTTTTAATGGTCACCAACTTCAAACCAAAATATGTTGAAATTGGAGTTCAACTAAAATACTGTTTCTGCTGTCAGTGCAGTATTCCATTATGTCCAAACAAGTGCACTCCCTAAAGGCTACTCTCCATCATTCTTGGAGAAGAATGAAGTTTGGTTATTTCCCATTTAAGAAAACATAAGCAACACAAATTGCATTCATTTAAAGATTTGCAAACCGAGGGAAGAAACTGGTTCCTTTTCTTATTACATTATAAATTCTCAGAAATTACCCTACCAAAATACAAATGAACTGGGAGAAGAAACACAAAGAAGCACAACAATACACACTCGTTCGCTATCAATTTGAAACAAACAACCATTAACTCGAAAACACGAAATTTATGGAAGACAAGAAACGATACAACAAATTTATATTATCTTAACCAGTTCCACCAAGAACACCCTTCAGCTTCTTAATCTGAGCAGCATCGAGGAAAGTAGTATCTTGTATAATGTCTGTGGGCAAATCATCTCCAAACAAGGCAAAGTCAAGGATTTGGAGACCAGGGCTGGGACTGCTAAAGGATACAAATGCCAAGGCTTGAGTTTTGCCTGCATTGATTTGGAAATGCAATAAACCTTGTGGGAAGACCATAATATCTCCCTTGTTCAGAGTTTTGAAGTAAACCTTGTTGGCTGAGGATATGAATCCAGCACAAATTTGGCCTTGAACGACAACAAGGAGTTCCGAGGCCCCAGCGTGTGTATGCATAGGAATCACACCGCCAGCAGCCAAATCCAGACGAGCCATTGAAATGCCAAGTCCATTAACACCGGGGAATTGAGCCGAAAAGGCCGTGTTACGGCAGCTTTTATGAGGTTTGAAGTGTTGCCTGTGGCACCGAGGCCGGAGTAAACGAAATCGTTTACGGTGACCGTTTCAGCCTTCTTGCAAGAGTAACCTGCAGGGCCTTGAGGACCATTTAAGTCCCCAACGCAGAAGTCCGCTGCGTTGGAGGAGGAAAATAGGAAAGATAAGGAGAAAATGATTGGGAGAAACATTCTTTTGCCACTCTTATTTTAGGCCTGGAAGCGTATTAAGCTGAGCTTGAAGAGTGAGTCTCGCTCATTATATAGAATGAAAAGCATGGAAAATTTTTAGCCATTGCGATTGGTTATTGATGGTATGTCCATGCATACTTTCACGTGACGATGATGAGACTGATTCCGTGTGAGAAACGACATTTGTAGCACTGATGCATGTGATTTAGTGGTAAAATTTTCTCACAAAACAAGAATACTCTTTTGCTTTGGAGAACTAGAAGATTGGAATAAAATATCTTTTGCATCCCATTGTTGCGGGTAATTTCCATTTCTTTGAATGAGTTTTTAGCTGTAATTTGAAATCAAATTTTGAATTATATCACTTATGCCTCTACCGTTTTTCATTCTATGATGACAACCAGGATTTGGCCATGAGTATGACCATGCATAGGGTGCTTATCGAGCGAGTCGATCGCGAGTAGGACAGTGTTCGATTCGTGCTCGTTAAAAAAAATTATTGCTCTACTAGACTCGACTCGTTGTTCATTAAGTTCATTAAAATTTTGCTCAACTCATGATCATTAAAAAAACTTGTTCCTGGTTATGTTGGTTGGTTCTTAAGCTCAATGTTCGTTGCTCGTTAGGCTTACCGAAAATTTTATCTTATTTTCTTAACTATAGGTAAAATCTACTCATAAGATATAGAGATTAATATAAACATAAATTATAAATTTAACCCTAAAAATTATCAAAAGAGTGTATGAAGTAATTTTAAAGTCTAAATTCTAATAGGGTTTGATTTTTGGGAGTAGTAAAATATTAATTAATAATTTAGCATTTTGTGTTGTTTATGAGAAAATTAATAGATTAACAATTTATCATGATTTTTAGTATCTATTAGTTAATTAGTATTTTTTAATGAAATACTTTTTTAAGATAACTACTAAAAAATTATATATAAAAAAATTATCGAGCTGCTCGCGAACTTATCGAGCCGAGTTGGACTCTGCTGAACTCAATTCGTTAAAGTCTCGAGTCGAGCTTGTAAACACTAATTTTTTCATATAGTTATTATTATTATGATTATTAAAATTTTTATTATTTTTATTATATATTATTATTAATATTATTATTTAAAAAAATAATTACAAGCCCAAAGACCCGAAGGCCCGTTTACAACACATGCCCAATCAGAATCGACCCAGACCCAAATGGAAACCTAAATTAATTTAGGGCTTCAGCTAGGGTTTTCTAACCCTAGCTTCAGCCGCCGCCTCAGTTATATCCAAGCTTCCAGCCGCCACGCCTCTGCCAGGTGGTCCAATGCATGCTGCCGACGCCCACTGCCACGACTCCACAATAGCCGAGGACTCCAGAAGCCCTGCTGTTACAACAAAGTCCGTCCACACATCTTTAGTGAGTCACCACATGTTCGGTGACTCACCAAACTTCCCCCTTTGGACTGGTCCGAGCCAAACACCGGTGAGGCTATAAAAGCCATCACCGATCACCTGCAAAAAAAAAGGGAAGAGAGGGCAACCAAAAGAGAGAAATACAGACAACAACAGAGGAGGACAGCAACCAACGGAAGAGACAGAAAACCGAGAGCAAAATAACAAACAACGAAGCAAGCACATATACAACCACAACGACAGCAACCCCAACAGCAAATAAGACGGGAAAAACCGAAAGAAAAGTTAATGAGAAACGAACTTACTCCGGAGATACCAAACGACGTCGGAAACTTGTGTGTAAACCGAGGTAAACCTTCGGTTTTCGTTTAGATCTATGTCTATTGAAAGAGTTTTAAGAGACAAAAAAATAGATTTGGGTTTAGGGAAAACAGGGGTTCGGTTTAGGCTATTTTTCCAAGTTCCGGCCACCGTGAACGGTGGCCGACGGCGACGATCGACGCCGGAACAAGGTGGCCAACGGTGGCCGGGTTTCCCCTCCGGCGAGGGAAACTTAGAGAGAGGGGAGAGCATTTGACATCTCTCTCTTAGAGAGAGAAGAAGAAAAGAAAAATGGTGGGGAATGGAGAAGGGACCGGCCATTTGGGTTATTAAAACCCCTCCCCAAACGACGCCGTTTTGGGGAGGGTACCTGCGTAATTTCCCACATGGGAAAACCTTGTCCGTAATACTCTGGGTTTTATAAAATTCTATCTTAGTCATTGTAATTGAATTTTTATGTATTTTGATTTTGTTTCCAAATTTTATTTATTTATAATTTAGTCATTATCAGTGTTTATATATCTTTAGGATAAATAATAAATTTAGTCCCTTAGGTTTTAATAATTATTATTTTAGTCACTGGTAAATTAATTAGGGTAAATTACACTTTTACTCACTTAAATCTTATAATATTTCGAGTTAGAAATATAAATTTTAATATTTTACATTTCATTCTTGTTATTTTAATTCCATTTATTTCAGTAATTATTTTGCAAATTATTATCCTTTAAAATACAATATGTTTAAATTAGTAATTTAATTATTATTTTATTATTTTAGTTATATAAAAATATATTTAATTAAATATTGTATTTATGAAATCAAATATATATACAGTTTTATTTATATTATTATATTTTTCTTCATTTTATATTTCTTTAATTTTAGTCATATTAATATTATATTATTTGATTAATTTTATAAATAATATTTATTTATTTTTCAATATTAAGAAATGGCAGTCTTAAAGCAACTGGATGTTCATTTTCTGATATTTTTAAAATAAATATTTTAAAATTATATATTTTTTAATTATTTTTAGATAAATGTTTATTTATTTTTTATATTAAGAAATGAGCTGTCTTAAAGCACCTAGAAGTCATTTTCTGATATTTCTAAATAAATAAATATCTTATTTATATATATTAATATATTTTATTAAAATTATATTAATAAATTTGAAATAACAAGATTATAAATTAAATATATTTTTGAATTCTTAAAATTTCCAATAATAGAGACAATTTATAATTAATGAGTACCAATTTTGGGCGTTATAGGGGTGCTAATCCTTCCCTAAACGTAATCGACCACGAATCATTTTTTTACTAAAATTTTTGGTTATACGCAGATCAGTTTTATCTTCTAAATTATGTTTTATTCAAAACTATTTTAAAAGATTATTTTTAGGTATTTGACCTACCTAACCCAAAAAATGGTCAATGGCGACTCCCAAAATATTTTTTTAAAAATCAAAATCATTTATTTATTCATTTTATTTTTCCCGCCAAGTAAAAATTCGTACCCGGACGAAAACCGGTTACGACAGAGCTCAAATTCAAATTGAGTCAACGAAACTCGAGTTTTTACCAAATTTTGATCAATTCGAGTTTAGGTTGCTCACGAGCTACTCAAGCACACCTAACCATGCATCTATATATTATATATATGCAACCTTGGAGTATTTGCTAGCATTAATGAAACAGGAATTTTCATTGAATGCATGCGTATCCTTAATGTTTCAATTAAAGCAACCCTTCTCTTCTTAAATGAAAGTGTATCCATCAAAGAAGATAGATCGATAGGAACATTACTAATCCTGCATGGTTTGAAGGAGTCTTCGAAGTTAACATTGCCTGTTTTCTATCCAATCAAACGTATTTGCTACTTTCAACTTGAAGTTTCCACATAAATAGACAATAGCATTGCCTGTTATTAAGGATCAATCAGAATGGAAAATCAAGATCATTGTTTACAGGGTACTGGAGATTTGGAAAGAGAATGAAAGTGATATAAAAAGAGGTGGTCCACGGGCTGCACCGGCACGTTAGGACGGAGTGAAGTTAGGGCAATAGAAGACATTTTAGACAGCTAATAACAGTCTATGGAAGTCTACTCATCAGTTTGGTTATCTCCATCAAGGTTTTAAAAAACAGTCCGCGACTGCGATTTCGGCCGTGATATAACGGTTTCGCTGCCGTCCGAGTTACCCGCGGCGGCCGCAATAGCGTCAGCGACGACCGCAATCAAAGTAAATCTGAAATAACCAAAAATACGACCGTAACTGTGATTTGAAACCCTGATCTCCGTGGGAGAAATGTGGGGCTTTCAACTTCCCTGCCTTACAAGGCATCTAGATTGACCCGAGAGGGTAAAATGGTGTCTTTCAAGCTTTTTCCTGACAATGCAGGAATCATGGAAGTGGCAGCTTGAGGTGAAAAAGGGTTGTCTTATCTTTCCTCCAAGGCATCATCCCATATTCCCATTTATCGATGCCCTTTCTCAGGGCCCTCACTCGAAGCTCCTAGAAACTGTTGTAACAATTTATTCACCATCCGAGTAAGTTTTAAAATGAGTTTATGGCTCATTGTCTCTGAGTTGAAGCCGACGAGAGTAGAGGAAAAAGATAAAAATCTTCTAGTAGAGGGAAAAATAACTAATCTATCTACAAGTAAAGATGGAGGTTCCGGATGAATGAAGGGTAAGAGCCAATTCCCTAAAAGTGTCAGAAAAGATAAGGTTTGACAATGACCGAAGAGCAAGAGCCAGGCCAATAGCCATCCATTGTCTAGCTGGAAAAATAGGATTCCCTTGTTACTGTTGTACCATATCATCATCACTCAAGATTTTTACCTTTGGAATTTATGAACTGATTTTCCAGTGGAGCCTTTTCCTTCTTGATTCGCATTGTAAAAGACATATCTACTTCAGATGCTTCAACTTGTAGATATTTTTTATGAAAACTATTAGTTTTGGTTTAAATATAAAAGAACACTTCGTTATCAGGTTTGTAAGAGAAAAATTAAAACATGATTTTACACGCATTGAATATGAGCATAAATCCCAAATTAATTTATTTTTTCATTGCGCATGAATACAAGAGTGTGTATGCATAGGCACCAATGGCTGAAGTTACTGCTTGGACAAATTTGCATGGGCACAAATTGTGCCTAAAATAACAAGGACTTCCGAGGCTCTGGGGTGTGTATGCATAGGCACCACCAGCAGTCAATACCAAGCGAGTCATTTCAATGCCAAGTCCATTAACACCGAAGAATTGAGCTGAAAAGACTGGTATTACGGCAGCTTTTATGAGGTTTGAAGCGTTGTCCATGACACCGAAGGCCGGAGAAAGCAAAATCGTTTAAGTTGACTGCTTCAGCCTTCTTGCAAGATTAACCTGCAGGCTGAGGAGCATTTAAGCCCCCCAACGCAGCAGTCTGTTGCCCCGGAGGAGGAAAATAGGAATGATAAAGTGAAAAAGATTGGACAAATTAAGTTTTGGCCACAGATTTTTTTTATTTGAATAGTTGTTAGGTCTCTGCTAGTCTCAATGTTATAAATCAAACCTGTTTATGGAGAAAGTAGAATTATGATGATGGTAGGCTGTTCATCTTTTTAGTTTGGGGAGATAATCGGTGATTTTGATGAACTGAAGAAGCTGTACGATATGTAGAGAGAAAGAGTTTAGGATTTTTTTCTTCAACTATACACGATGAATTTTTATATTAATCTTAGTGTTGGTATCATACATAAAGTTATGATCTGTCCCTAAACTGACAGAGCAAATAGATATGGTATCAGATTGCGGGTTTACTTTCGACAGATCAGGTGAGCTTGTCAAATATCATGTTAAGGCTTGTAACTGTCTGGAAGACATTGAATTGAAAACTTTGAGGAACTTCAAGAATATAGAACTCTGGAGCCTTCGAAGAATTC
Organism: Hibiscus syriacus; assembly: GCF_006381635.1. Lineage (NCBI taxonomy): Eukaryota > Viridiplantae > Streptophyta > Magnoliopsida > Malvales > Malvaceae > Hibiscus > Hibiscus syriacus. The sequence goes on along the minus strand of NW_024063142.1, from coordinate 1,244,844 downwards.
TAAAGAGCTCAACGTACGATAGGCGAAGGACTACTAATAGAGGTGTGACTTTTGGAGGAGATCCAAAGGAGGCACAACAGAACCTGATTCTAAATTTTAAATTTTAAATTGATAAATTAACAGTTCGATCATAATTCACATTTTATTATTATCTATATTTAATCCTCTAATATCTTGACTTTGGTATAGAAAAGGTAGATTAAATGCAGTGCTTACATAGTTCACAACAAGACTCACTTTATTGCTAGTTCTATTCAAAGAAACGACGACAGACAAGAAGACAAACAAATAAGGAAGCACGAAATTTAAGGAAGACGTAAAACTCTAAAAATTTAGATATCTTAATCAGTTCCACCAAAAACACCCTTCAGCTTCTTAAACTGATCAGGATCGAGAAAAGTAGTCTCTCGTAGTATGTCAGTGGGCAAGTTATTTGCAAACAAGGCATAGTCCATGGTATATATTCCTGGGTTTGCACTGCCGAAGGATGCAAATGCCAAGGCTCTACTTTTACCTATATTGATTTGGAAATGCATTAAACCTTGTGGAAAAGCTATGGCGTGATTGGCGTCTCCCTCGTTGAGAGATTTGAAGTAAACTTTGTTGGTTGAGGATATGAATCCAGCACAAATTGTGCCTTGAATAATGAGTATTTCCGACGCCCCGGGGTGTGTATGCACAGGCACCCGACCACCAACAGCCAAATCCAGACGGGCTACTGAAATGCCAAGTCGGTTAATACCAGGGAATTGAGCCGAAAAGGCTGGTGTCACGGCAGCTTTAATGAGGTTCGAAGTGTTGCCTGTGGCACCGAGGGAGAATATGAAATCGTGTACAGTGACTGTTTCGGCCTTCTTGCAAGAGTAGCCGGCAGGGCCTTGATTAGCATCTAAGTCCTCGACACAGAAATCTACTGCGTTGGAGGAGGACACTAGGAAAGATAAAGCGAAAAGGCTTCGGAGAACCATCATTTTGCCACTCTGTTTAGGGGTAATAATGTTTCAAGTTGAGCTTGAAGAATGGGTTCATCCTTGATATAGAATGATAATTTGTACACAAATTTTGAGTCCAACATAAGATCTAATTTACGGAAGATTCTTGAATGAAACTCCTTGATATGAATAATAGTAAAAAATTAAACTTTTGCATCTAATCGTGACGTCGAGGCTACGAATCCATTTGGGTCACTCTCATTTACTGAAGTTACAAATGTAATCGATGCCCTCCGACTATCTTATAGCATTAATGAAGCACGAATTTTCGTTGAATTGGTGCTTCCAAATATGTGTATCCATTGAAGATGATAGAACAGTACTTATCCTGCATTTGAGGAAGTTCCTGATGGTGATATTGCCTCTTTTCTATGCAATCACATATTTGGTAATACCAAATTGAAGTTTTCTATTTAGAGACACCAACATAGCCTGCTATTAGGGCCTAACCAGCATGGAAAACCTAGATTATTGTTTGGGGATTTAAAAAGATAATGGAAGTGATATAAATAGGTGGTCCATCGGCTCCACCGGTACGTTAATAGTGAGCTTAGTAAGGGCTATAAAAGAAATTCTAGACGGCTAATACGAGACTCTGAAAGTCGGGTCATAACTTGATTCTAAACAGTTTCGATTTCTCTTTGAAGTGCGACACTAGCATGATTTTAGAAGTAAATTTTCTTCTATTCTCTTGCATTGTTATGCGACAACATAAAACGAGCTGGAGTTAGAGCAACAATTTGAGCTTCTTTTCTTCTAACAAGCAAAATCATTTTTACCATATACTTTTTTGTTTTGTCGAAACAAGGTACTTATCCATTTTAAAGGATTCACCTGGAGTTTCTGAACGTGAAATTAAGCTAAAACAGGGTAGCCTAGTCTTTGTAACATATAACATGGTTTCTTACATATCAGGAATGCAGGCACATCAAATGTCTCATGTTTTGTAGTTTTAACATAGTGATTGCTCGATCAACTTTATGGCAAATGTCTCATGTTATATAGTTTTAACATAGAGATTGCTCAATCAACTTTATGGCAAATGTCTGATGTTTAACGATCGATGGCGATTTCACATCAAAGGCGTGACTGTACTCGGGTACCTTTCTCTTCACTGAGGAATGGATAGTCTGTATATCCGACAACAGGATCCTGAGTATAAAATGTCTTCCTGATGTACCTATTTAACGGTGCATTAACCTTCAGCCTCAAGACTAGGTCAGGATTTGAGATGAAAAGACGGCCATACGATACCAGATCTGCATCACCCTCAGCCACAGCTTGCATTCCCAGCTCCCTATTGAATCCACCACTACACATGAAAGTTCCCTGATAAGTCCTCTTCATTGTCCTCATTAAATAAGCTTCCTCGTCTTCACTCCCGTGCCTTCCTGATTCGGTTTGCCCATAAGCATGATAACGAGGCTGTGTCACATGAAGATAAGCAAGTTTTGACCTCAGCTGTAGCTGGAGCTTGTTAAGTCTCTCAATCACTGCCAAGCCTAGGTTGAGCGGATTAGAGTCCATTGCATCTAGGTGATCAATTGCAGGCGAAATTCTGACAGCAACTCTATCTACACCAATGGCTGAAGCTACTGCTTGAACAATTTGCATTAAGAATTTGCAACGGTTTGCCAATGATCCACCGTACTCATCTGTACGATCATTGATCCCGTCCTTTAAGAATTGGTCAATGAGATAGCCATGTGCTCCATGAATCTCAATTCCATCAAACCTGCTAGTTTAATGATTTATAGTGTGTCGTATAAATGTAGGGATGAGAAATTACACACTAATAAATATATGTTGATCGATATTGACAAAATGTAAGGAAAAACTAAACAGCATGATCTTTTCTCTAGTATTCATGACCAAAAACACAAGTCAGGTTTATACGTCAAACTAGTTTTTTAGCAAGTTAGATTATGAAATCCGACATCATACGATACAACAATGCTCAAGCTGTGTATATGTAAAGTGCAACCCATTATTTTGTAAATTCAGTTTGCCATTTAAGGATAAGACTGACTTTGTCTGGTGGCCTCCATCAAACCCATAAATTGAAATGAATACATCTTCAGGGCATAGAATTTGATGTTTAATGTGTAACTAACCTGCTCGAATGGAATTCAAGGCTGCCTTGCGGTAATGCTCTACAACCTCTGGTATTTCTGAGGTTTCAAGTGGTCGAGGTTTTGGATATATGCCATATCCCATCAGGCATAAGAATTCTCCACCGATCTGAGATGAGCTTATCTGTTGATATCGGCGCCACTCCACCAGGTTGATACACTGTTTCATTATTCAAAAACCAAATAAACATGCATTCATCAACATCCAAAAAGAGAGTAAAAAGCAAAAAGGGTACCAAGGGATTGGGGAAGTTACCTGAATGTGATGCTCGGCCTACATGCCACAGTTGACAGAAAATGATGCCTCCCTTGGCATGAACAGAATCCACGATCCGCTTCCATGCCTCCACCTGTTCTTCATTGTAGATTCCAGGAACATGAGGAAACCTGCTTCAACGTTGCAATATCAGACAAAAGAAACGCTCTCAAACACATATGGATATGAGTGAAAAAGCTTAAAGTAAACGTGACAAAAGGGTTTCAATTTCAATGAAGTTTAGGAAGGTAGCAGGGAAGGGAATGTCTGCATAAGTGAATAGGTTGTATCAGAGACAGGGACTGAAAAACTGATAGCTAAACTAATTCAAATGAGGAATAATATTGGTAAACTATTATATTATAACTCGGTGTTGAGTTTGGAGTGAAAAAGGCAAAAAGGGTGCCATTATTCGCATACAGTATTATCTTCTGTCCATAGTTGTAAGTAAAACTTCACTCTAAATCAATTTATGGTTATAGTCGGCAATGAACTTATTAAGATAAGAGTAAGTGGGCCCTAAAATGCACGAAGTTGGGGGGTAATGCGGTGATGGGACCAGCACTAGCAGACCAATATTGATGGAATGATGCGAGTGACTCGTATGAAATTTCATCATCAAAATCGAGTTACGAAATTACCCTGCGCCGGTGTCGGAGATCAGTGTCCCTTCGGTGATGAGAAAGCCGCCGGGAGTCGTCCTCTGGGTGTAATATTCAGCAAGCGCCGGCCTTGGTATTCCATTCAACGCCCTGCATCTCGTCATGGGCGCCAGAACCACCCTGCCATCAGAAACAAATCCTATGAATTGCCACGAAATTACCCTACCGTGTTCTTCTCGGAAAGTTCAGAATCCGAGGAGATCGTGAAGGAACATGCCCTTGACAAGGATCTATGATCCCCCTTAGATCACGGAATTCGATGCAAACACGCACGCAAACTGAATCAGAAAAACAGAGTAGTAAAAGTTGGAGAGTGGACACAAACCTGTGAGAAAGATTAAACTTTCCCATCTTGTAAGGAGAGAACAGCGTAGGGGCTCCTTGAGATTGGGTTTCTGCCATTGTTAACTTTCCTTCTTTTTTCCTACAAAACTCGATGGTAAGAAAATGGATTTATTGATGGTATACTGCAATTGGGAAACCCACACTTAACAAATATAAAAGAGAGAATATGACCACGCTGGAAATTGAAAATTCTTAGATTGGGAAATGTAGTCGGTGAACGTGTAGTGTGTCATGTGTGGCTGCGTTTCTTCATTATTGGCATGGTTTTCATGTGCTGCTTTAGACCTACAGCCTTGGCTTTTTCGGCTAAGTTTCGCCTGGACTGCCTAACCAGTCAAATTCTATAGGATAAATACAAACAAATGGATGTCCTTTATTCTGATATGTAATAGGATAAGGGAGATAAAATAATAAATTATCCGCAACATTAAGTTGAGAATAATTTTCGTAGGAGATCTCTAAATTATAAAATGTCTTCCATGATACTCGATCCCACGAGTTCAAGATTAAAAATATTATACTCTACCAACTGAGCTTGATGATCATTTCAAAATAAATACAATCAGAAGTTCTCAAACTGACCATTCAATACATCAACTTAAAATAATAAAGGCCTTCAAGACTTTTACATTATTATTATTATTATTTCCCCCTTCATATTATATATATTCTAAATCCTAATTATCCCCACTTTTCAAGTACATATTCACTTGTTGATTTGTTCTCGTATTACCTCACTTCCCTATGAAGACTTTCTCTAGAAAAAAAATTAAACATTTTTTACCCTTGTGTAATTATATATAATCATCCCCACTTTCATATATATAAAATCCTAATAATCCCCACCTTCATATAAAGCCTAATTATCCCCATTTTTTCAAGTATATATTCTTGCCTACTTATTTCTTTTCGATTGTTAAAAAATATATATATCATATTATAGATTTAAAGAAAATTGATATACAATATTAATATTCATCCCAAATAGGTAATAACACACACTTTAGTACAGTAAAAAGTAAAGATATATTAACTGTTTAATTAAGAAAAGTGAAATCCGAGCTATAATTTTTAACTTTGAGGAAGCTTTTTCATGATACCCACTTTTTCAAGGCAACTTTACTCAAATAACACTTTAATAACGAAATATTACATGTCACACGCCATTTTTAAAATATTATCGATTTAACACTCTTTATGAAAAATCGAGGATTATGAGACTTGTGTTTGTAGAGTTTTGTCTGAAATGGCGTCACGGTGGAAAAATACTGATCATAAAGCATGTCTTCGTGGGGTCCTGTACGAGTTAGCATCACATAGCAAAGGCGCAGATCATGAAACACGTGTTCGTTGGGAAATTTGACACGTGCAAGAAATGCACAGATCATGAGGCGTTTCTTCCATTATTCATGAATTATTACGCACTCCATTATTACCTGAGTCAACTATCTCGGTCACCCATCCCCTCCCTTATAAATACCCTGAATGCAAACATCAAACTGCATCAAATTACTTTCACATTCTTCATTCTATAATATAAGTAGATTTTATTATAGTTTTCATAAGGTAAACTTACTTTTTTATTATATTTATTTATTATTTATTTAATTATTTGATCAAATTTTATTGTACTAATTATTTTATATTATTTTTTACGATTGTAAAATTGAAGACGATATCATATCTCGAGACATTTTACTGATACGATAATAATATTAAATTATGTTATTTAAATTATTATGATTTTTTATTTTTTAGCATTAGTTTATATTTTAATTAGTATACTATTTATTTAATTAAATGTATTTCAACTATTGTTTTTGCAGATATAAGACTTTCAATCTCTCAAATCCTTAAAATAAGGATGGAGAAATTCAGGAAAATGAAACTGGCATTGTCATCGCATCAAATCATTTAGTCAGAATATCCTTCAAGCGAAACATCACTCTTGAGGAGTTGATCACTAAAATTTCAAGGAAGTTCATGTTCGAAGTATTATAAGATTGTCATCACTTTAATATTTTAGCTTTGATAAAATACAGCGAAGAAGTGAATTATGATTCACACTTCTCTACTGTGGCGTCAGCTCGGACTAAACCCTACAAAAGCACGCCTCATGATTCATGTTTTGTTAGAAAGAGTACTAGATCGGTAACATTTGGTTCAATGTCCGTACACGTGGTTCAATGTCCATGTCATTCTTTAAAACCATATCAAAATTATCTGAAGAATCCTAGCAATTTAATCTCTTCCTCTATGGTGACGCATTGCGCGCAAAAATAAAAAGGGTAAATTACACTGCTTCTCATTAAATTTTTCTCTCTCACCTATTTTGGTTATCGTACTTTCAATTTTTCTATTTTGCTCACTAAATTTTACAAATTTAATGATTTTGCTCATTCTGCCGTTAACTCTCTAACAGTGTGATGATGCGTCATTTGTTATTATATTTAATTGTCAATTATATCGTTTCTCACTGAACTTTACTCTCTCTATAGTTTTGCTCACCTAATTATAAAATAAAAACAGAAGGTGGTCGAATGACATCGCCAGCCATCGTTGACCGCCAATGATGGTGTTTTTTCGGTTCCAATATTCATGGGCTAGTTCGTCTCGGCCAATTAAGTCCGAATCTGGTGGTTGTTTCACCAAAAAGTGTCCCAAAAACTATGAGTCTCGACTGAAATGTTTCGGCTTCCTCACTTTCAATGTCTAATCCGTGGACTTCAGAATAAGTTATGACAAAATGGAGGTCAAATTTGGACTCAAGGTGTTGAGGCGAAGCGACCTATGAAATTTGAGACCAAACTTTCACAATCTACGGCAATTGATAGTGGCATCCGACCACCTTCTGCTTTTATTTTTATAGTTGGGTGAGCAAAATAGGAGAGAGAGTAAAATTTAGTGAGGAACGATGCAATTTACCCTTTATATTTTAATTATTCTATATTAAATAATAAAAAATGACACATCATCACGCCGTTAGAGAGTTAATGGAAAAGTGAGCAAAATGATTCAATATTTAAAGTTCAGTGAGCAAAATAGAAAAATTAAAAGTACTTTGAGAAAAATAAGAGAGAAAGTTCAGTGAAAAACGATATAATTTACCCAAATAAAAAAAGAGGAAAAAAACACAGTTTAACACTAAAATTAATAAAGAAAATTCTACGGAGCACTCCACATACCGCAACGTATCACTAAAACGACTTATCGAAACACAACACAATTAAATGTATCTTTATTGTGTAAATATTAAAAAGTATTATATTTTTAAAAATTAAACGTTAATTGAAATTTAGTTTTACTTTTAATAGAATTATAATTAAAAAAAATTGTTTTAATTAAAAATAATAATTAGTTTAATTTAATTATTTTTTTAGAATGTCCAATAAACAATAATCATCGTAACCTTAACTCGCCCAAAAAACACGTCAAAAAATCCATTGAAAAATATTATATTACAAATCCAAGACGACAGTTTGTCGTGGCCCGAATTGCCATAGCCTAACAGTTACCAAGCAGTCGTACAGTAGTCGGCTGCCGAGGAAAAGCTGTGCAGCAAGTCCGTCGGTGCTCCTTGTTTCCACTTTCCATTGAATGAGAATAGCACGGTGAGGTTGAGTTTTTATTTTCAATGGTAAAATTACATTTCAACCCCTCCTGTTTTTGTTTTATTTCGGATGGTTAAATTGTATAAAAAAAACCCATAGTTTTTCCTATTTATTTTTCAGACAAAAGTAGGTCTGTCTTTTAATATACATGGTTAAATTACACTACCCACCCCCTACTTTTGTTTGAATGTGCAAATTGCATGTAAACCCTCCCCCTTTCCCCTGTTTAGTTTTTACATTTCTAGGTTTTAAATCTTCTATAATTTGTACTTTATTTTTATTTTATTAATTAATTTCAAATTTACTCTTTGATTTTAAATAATAGTATTATTAATAATTCATTTTATTCATTATTTTTTATTAGCTTTAATTTCATATCTTTTTATATTATTTGTTATCATTAATCTTAATAATTTGATACTTAATTTTACTTGATATTAATTGTGATTATTTGAATCATGATAATATATTAAGTTTGATACATAAACTTTAGTATTGATCATTAGTTGCTATTCATTTTTATCGTTGCATTTGACTTTAACAAGCAAAAATAGAGTGTAAGCGGAATCTCGATGTGAATTTTCAGTGCGATTAATATCAATATTAAATGAAATGATATGATAAAAACGAATAGCATGTTGAAATTAAGAATCAAAATTAATTTAAGTGATCTGTCATTTGTTTTCCGGTTACAGGTAACCTTTGCAACATTATGCTATTTGGTTCTTTACTGTTGAAATACCTTTTCTCATTGTGTTTTCTGTTTTAAGTTGAGCTGCCTGCTGCTTATGTGATCAAAGCTTGACATGGTGGATATTGATGATCATTCATCATTCTAAAGTTCTATAGATGCTGTTATGGTTGTTATTGGGACATATATGTATACATCTTTTGAATCTTTTACTTGTCCGTACACTATACTTCATCTTTAAGGTTGCTATATCACTTCCTATAACTCTATTATATGGTTATTTTTATCTTTAAATAAGATTACATTTTGTTGTTTCCCTCATGTCTTGGATTGTTTATAGAAAGTATAATTTCTGCTTCAGTTCTGATTTCCTTTATCATGACACTGTAAATTATGGTAGCATTTTATATTTATGTGACTCTTCGTTCTTTCTCTGTCTAGGTTGCTGATAATTCCACTTTGTATGGATGCTGTGTGTTAGTTGAAGAAATAGTACAAAAGCCCTCTGGATTGGTTTCCTTGATTTCAGATAGACAAGCCGCTTACCCGTCTCGGAGTCGCTATGTGATGACCACTCGCAGATGTTATTGCATTCTTTCGAGGCTTCCATGCTTTGAGTTGCACTTTGGTGTTCTGAACAGGTGTGCTATTATCATCAGATACAGCAAATGATTATGAGGATCTCTCTCTTAACTTATTCTTATTATTTCCACTAAGAGCAAAATGTGTATTTATTTGGATTGAAACATCAGTTAAGATTCGTGCATTAATGTTAAAGTCCTACTTGAGGTTTTTTAGACTGAAATCTTGAGGATTTGATGCTAGCAACATGGTTTTAGTTCATCTCACTGGCTTCATAACCTTTTCTCCTTAAATTTTACATGCAGCATCTTTGATGAAGAAAGGTTGGAACTATTAACAAAGAGTCTCGGTGATATAGATTTGGAATTGTCTGAGAGTTATAGAAATGAAGCAATTATAGATGAGGCCTTAATGGATCAAGGAACTCTGGAGGACATGCAAAATGCAATGACGGAAACCTCCGAGTACAGTTCCGCAGATTCTAAACCTGGAGGTACTGATGATGGGAATAGTTTGGACCATCAAATTCTTGAGGGGGACTCTGACTCAAACAAAGTTGTTAATCGTGATACTGTTGCTCCAATTGATCTGGAAAATGACACGTTTAAAATTAAAAAAGAATCTAGTGGTGCATATCCTGAAGATTGTGATAGTGATGTTGATGAATTTGCTACAAATAAACAAACAGCAGAACGACATTTGCCAAATGCTGTTCTGCCATTTCTGCGCTATTATCAGTATGAAAGCTCTGAGTCTTCTTGCAGGCAGAATGCCTTGTAATGCTTCCAGCTGTTTTAGTTGTTCTATCATTTCTATGGACGTTTACATGGCGAACAAATTATATATATTGTATTGCTGAAGCAAGCTTTTGGGTCTTTCACCTTTAGGAGTCTTATCTTTCAGTTATCTTGTTGATAAATATGAAATTGATGTCTGTGCAGTTTTCAAGGTTCTCCTTGCGATGATAGGAATTTGAGGAGTGATGTTGATGATACGGAAACGGAAGAGGCATCTATTTCTGGCCAGGAAGATTCTAGCGACCACCTTGATATCCTTGAATGGGCTAAGATTTGAATATCTCAAGCTTTAAGTAATTTAAGCTTTTTTAACCTTACCCTTATGGCATGCCCCACTTCTTTTTCTACATCTTAGATAAAGTAATCCCACTCAATTTCCAGGTAAACAATCATGGATCATTGCAGATACTATGTGAATATTATCGGTTACAGTGTCCAGCTAGGGGTTCAAAACTTAGGTTTCATCCATTGGAGCACCTTCATCCACTGGAATATCATAGATCCGATGAACAAGTTTTGCATATTGCTAGCTCAACCATTGATTTGAGATCTTGCAGTACCAGTCTTGAATTTGCTGAGGTAACTATGATTATTAGCTCATAGGATGTAATAGTGTTACATTCCTCATTTCAGACTTGGTGATTTAATTCTGTCTCACGATTATCTTCTTTATCAGGTGCAAACTGCACTTTTGGCTGAAGAGGAAACAACCGCTCTGTCAACATGGGCTGTTGCATGCATGTGTGGTTCTTTGCGGCTTGAACATGTAAACATATGTCCCTGTTTATTTACACAAGCATAACATGCTGTCTGAGGTTTTCTTCTAAGTTGATTTTGATGTCATGCTTGGCTTTTTGTTTTTCATATTATACATTTTGCTCATGGACCCTAGTGCTGTGAAATTAAGGATGTAACATAAATTTGTTTTGTACTTTTTGAGCTGGTCAATGCATCTAGTGGTGAACGGTGGTGCTGTATTATTAATTCTAAAAATGTTTCTATTCGTTAATCTATGAAATCCGACCATTATTTTAATCATAGAATTTGTTAGTTTTGACCTATTCTTGTAAACGTTCTTCTATTTGATATTATAACGTAATCACCAAACACCATTTATCTGGTTTTCCTTTTTCTTTTTTTGCATGTTTATGTGTGTGAGTTGACTGTTCCCTGAAGATATGATGAACATTAGTGATTTAAATTTGCTTGGTCTTGTATAGACTTTTGAGAGGCTAGCTGAATTGATTCTTATTATTCTGCAGGTGTTAACTATCTTTGCTGGAGAAACATATTGTAGTTGTTTGTTCGAATTTGGTAGGCATTAAGTATCATCTTAATGATGGTAATCTATTTCTGGTTGACTATGTTTCAACTACCAATCTTTATGTTAAAACCTGATGAATGTGTTGCTATTATATATTCCTAACCTCAAAACTAGTGTATCTCCTTCCATGGTCTCTGAGGCTACTTGCATCCATTAGCTTGGAACTTTTTATAATTAGATTGTAGCTCGGAGTCACATGGATTTTGGTTTAAGACTTTTTTTGTTGAGATTTTCTGCTAAACGTCTATGACTTATTATGCTTTAATGATGTTATGGATTATTCCTTGTGGTTTTTTTCCTCAAGTGTTTAATAGTTAGAAATTTAGAACTTCTGCATTTATATTAGATTTGAAATTATATGCAGGGAATCTTATCAGCCATAGCTTTGTCAATTGTCCCTCTGATCCGTCCATACCAATGGCAAAGCCTCTTGATGTCTCTTCAGATTTTCTAAGTTATTTAGATTATTTAGATTTTCTGTATTTGCATGCAAAAGTTTGCAGGTTTTGCCTGATGATATGCTAGAAGTTTTAGATGCGCCGGTTCCTTACATAGTAAGTTTTCAGAAAAAGGCTTAATGTTGCATGTTTGAATTATTTAGTTTCCCGCGAATCTTTAGTCAGTAATGTGTCTATATGTATAAGTGACACTTGATGTTCCAAGTGGATGATAATGCTCATGTCAAAAGGGAAAGGAGGCCAGACTGAAGAAAGGGTTTGGTGACTTTGGCCCATTTTTGTAGAGCACATACTAGGAAAGGAGGGTAGACTAAAGTTCTTTGCTGTTATTGAGCTTATGAGGATGTCATATGCAGTAGAGAAAAATGGTCCATGTAACCCGTTTAACTGAATCTGCATACTTGGAAGAGGCTTGATCATTAACATATATGTACTAATAAAGCCTCTTGGCTAATCTTGGCTAAGGTTTCACTCTAATAATCAACTAGGAAGTAATATGATCTTTCTGAATAAGTTATCTCCCCCATTAATTTGTTTTCAACTAATTATGTGGTGGAATATTGAATTAACATACACTTCACGGTTTTTCATTAGTGTTGTTTTTTTCTTCAGTTTATTCCCTGATGTATTCGTCAATAGACTCATCTCTAGGGGTGTAAGAACAAAACCAGTGAAGTGCAGTCAAAGTTGGCCAATGTCATTCTGGTTGATGCTAATAAGAACCAGGTATGCATCTTCTCAAATGTTTGCATTACAGCATGGCATAATAATGTAAGTTCATTATAGGTTCTATAATATATATATATATATATATATATTTTTTTTTTTTTCAATATTATCTCCTTTTGCTACAAAAAGTAAGTGTTTAAGTTTGACTAGTCTACTAATGTTTGCATTTCCTCTCTTTTTAAAAAGTTCTAATGGGGTAGTTTGCTTGCCAAGTTATCGTTTGAATGGTTTGATGTCCGTTTCTTTAATACAACCGTATGTATTTAACGTGAAAGTTTCCATAGATCTTTTTGATTTTTCTCAGATCAAAAGGAAAAGGTTAATCACACAGTCCAAAAGCCAGTTTTTTTGCTTAGCAAGCAGAAGACCAAATTCCCAAATTGCTTTCTTTTATTTTGCATAGTTTTAGTACTTACAAGTTTGTACTCCACATTTGAGTACCCCTAGTTTCCATTGCGCATTTGAAGAGGGAGTTTGTTCTTGGGAATTATTTTAGTTTAGGATCTGGGCCATTCTCTTCTATTCTGATTTTTCTCATAGCATGATGTGAATGATAAAGGCAACCACAATACCACAACAGCCACAACATAGTATGCACTGATGTGCAGGTATGCCTTTTGCCATCCATTTCAGTTTTGCTTTTTCCATGCAATCTTAAATCCAAAAGATGTTTTACTAACAAGCTCACTTATGATGTATCATGCAAAATTATGCAATTCTAACATTCATGAGTGTGATTCACACGTCCGAAATTAAGCAATATCAAATGTTCACAATTATAGTGTGAGGTCTAACTATAATTTATAATTCTACCATCTTGGGGTGGACTAGACTACCACCATTTATGAAGTTTATAATTTGATCTTGCCTCTTTATATGGTATTATCTGAATGAATCATTGAACCAACTCTTCTATTTGTTTCATTTCGGGTATCGCATGAGTGCTTGTTCAAGGTCATCTAATGAAGTACTGCTGTGATCATATTTCAGTGTTGGCTTATTGTTGTCTTGATGCTGTTAATGGTATAGGTTGGAGCTGCCAAAGGTTTTCTATCGGTGTTAAGATCATACTTGGATTCTCTTTGCTCTAACATGCGGTCACAGACAATTTCAAATGTACAGTCAAACAATGATAAGGTTTGTGTTTAGTTGAATTAGAATAAATTAAGCCAAGCAGCTTTCTTCGGGTGCTTCTTTGGTATCTGGAATAAACTGCTATGCTGTTTTAATGTTTTTTTTTCGTAAACTTAATTGTGAACTATTTAGGATTTTCTGTCGTAGATATTCTAGTTACCACTTACCAGATCCAAATTACAAGCTTTGTTTAAAAGGGATATGGATTGCATAGGGGATCATAAGGGCTTTGATGAAAGTTCTTTATGGGCTGTGTTGGTTATGCGTGTGAGGTGGAAGATGGAGTTGCATAATGCACAGTATTTCTGTTTCACAGGGATACTTTGTATTGCTCGAAAACAAACAAATCCTGAAGTTCTTCCATGTTCAGGTATCATTACTTTTAAAAGAGAGTTTCATTGATTCATTCCCTAGTCTTGATCGACCATTTATGAAGGTGAGTCCCTCAATTCCCTTAGTCTCTAAGTATTTGCCTCAACTCACTTCAGAATAATTGTGGTATATTGCACATTGTTTTCCATCTACTTTCATTCTGTCAGGGTGATTATTTCCATGTTCATTATGAATGAAGCTCATGTTAAATAGCAGATTCTGAAATATATATACCGAGTTTTCCCCTTCTCATCCCAGCTGTTTGTGGACACACAACACTGTACATACAGATCTTGTTCTCTCGTTTATCCAGAAGAAATAGGAGAGACCACAATAATCCAAAGATGGCCTGTTACAGTGTTGGACATAAGTTCAGCAATGATTGTATAGGCCCCCTCCCCCACCCACCCACCCACAACACACAAAAATGAAGAATGTTATAGGTTTGTACTTTGTAGAAGCAAATATTTATTTTTTCCTTAAACCCAATTCTCCCCATGCCATTTTCTACTTGGCACCATGAAATTGAAAAATGATAACAATTTAATGAGATTTTGATCAAGTTGTAGCATTGGATATAGTTTATCAAACGGGAAGAGTAAAGTTTAGCATTGCAGGTCAAATCATTTACTTTTATTCCTTTTCCTTGACTATTTGTGTTATCGAATTCAATGAAATAGTTCTTGGCGATGTCCCATGAAACAAAGTTGATGCATGGCTCTTATTTGGATAAAGGGACTGGTTGACAACCTACCATTTGGCCTTCCTAATCAAATACTGTAAGTGTACTTCAACACAATCAATTCAGTAGAGTCACTGCAATCCAAATTCCTTTTGTCACTTCGAGAGATTAAAACACGTGAATCTGCCTGCGTGCAAGAAAAAAACACAGGGAACAAAGCTCAAGGCTTTTCCTGTCTGCTGACAAAACATTTGTTCAACAGAAAGGAACAGTGTCTATAAAGAAAGCCACAGACTCGGTTTTAATGGTGCACAATCCAGTATCGGTCCAATATTATATAGAACCTTCTGGTCCCGTCATTGATTGACAATTCTGATGGAAATGAAGCCATGTTTTGTTGGTCTTGAAATGGCATCACAGAGTCAAGCAGTCGAGTCTGAACAGAGGATGGCTTCTTGCCCTTGAACTATTGACACACACCTTGTGCTACTACCCTTGACCTATTGACACACACCTTGTGCTACTACCCTTGCCTGATCTGATGGTAAGGTCATAGAAATTAATGGAGTAAACGGGGGAAGGATTAATGGAGTTTGAACATTGAAATTAATTAGGAATAGTGATCTTTGATTGATTGTTGAGTCATTAATAATGGGAATAGTCCTTTTTTCTAGCGGTGGATCAGACTTTTCAAGCTTGTGTAATTATGGTGGCAGAGAGTAATGAATGAGAAATCAAGCAAAATCTTGGTATTGCCAGGACCATTGAAAACAAAACTTTGCTGGGATTTTGAAGACATGAATGACTATAAATGTGCTGTTGTCAACTGTGGAAATGGTTACAGGTGGAGCTTCTTGTTGACCCACATTTGACATTTGAGTCTAGGAGTGGGAGCCCTTAAAGGTCAGTGGGTGGTGGTGGCTCCAGGACCATCAATGAAGGCCACTATTTCCCACTACCTCACTAAGTAATATGATCCCAATATTTCAAAACCAAAAAAAGAAATGAAAAAAAACATTTCTTATATTTTTCTTTAGTTTGTAAATGTACATATATATTGTCATATAATTTTGAATAATATATTTTTCTATAATTTCTAAAAGAGTACTAGATTTTTTTTTTTTGCTTTACTTCACACAAAAAATGGATCTTTATACTTACGAATCCATCTTTCTACCATAATGAAGAAGGGGGGAAAATAACATTTTTGTATGCTGGAAAAAAATTCAGAAAACAAACCATCTTATATCCAAGGAATAAAGGGAGGTTGCCGTACATCTGATCAAGTGGGTAATCTTGTGTATTTTCTTATAGTGCATGCTGACAGGGAGATAAGGACAGCTCTATTCAGCGCCAAAGAGTCCTCTACTAACTTTGTACCAACGCCTGCCGAACTTATAATACAACAGTGCCTGGGAATTAAAAGCAAGTCCCCAGGGTTTCATTTAACTCCTTTAATCCCAATCTCTGAATCTGTGATTTTCTCCGATTATGATCACCTCACATGATCTTTCCATGTAATACAAAACTACAGGGAGAAACAACAGCATCATTTGAAGACTGTTGAACACAGTTGTGTCCATTCTAACCCGCTTTTGGACCCTCCATTAGCTAGTTGCTGCTTATAATTATATTAGGACATAGGAGTCATAATGAACAGCTGCCATAGAGCTTAGCTTAGCTGATCTGATATGTATATAGCACCAGTTCTCAGTAAAAGAATATTAATCCTTGGGTTTAGTAATGCAATGAGTTGATTCTGTCTTCACCCTTTACTAATCAAATAGGGAATACGGCGCCTAACTGAGGTGGTTTGGTTTATGCAGATTGCAGACTTGATTACTTTATAGGAGACACACAAACCAAACCTATGTTCATTTCATCTGAGAATTAGGGAAAACAAAAGGTTAGATTATGGGGAAAGGGAGGAGAGTTATGGTTGTTAAGCCCCAAAAAATTTATATAGTAAATGAGAGGAAACTGAAAAAGAAAAAGTAAAGGGGCTCTAAAAGCCCAAAACCGTACAAACTTCTGATGAGGCAGAGACCCCAACACCAAATGTGTTAGATTAAAATAATAATGAAAATAATAGTCTCTTTTGTTTTTACAGCCTTTTTTTAACCCACTAAAGTTTAGTTTATGGGTTTCAGAAGAGTTATCAGAATGACAAGAGCTGCCACTGAAGGACAGGTTAGGCTGCAGGACCAGAAAAGCAACCAGAGAGGTTCAGTATAATATGAGTCACTGCTCTCTTCTCAGTTCTCCCCCTCACGAGTCCGGTGTCAGAGGGGAAGAAAAGAGAGAGAGAAAGAGAAGGATGATGCATTGGCAGCATTATAATCAGAAGCATTAGTTTTATCGAATGAACAGAAGATTCTGCAGTGAAATGGTCCCTGAAATAAATACACCTATTCTATATACACCGTCTACATCAGCATTCTCAAGTAAAAGGCAATTTTACCCAAATAACACCATAGGAACAAAATATTACCTATTGTGCACATTTTCTCCAAATATTATCGATCTAACACATTTCTAACAAAGTTCGGATTATGAGATGAGTCATCGTTAGGAAATCTGATATGTACAGGAAACCGCGGATCATGAGACGCATCTTCCATTATTCACGAATTATTGCGCACTCCATTATTACTTAAGTCAACTCTCTTTATCACTCATCCTCATCCTCTATAAATACCTCCGAATACAAACATCAAACTACACCAAAATTACTTTCTCATTACCCATTCTATCAAGCTAAATATATTTTGTTATAATTTTAAAAAAGGTAAAATTATTTTTTATTATATTATATTATATTTATATTATATTTAATTATTTGACCAAATTTTATTATACTAATTATTTTGTATTATATTTAATTTTGTACCAAATTTTAAAAGCCCTAAATGTATGAAAACATCCTCTAGTATAATAGTGCACTCCTCACACGAAAGATGAAATGTGTGCGTCTCTGTTCTCCACCTTACAGTGCCCTTCATATTTCATTATGTAACCGAATTCAGTCTTAGTTAAATACGACAAGACACGACTCAATATCTCTAATTTAGCGTTACAAATAAATTAATCTAATTTACGGTCATTTACCTAATTAAATAAATAGTATACAAATTAAAATATAAACTAATACTAAAAAAATAAATGAATAAAACATTTACAATAAATAAAATAATAGAATTTAAAATTATTATCGTATTGGTAAAATGACTGGATATATGATTATCATCTAAACGCAGCAATCCGTCTGACATTTTATAACTGTAAAAAGTATTAAAAAATTAATACAATAAAATATAATAAAATAATAAACTATTAAATGATTATAATATAATAAAAAAATTAGTTTCTAAAAACAATAACTATTCTTACTTAAAATTTGATAGAAATATATATATATATAAGGAAGAAATAGAGTGTTTTTTTGTGTGGTACGAGTGTTGAATACTTGGATGAAGGGGTATTTATAGTAGGAGGGGAGGCGGACGGGGACAGGGCTAGACGGTATTTAAGGCGGGATGATTGAGATTTAAATGCAAGGCACAGATTGTAATCTGCGTCTTTCGCAACGTGTCTGATTCTTAGCAAAGTCGAGTTTCATGATTCGCGCTTTACCACCGTGACGCCAACTAAGATAGAACTTTGCTAAGGCGTAGATTATGATCCACGCTTTTTCACCGTGACGCCAGCTTAGACAGAACCTTGCGAAGGCACGTCTCATGATCCGCGTTTTGTCAGAAAAAATGCTAGATTAATAATATTTGAAAAATATGCCTGATAAGTAATATTTAAATGTTAGGATGATTTTTAGGTAAAATTGCCCAAGTAATGCACCACCAACCCAACAAACTTGCACTTACAATTTACAAAGAAACAAAACCTGTTCCAATCTTTCCCCGTCATGTTTGTTTCTCTTTCACTCGTCTGTTTGGTCTGAACAACTGCCTTTTTCTCTTATTTATTAGCTTTGCCTACTTTCAACAAATTTGTCCATTGTTCCCCACTTTGAATGATGAGTGGAAGAAACAGGTTTCCTTTTACTGCATCTCAGTATCAAGAGCTTGAACACCAAGCTCTAATCTTCAAGTACATGGTCTCAGGCATCCCCATACCACCTGATCTCCTCTTCACCATCAAGAGAAGCTGCTTGGATTCCTCACTTCCTTCAAGGCTTTTCTCTTATCAGCCTCAACATAGTAAATCTAAAACCCCAAACTTTTTTTTGTTTTCCATTTTGGGTTTTTAACAAGTCTCCTGTTGGTTTTTTTGCAGTCGGATGGAACTGCTTCCAGATGGGATTGGGGAGAAAAGTGGACCCAGAGCCCGGAAGGTGTAGGAGAACCGATGGAAAAAAATGGAGATGCTCGAAAGAAGCCTACGCAGATTCGAAGTACTGCGAAAGACACATGCATAGAGGCAAAAACCGTTCAAGAAAGCCTGTGGAAGTTCATAGTAGTGCTACTACAATGGCAAACCCTTCAAGAGCAACCCAGAACATCTCATCAATCACCAAGACTCAGTCTTCTTTTTCTTTGTCCCAAGTCAATCATCCCTTTACGTATCCCCATGCATCGATACCTCCTGGGGCTGGCCTGTCACCTCAAGAAAACACAACCCATTCTCTCTTGGATTCTGGCTCCAACTCCCAGACAAACACGGATTACAGGTTCCCCTTCAGAAGAACCTTGGGTTTTTCCTTTTATTGTACTTGTTTTCTTTTTCGTTGATGAGTTCCGTGTTTTCATGAAGAAGAAACAGTTATGTTTATGGGCTAAAAGAAGAGGTGGATGAGTATGCTTTTTTCTCTGAGCCTTCCCGGACAGCGAGGAGCTTCTCTGGTTCTTCTGTGGACGATTCATGGCAACTTGCACCACTAACGATGAGCACTTCTTCCTCGAAGCAGAGGAGCTTCTCTGGCTTACAGAGTGAACACTCTTACTTGCAGCTTCAAAGCCTCACCGATCACAGCACAAAACAAAGCAAACAGGACGATGATGAACATTGCTACATCAAATTCCAAATGCCCGATAAATTGGACAAAGGAGAACCCCCAAAGACAGTCCATCGTTTCTTTGATGAATGGCCACCGAAACATAGAGATTCATGGCTCGATTTGGACGATAAATCATCAAACAACTCAACCACCAGGCTCTCCATATCCATCCCTTCACATGATTTTCCCATCTTCAATTCAAGAGCTCATAATGGTATCTTTCATTTTTTTGCCGGTTTTTGTGCTCTTGGTCGCACGTTTATCTAATTTAAGACATTTAATATTATGGTCTGAAAAACACGAAATTTTTTGTTTTTGCAGATGGCTGAATTTCAAGTAACAGGTTTCTGCATTAGAGGCCAAGGATATACTTAGTGGGGATCACTTCTTCCTGTGAATTCCGACTGTTTAGTTCCCTTTGTTTCTTTCTTCCCCATCGGCTTTTTTGTTTTTTCGCAAAATTTGGTTGAACCGGGTTGTGTTTTCTGTCGCGTTTGTTAATGAAGGATCCAATGACTTCAATTTACGTTGATCCTACTGCAAATTCATAGTGTTCATAAATATTAAGACTGAATGAGTCCTCCAAGCATATGATTGAGTGGTGGGTAACATGTGAACGTACTGTTCTGAGGGTCTTCACGTTGGCTTTAACTTCAAGGCACTTACTCAACCTCTTCCTGCTGCTACTGTATTGTAATAATAATAGTAGGGGCCTATGTTCCCAGGATTTGCTAATCTTTCGCTTCTGAGTACGCCCATGTATTGAAGTTTGGCAAAGCCTCTTTCTCCGAAAACGCCAAGCCAAAACCAAATTAAATGGTCCACTGAAATAATATCTTACACCTGTCCCATTGTCGTGGGAGAAAATATGGTAATTTTCCCTCTTCATTATTGGCTAAAGCAGCTATAATATTATATCATTTAAGCTGAGAGGTTTGGTTTAAAAATCAAGTGCTGTGTGCTTCAGCTTTTGGGAAAACATTCCACTATTAAAAAGCAGAAAGAAGCGTCTTCCATTCCATACAAATGTGGGTTCAGGGATGCAAGGCCACCCACTATTTACCATGTTCCAGCCTCATCTTTAGTGTTCCACCGAGCTTGTTTTCGTTTTCATCTCTTTCTTTTATGTGTTCTGCCCTGCCTACCTGCTTTAGTACAACAGTACGCAACGTGTTGTTCCTGTAATCACCGAAAGTTTCACACGGAGTCTATCTTTTGAATTCGTGTTTAAACCAAAAGCGAATAAAGAAAACAAAAGGTTTCGCCATTGTTAATTGAAAGCAGACCGAGGCCACCTAGATTGGTCCATAAACTATATGTTTCATCACAGGAGACAAGGGTATTCAAGTCATGGTCACCGATTTTATAACCCTTCTGTCCCTCAGTACCATAAACTATAGCAAACCAACAATTGAGTGTACTTTGGGATGAAATATTAAATTTCTTACTTTAAATTTTAACGTTTACGAATTGAACAAATTAAATTAAAAAATTCACTCTTATATTAGATATTTTATCAATATCTTATTTAGATTAATCAATTAATAGGTAAAAACACGGTCTAAAGGTTGGTGAGATAAGTGGGCTGCTTTTGGATAGATAAAGACTTAGCTTTGCTCCATTAACGCCAGTAGTCAGTAACTGATTGGGTACACTTTTAATCCTCCACGCACGTACTCACCGTCTCTCTCTCTCAGACTCTTTCATGTTTCTTTTTCTTTTGTCAGTCACCACGTCTTAAAGTGGAAATGCTATCTCAGAAACATATAAATTAAATAAATAAACATGCCAATTGTTTTAATAAATTAATTTTTTATATATATAATCACTCATATCTTGTCACCTTTAAGTTTGGATCATTTCTACCGATCTTACAGATTCTGGATCATTTTGCCACCTTTAAGTTCATGTCTATTAGATTTTGCAAGGTCTTTGTTGCTTGGTGTTCAATTGAAAAGGTCAGTTATCTAGATAAGATAAATAACTGTTTTAATAGTACAATGTGAAAATCATATGTCCTGGTATCCGTTTATTACATTGCTCCTACAGAAAATGCAACACAAAACGGTAGGTGATTCCTTCTCCCATTCAAACTCAACTTTCTGTTAATCCACCTTAGCCCACATAAAACCAAGTTTTCCAACTAGATTTGGTGTACGATTATTTGTGCTCCATGCTGTGGTTGAAGAGTCATAGCTGTGTATGGGGCATGGGAGTAGGAAGGTGAGAGCTTGAATGAGAAATGTTTCAGAACCATAGCTAAAGCTACCTTAGCTTCAGTCATGGCAAAATTTTGCCCGATGCAGGTCCTCGGGCCCCAGCCAAATGCAAAAAACGCCAGTCCATCTTGTTGGGAAATAAACGAGTAACAAGTAATTTCCCTATAGCCAGATTAGTGAGAATACGAAATAAAAGCGGAAAAAATAATACCCGAAAAATTGATAACGGAGTTCAGCCAATTTGCTTACGTCTCTGGACTGCTGCAGATCTTTTACTTAAGAGAAAAAATTACAGGTGTTTACAAAACACACTTGAGAGAGAACTGGAAGATTTTAGGATGATTTTGAAGCTAAATGAGCTAGGGTATTTATAGTTGAAGCTTAGGGACTAATCTTTGAAAATACCCTAAAGTGCAATGACTAAAATTGCATTTTCCCCATTTTTATTTCAATAAAAAAATTGGCTAATTTTGACCATTTAGCTGCCCATGCATTGTTTAGCCGCCCCACTTGTTTTCAACCGCCCATGCATTGATTTTCAACAATCTCTCACTTGAAGACTGATTTTAATCTGTCTTCACACCTTGATCAATGCAGCAGTATTTCTGGTCTTATTACTCTAGCATGCCAACTGAAGTTGAACAAAACTTCAGTTTGTTTGTGGTCACCGTCTTTGTCAACATGTCTGCCGGATTTTGAGCTCCACTGATCTTTTCAAGTTTCAAAATCCCATCTTCCAGAAGAGACCGGATAAAATGATATCGCAATTGTATATGCTTCGTCCTGGAATGAAAAGACGGATTCTTCGCTAGATGGATAGCACTTTGACTGTCGCAATACAAGACATTGTTTTCTTGTTTCTTGCCTAACTCTTCCAAGAAACTTTGGAGCCAAACCATCTCCTTGCTGGCTTCCGTAACAGCGATATATTCTGCTTCAGTTGTGGAGAGAGCAACTATCTTCTATAGTTGAGAAACCCAACTCACTGCAGTTCCTCCGAGAGTATAGACATACCTTGTAGTGCTTCTTCTGATGTCGACATTTCCGGCTAAGTCAGCATCTACATAGCCTGTCAGTATCGTATCTCCACCTTTGAAACAAAGTGCTTTGTTTGTGGTACCCCGTAGATATCTGAGGATCCATTTGACTGCTTCCCAGTGTACCTTGCCTGGATTATTCATGTACTTGCTAACAGCTCCCACTACATGAGCAATATCTGGTCTAGTACAAATCATGGCATACATGAGACTTCCAATTGCTGAGGCATACGACACCTTCACCATGTGTGCTCGTTCTTCCTCCGTCTTTGGTGACTGTTCTTTGGAGAGTCTGAAATGAACACCTAAAGGTGTACTTACTGGTTTAGCATCTTGCATGTTGAACCTGGAGAGTACTTTGTTGATGTACTCAGTCTGTGATAACATCAAAGTCCCCGACTTTGTGTCTCTCTTGATCCTCATCCCAAGAATCTGCTTTGCAGCGCCCAGATCCTTCATAGCAAACTGCTTCGACAATTTTTGCTTCAAGTTTATAATCTCTTGCATGTCTGAGCCTGCAACGACCATGTCATCAACGTACAATAATAAAATGATGAAGCTGTTTGTCGAACCTCTTGATGTAGCAACAATGATCTGCTTGGCATCTGGTAAAACCACTGCTACCCATGAAACTATCGAACTTCTTGTACCACTGTCTTGGAGCTTGTTTTAAACCATACAAGCTCTTATTCAACCTGCATACCAGGTTTTTCTTGCCTGCCTCTATGAAGCCTTCTGGCTGCTTCGTATAGATTTCTTCCTCCAAATCACCATAAAGGAAAGTTGTCTTTACATCTAACTGCTCAAGATGTAAATTCTCTGCAGCTACAATTTTCAATACCAGTCTGATTGTAGACAGTTTCACGACTGAAGAGAAAATTTCATTGTAGTCAATACATTTTTTTGTTGAAAACCTTTGACAACCAATCTTGTTTTATAGTGTTTGCTCCCATCGTGCTCTTCTTTGATCCTGTAAATCCACTTGTTATGGAGCGCTCTCTTACCTGGTGGTAATTCAGCTAATTCCCACGTCTGATTTGACATAAGCGAGCCCATCTCATCTTTCATTGAAGACTTCCACTTGACTGAATCCTCCACCTGCATTGCTTCATCATAGCACTCTGGTTCACCATTGTCAGTCAGCAACAAGTAGTGCAAAGAAGGAGAATACCGTTGGGTCGGTTTAGGAATTCTGGAGGAACGTCTTAATTCCGGTGTGCCTGGTTCTTCTTGAACTGCTTCAGGATTGATCTGAACATCATTTCTAGAAATCTCCTCGAACTCAGCAAATTCCTTTGTTTCAGCTTTGGTATTTGAGCTACTTGATTCTACAGTTGACCTGTCTTTGTACATCACATTCTCATTGAAAATGACATCTCTGCTTCTGATGATATTTCGATTTTCATAGTCCCAAAACCGGTAACCGAACTCATCACCGCCATAACCAACAAAGGCACATTTGTTGGACTTGGCATCAAGTTTACTTCTTTCAGCATAATCTATGTGTACATAAGAAATACAACCAAACACTCTTAAGTGTGAAAGGTTTATTTCTTTCTTGCTCCAAACTTCCTCTGGTATTCTGCCATCCAAAGAAACTGAAGGCCCACGGTTGATCAGGTAAGCTGCAGTGTTGATAGCTTCAGCCCATATAAATTTGGGCAATTCGGCATGTATCCTCATGCTTCTGGCACGTTCATTCAGAGTTATGTTCATGCGCTCTGATACACCATTTTGTTGTGGTGTCATGGGAATTGTTGTCTCCATCTTGATCCCATTGCTTGCGTAAAATTCTCTGAATTTACGATTTCTGTACTCTCCTCCATTGTCAGACCTCATCCGCTTGACTTTCAAACCAGTCTCATTTTCCACCATGACCTTCCATTTTCTGAAGGTATCAAAGACTTCTGATTTCTTCTTCAGAAAATAAACCAATACCTTTCTTGTAGAATCATCGATGAAGGTGACATAATATAGTGAGCCTGCAAGAGATGGAACTGGAGATGGTCCCCATACATCAGTATGAACCAACTCTAACTTTTCAGCCTTGGGTGTCTTACCAATCTTTGCAAAGCTGACTTTCTTTTGTTTGCCAAAGATGCAATCCTCGCATAGTCCGATATCTACATTCTTTAGATCCGGAAACTCCCCATTTGACAAAAGTGTCTTCATCCCTTTCTCGCTCATATGGCCAAGCCTTTGGTGCCATAGGTTTGATTTTCCATCAACATCTGCTACTGTAATGATATTCTCTAAATTTTGAGGTTATATAGAAAGTATCAGTTTTCTTACCACGAGCAATGACGAGTGCTCCTTTAGTAATCTTCCATTCACAGCCTGAAAAGGTTGTGCTAAATCCTTCACCATCAAGTTGTCCTACATAAATCAAATTTCTTTTGAGGCCAGGAATATGTCTCACTCCTTTCAGCGTCCAGGTGGTCTGGTTTGGCAACTTTAATCGGATGTCTCCTTTTCCGACGATCTTCAAGGTTTCATCATCGGCTAGATGAACCTTCCCAAAATCACCACTGACATAGTTTTCCATGATTTCTCGGCATGGGGTGGAGTGGAAAAATAACCCTGAATCCAAGATTCAGGATTCAATCGGACTGTTGACGCTTAGAATCATGGCATCACCTGCCTCCTCTGTCATGTTTACAAATTTCTGTGCGCCGATATCTTTCTTCAGTGCTCGGTAATCCCTTTTAAAGTGACCCTTCTTGCCACAATTATAACAGGTAAAATCTTTTTTTCCCGTTCTTGATTTTCGTCGTCTGGATTTCGATTTGCCACGATTTGAATTACTTTCTGAAGTTCTCCCTCTGGACTCCGTGTGCAAGGCTGAGGAGGTTGATGCTTCACCGATTCTCTCCGTCGAATTTCTTCGCTCAGCACCAGATCCCGAACATCGTCGAATTTCAATTTACTATTTCCCGATGATCTGCTAACTGCTGTAACAGTAGCATTCCAACTGTCTGGTAGAGATGATAAGAGAATTAAAGCTCGAACTTCATCATCGAATTCAATTTCCACGAAACTCAACTGGGTTGTGATTGTGTTGAGTTCATTCATGTGTTGAGCCACTGATGCCCCTTCCGTCATCCGCAAATTGAATAATCGCCTCATCAAATGAACTTTGTTTGAGGCCGATGACTTCTCATACATACTGGTGAGAGCCGCCATAAGACCCGCCATGGTCTTTTCCTTTGATATGTTGAAAGCAACATTTCGGGACAATGTCAGTCGGATAACTCCGAGGGCTTGTCGGTCGAGAAGAGCCCAGTCTTCATTCTTCATGCCCTCTAGTTGCTTTCCTGAGAGGGGTTAATATAGATTTTTCTGGTACAGAAAATCTTCGATCTGTATCTTCCAAAAGCCAAAGTCCGCACCATCGAACTTTTCAATCTTCACCTTCCCTTCGTCTGCAGCCATCACTCCCACTCGAATCTGGATTCGTTTGGATCGTTTCTGACAATTCTTGCGAACCACCGTGTATTAGAACACCTTCGTCGACAAATTCGTATAGCCGACAAAATTTCACTATTCACGAAATTTACTATTCACATGAACAATAATGAATAGTAACCCGAAAAATTGACAAAATTCACAACCAAAAGCTCTGATTACCAATTGTTCGGAAATAAACGAGTAACAAGTAATTTCCCTATAGCCAAATTAGTGAGAATACAAAATAAAAGCGGAAAAAATAATACCCGAAAAATTGATAACGGAGTTCAGCCAATTTGCTTACGTCTCCGGACTGCTGCAGATCTTTTACTAAAGAGAAAAAATTACAGGTGTTTACAAAACACACTTGAGAGAGAACTGGAAGATTTTAGGATGATTTTGAAGCTAAATGAGCTAGGGTATTTATAGTTAAAGCTTAGGGATTAATCTTTGAAAATACCCTAAAGTGCAATGACTAAAATTGCATTTTCTCCATTTTTATTTCAATAAAAATATTGGCTAATTTTGACCATTTAGCCGCCCATGCATTGTTTAGCCGCCCCACTTGTTTTCAGCCGCACATGCATTGATTTTCAACACATCTCTCGATGCCTTTGAAACTCCTTCAGAAAATCGCTCTGGTTTGAATTCTTCAGCACCGTCGCCCCCAAAGTCCAGGATCATGATTCATGAGCAGGATGGGAAGTGTTATATCAACACCAGCCGGAAGAGAGATTTCTTTAATCTTGGTGTCTTTGTTAGTATACTGATATAGAGCTATGACAGGTGGATACAATCTCAGCACTTCATAAAGTATCATTGTGACCTGCAGGAAAATTTACATCATTGGATATTTGATCAAAATGAAAAGGGGAAAAGACAGTGCATCATTTAAAGCAGTGGAACACTCACAAACTTAAGGTGGCTTATAGCTTCAAAGTCGATCTCCTTGCCGCAAACCTGTAAGGTTTCATTTCTTGCCTTTTCTTGCCACTCTGGGTGCAAAGCTAAGACTATTATTGCCCATGTTAGCAAGCTCGAGGTTGTTTCTTGGCCAGCAAGGTAGAACTGTTTGCATTCCTCTATTACATCTTCAGTTGTCATCCCTTCTGCTCCGTTTGTGTTTTCCTGCACAGCAAGCAATAGCATGCCTAGCAAATCATCGGCCGTCTCTTGTCCCATCCTCATTCCATGCTCTTTCCTCTGGATTACATTTCTCAGCATTGATGTGATTTCCTTGTCCAATTTCTTTCTCCTCCGGTTCTTTTTTGTAGGAACAAATCTGTACGTCAAAACAGACTAGAATTTGTCTCACGTAATCTCTACTAATTGTCTTCCTAAGACGCCGACAACTACGAAGAGAGGAAAGAGTTTGTGTTTGCGAACAGAAATGTACCTGAAACCTGGAACGTACGATGATTGCATTGCTTCAAGAGTCAATGAAATAAGCTCTTTTTGATATTCAAAGATTTTCTTCCCTTCTTCATAGCTGCTTCCAAAAGCTGTCCTGGAAATAGCATCAGCGGTAAGCTTTTGAAACTCAGGCCAGACATCAATTTCACAACTTGATTGCAAAGCAGCCATTTTCTTCCACTGCTCTATCATCTGTCCACAACTGACTGAGAACATAGGAATCATCCCCTGAAAGAACGATTCAAGAAACAACGAGAACCCGGCTGAATATTCAAGTAATGGAGCTGACATATGGTTAAAAACAAAAACAATGGCAAGGCTGTAAGAATGGAACCTTGAGTTTCTCGAGATGAAAGGCAGGGCTGATCATCCTTCTGCGATTAAACCATTGCTCTCCCTCAAGCGTCGTGATTCCTCTACATAGAACAAGAATAATGGGATTCAGTGGTGGCTTTTGGAAGTGACCTTTCTTATTAGCCAACACCTCTTTCATCAATTCAGGATCCTTTATGATCAGCCTTGGACGTGTTCCAGTCCAGCAAAATGATATTTTCCCTGCAATAAAAATGGTGGAAAACAAAGTTAAACAAAATGTTTGAAAAACTCTTTTCGAACTTGAATTGGCCTACCATATTTCTGGACGTTATCATGTGAGAAAGGGTCAACACGTGGAACAATCCGGTGACATAGATTAATAGGTTTGGACCAAGCTTCAGTTATCTGCTTTATGAACTCTTTCATGTCCCCGACCAGCAGATTGTAAGCCCTGCCTCTGATTCCTTGCTGCTTTAGTAGCCTTTGCTGCCATTTGGGTATGAACCAGATGGAATTGGAAAGTTTTGCAACCCCATAGAGGAGGATGAACATCAATGAAGTGGTTACTAAAACAAAGCAATCCATACAAAAAGAACAAGTTGAGCCAAGTTCTACGTTTATCTGATGAGACTTGTTGAAATCTTGTATGATGTATAATGCTGTAAACTGGAGGAATATATATATATATTATATATATATATAATATATATTATACAGCTTATGCGTGGCACTATCTATCAGTTCAAAGATCATTTCTTGTAGAAGAGCAAAAGAAAGCAAGACTGTCAGAGTTATTTACTTTTATATTCTCACTAAATATATTGATTGCGAGACCTTGAGTCTTTGACCTTTAACTTGGAGAAGAAGGATAAAAAAGTGTATTCCTCTGTTCTTTATTGATTTACGAGAAGCTCTAAATTATATGCGTGGAGACCAAGTTGTCCAAGGCCGAATATTTTACTACGGGCGAAGATTAGAAAGAAAGAAATTCCAATTTTATCTGAAAGAAGAAATAGACCATAGCTCAACATGATATGGCTCGTTCAATAACCAGCTTTGCTCATTCATCATTATTGGATCCCAAATTTGGTTAGTTAAAAATAGGATTAGATCAAATTTGTTTTATTATTTTAATATATTAAACAATAGGGTAAAGTACAACAAAGGTCATCAAAGTATATACTCAAAGGATCATTTTAGTCACTTAACTTATAAAAATTATTAATAATTATTAAATTTGTCGAATTGTTATAAAATTGTTAATGCGGTGTTTATGATAATTGTAAAAGTTTAATAAATTTTAATGATTATTTTGTAATAGTTTGATAAAATTTAATGACTATTTTATTACTTCTAAAAGTTCAATGACCAAAGTAATCATTTAAGCATAGTTTAGTGCCTTTGGTATAATCTCCTCTTCTATTGGTTCGAGTCAATAATCACTTTTAATATGTGAATTTTTGAATTATTTTTACGTTTTAAATGAATTTTTAGACCAAAAGTACTTCCATAAGCATTCCGAAACGTCCTGTGATCCATATAAAGAGAAAACACACAAGCATTAGCATTCGTATAATCATATTTAATGTCGCATAGCTTCCATTATTGAAGTAACAAGATTTTCTCTGTAGTTAATCTATGACGACGCTGTTGGCACCACATAATCGACAACAATGGCACCATCCAAATTGTCCCCGACATTTTGCTTCTGTAGGTTGACATACTCTTCATTTCCAACTGCTGCCTCCATTTCTTCAACTCCATCAAAAACAGCGACCGAGGCGAGTGAAAACCCCTTGGCTCTTTCTGAGAAATTCTCCCCGCAAGTTATCTGTTGAACACCAGAGATCCCTTTGAGTTCCCCTAGGATCTCACCTTCCGCTTCATTCTGAACCTTCTCTTTGAGTTTCAACAAGGTTACTTTGATGGCTGAACCGGGGGTGGGGACAGCGGGGTGGGATCACTATCAGCTACCCAATCAACAACATGATATCATCACAAATAGGAACGACATGTTCCTTGACTACACGCTGGTGATCAGGATGTACGCCGTATGCGTTCAAATCCTCTTTGGACTTGTATCGGCTATGGAGCATGTGGGTGAAATTGGAGATCGGAGATTTGATGCGAATGACAGGACCGGCAGTGAGGTGCAGGACGGGATCAAGGGAGACCAAGCCATTGAGGTTGTTAAGCATCACGTTGACCTTACCCTGGTCTGTCATCTTTGACCTTGACAAGAACCACATGCTCAACTGTGGACATGGTGATCCAGGATGGAGAGGAAAATAGATGGAGCTTTCAAACACGGCACCAAAATGAACTATTAGTAGACTAGCAATTGGACAAAAGCTAACAAATGAATTTCCATAAAAATATAGCTCAAAGCTTACAATCAATCACAATTTCAACGGCTCCAAATTTAAACAAGCCCTTTTAAAATTGTTAGAATCTAACAGTAACAATCACCAAAGCACAAACCCAATATAAAAAAGCAGAAACAAATAATCAAATCCCAATCGATACAACCAAAATAATCCTAACGAGTTTTATTTATCAGACAGCAAAAACTAATAAACAGATATACAGTGTGAGAATAGAGAAGAAATGAGCTAGCCGACTAACACTGAATGACCGGAGAGAAACAATTGCGGTTTTACCGTACTTCGTTATGGAATAGGAACTGTGGGAGATGGGAAGGTCTTTATTACGATGACTTGACCGAAGTAGGTGAAGAGCAACGTCAACGTGCGCGGTAACACATTAAGTGGGCCGGAACAAGATTCACTTGGGACGGGCTTTTGGGTGATCAAATGGAGTATTCATTTGGTTGAGGGAAGAGGTGGCCAGGCCCTACTTTTTATATACAATCGGCCATTGTCCATGTGCCTCTGCTCCGCCAATAGTTCATAAATCCAGAGATACATCTAGGGATGCGCATGGGTCGGGGCCCTACTTTTTATATACAATCGGCCATTGTCCATGTGCCTCTGCTCCGCCAATAGTTCATAAATCCAGAGATACATCTAGGGATGCGCATGGGTCGGGTTTCAGCCGACCCGACCCGACCCGACCCGATCTAAGAATATATACTTGAAATTTGATTTAACCCGACTCGACCCGATATATATGTATTATTTTTATTCAAAAAAATAGAATCTAATTGAAAAAAACAATATATAAAAGGATATTATTGTGATTATCCCTAAATACATAAGATAAATATAATTATTTTTTGGGTCGAATCGAATCGGATATTTTTCACCCTAAAACTCGAACCTGACCCGATCCGAAAATATCATCTAAAACAAAATCGACCCGAACATAAATAATTTTAAAAAAAATCTAACCTGGAACTGATTGAAACCTGTCCGCTTCTAGTCTTCCGCACATTCATCACATAATTCAGGTATTTTTTTCCCTGTAAAGCTGATATGGATGGCAGCAAAATCATTGCCGTCGAAATATGATCACTTCACGCTACAGATTTGTTAAAATGGCCTATGAAC
The DNA here is from genome assembly GCF_006381635.1 of Hibiscus syriacus. Taxonomy (NCBI): domain Eukaryota; kingdom Viridiplantae; phylum Streptophyta; class Magnoliopsida; order Malvales; family Malvaceae; genus Hibiscus; species Hibiscus syriacus. The sequence continues at coordinate 1,213,126 of NW_024063142.1, read as the reverse complement.
ACAAGATACGTACAACATGTGTTTCCTTTTAGATTTCGTCTAATGGGACCCGAAATTTTTCTGGACCATATTTGGATTGACTGGGTAAGCTTCCTCGTTGTCGCCTTTTTATTAGTAAGTGTTTGTAAGAGTTTGTCAGGAATCAATCCAACCAAATTCTAAACTCTAAATCACCTTATTTTTTACTTCTGAAAATAAACGTTTGTATAATTTTTTATAATTTATCGTCCACCAGATGACTATCCAGCTCAGTTGGTAAAGCATATTGAGGTCGTGGGATCGAGTCCTACGGAGGGTATTTCATAATTCGGAGGTCTTCTACGAAAGCTGTTCTTAACCTAGTGTTGATGTTAGCCTACTATCTTATCTCCCTCTTACTCCATTACATATAAGAACAAAGGACATCTATTTTTTTTTCTATTTTAAGATCCTATATATGAATTTGTGTTTGTTTTTATGAGGTGTGATAATATGTATGTTCAATAAGTAGGATGGCGTCACAGTATTTACTATTTAGGTCATGAAGCATCTTGGCAGCTACCCCTCCCATCTTCACCCACTTGCTCTCTTACGTCACCTTCACCGTCCTTTTTTTTAAATTTATTTCCTCTCGGCAATGAATGAATCCCCACGTGGGAATCCACTTGCATTCAAATGCATGCCGGTACTTTCACTGCTATTCCACGGCTGTAAACGAGATGAAAATATGGTTAGATATTCGAGTTCAATTCGATTAAAGTTTGATAAATATTTTATTTAAATGAATTTGATTTAAGCTCAATTTGAGATTTTAATGAATCGAAACGAATTACTTGATATTCGATTTTTAAACTTGTGAGTATTTGAAGAATATAAATATTAAAATTTTATTTTTAAAAAGCTAAATTATTGCGTAAATTATAAATTTAGTACCTAAACTATCAGTTTTGATCTATTTTAATATTTAAACTTTCATTTTTTCTCAAAATCATACCTAAAATTTAGTATTTATATTTTAGTACTCTGTTTGAAACTTAACATTAAGTTTTGTAAAAAAAAATGAAAATCTAGTTACTAAAACGAATAAAAACCAATAGTTTAAGTACTAAACGAGTGAAGATTTTAACGACATATACTAAAATGAAACAAAAAAACAAAAGTTACACATGGTCTTAAAAAAATTGAAAGTTTATGTACTAAACAGACCAAAACTGATAGTTTAGGTATTAAATGCATAATTTACCCTATTAATATTAACATTAATTTGTTGATTTTTTAAAAATTACAGTATAAGATTTTAACGTACTTAAGGAGGTTCGAGTTGGGATTTGAGCATCAGCTAAGTTAAGTTTAAGAATTTTTTTATTATAAGATTTTTTTAGTTTTTTCGAGCTTCAATTTATGGTTTTGAGCTCTAATTGAACTTGAAATTTTTAGACTCACAAACTTTCAAGTCGAGTCGAACTTCATTTTAAATTTTCCGAGTCGAATAGAATTCAACCATCCTCAAGTTCTACTTCAACCCAGTTACAGTCATACTCTACGTTAATTTCAACAATAATATAATTTCTCAAATTTATTTTACAGCAGCACCTATTACTTATGTTAATTTTTTGTCTAGGTCCGCGTGTTCATTTATTTACTTACTGCAGTAATTGAATTGTAATCCGTAAAATAACAAAATTAACAATAACTTTAGTATAAGGACATCAATGATGGTTATTAATTAATTTATCACTTTAATAGTGTGGACTGGAACTGAAACAATTTGCTGCCAATATGTCAATTTGTGACGTATAATTTTTTATAATCGCTTTTTAGTCAATGCTATTAGGAAGTAATTAGTAATTAAAAGGAATCCTAAGTCACTACAGAGAAAGATGGATTTAACTTTGAGGTCGTGGGATCGAGTCTCATGGAGGGCATTTCATAATTCGGAGGTCTTCTACGGAAGTTGCTCTCAACCTAATATTTGGGGCAACCTACTATCTTACATTCTCTTACTCCATATGGAAACAAGGGACAACATATACATAGAAAGATGGGTCATCGGAATGCTCGGCTATTAGCTGCCTGAGGCCTGCAAATGTCACGCCAATCGTTTCTTTATAATTAAAAATATATTGAATATAATTAATTATCATCTTAAATATATCATATTTAAATTAGGATAAATTCAATTATCAATATAGTACTTATTTTATTATTATGTTTGTATTGACGATATGTATCTATCTTTTTTCATAGACAATTACTTTTATTTATTTATTATATAATTTTGTTTAATAAAATAATTTCTTATATTTAGAGAAATATTCGTGATAAATTATTTTAACGAGTAAAATAAGGCATAAATATAATCCGTTTGAATTTGGAAAAGTGCATATCTATTATTTTGGATAAATTATTAAATATAGTTCAATATATCAAGAGAATGATAAGAAAATAATAAATTTTGTATACCAATTTTATTGGAAAAAGGAGGTATTAAAAATTTTGAATTCTGGATCCGCAATTGGTCCATGCTTCCAAATTTTTGTACTTTTTTATGTTCATATTGTTGACTTTATATTATTATTATTATCATCCTTATTATCATTTAATCAAATTATTTAAATTAAATCATAAAATATAACGAATTGTTAATACAAAACTGTTAATTTTTACTAGTGGATGAAGGCAATAATTAATTGTTACACTAAAAAGAAAAAATTAAATGTTTTAATTTGATCTAAGTATAAATTCTTTATAATTATAAAAATTAATTTTTATCACTTCATGTGTAATAATTTTATAAAACTTACAGATGAATCTACATTCGACATTCAATTAAAAAGGAGTGGGCAGATGAAAGTGCGTCGTCCGTACGTCAGATATCGTCGCGCCCCCTACTTTTTTACAGATATTACTATTTCTATTTATTATTATTTTTAATCTTTCGGCATCGTTAAAATTTTCACAACTCGTGGCGCGTGATTGAGCTATGGGACCCAAGTTGCGGCCTACCAAGTAAAGGAATCATTCTATGACTTGGTTCGGGAATCTGGCAGCCTCGAGTCCGAACCTCGATCGACACGTGTCTATCTCCCATTCGCCTGAAACTGTTATTTATGGTCTGCCTCGTTTACAGGTTGTTTACATGGTGAATTTTTTTCTTTTTATATGCTGGTTAGTTTGAATTTCGGTATAAAATAATTACATTGCTTTCCCCCCCCCCTTTGTATGTATATAAAATAGTTGTCGTTATTGTCACCATATGATATATTACACATGTTTTATACAAAAAAGTGCAATTATATTTTATGATATTATTTGATAGTTTATAATTGTAGACTTAATAATTTAAAAATGAATCAATAATACATTTACGTTCCATGTAATTAAGGTATCATATTTAATTATTTTATAATAATGATATTAATCCGGTCCTCGTGAGTATAAATGATCATAAATATAATGTAAAAATTAAATATATTAATTGCACGATAAACAAAAAAAAAAGTCAAAGCCTTCTAAGTAATTTAAAACTTTGCTAGCTTGTATAATTCCATAAAATGAAGTGTTTGTGTTTTCAGTGTTCAGGAACCTCCAAACTAAAAATATTTATAGTGTAATTTTGCCATAAAAAGTCACCCAAAAAAAACATAAACGACCATAACTTGTGAACGTTGCACCAATATGGAAATGTCCCACAAACACCCGTGATACATGCACAAACCAACTTTAACAGTTATACCAAAACGGTCAGGTAAGATTACTATTTGACTCGAATAGATTAATCTATAATTAAATTATCAAAATAAATACTTTTTTATTGTTTACAAAATATATAATAATAATAATAATAATTCACAAAAAACATTTTGATTTGAGGGCTCTTTTTTGGGGGGAAATAATACCGAAATGTTAATTTGGAAATACTAAAAGTACCACAAAAATAATCAACATCAGACTGTAACTTATAACAAATAATACCAAAATGATAAACAAAGCTGTTTAAGATATCTCGGGTTGTGGGGACCATTTCAATTCCTAGATGGTAATTTTCATCATAGTTTAAATACCACGTGGCGAATACTGAACATCCGCAGGATCTGAGCAAACACACACAGAACAGCAATCCTATCCCCCACTGAATCAAAAAAAAAAAACAATAAATCAAAATAAAATTAAGGGTAAAGTATATAAATAGTCCCCAAACTTTTAGAATGCTTTCAGTTTGGTCATTCAACTTTTGAAACTTACAATACAATTATTGAACTTTTAAATTGTTTTCATTTTGGTCTCTACCGTTAGTTTTTGCTGACATGGCACTTAACCCGTTAACTTTTATGACATAGCTTTTTCTTCCTCTTCTTCAAAGCAATCATTTTCATCTTTAAAACCCGATTCCAAAACGACCCAACATGTAAGAGGATTGGGAGATAACAATTACCAAGCTGCAAAGACGTCGCGGTTAGGTTTGAAGCACACCAGGGGCGAGATCGTTGAAGGTGGTACCGGTTGTGACAACGCAAGGTTGAATATGCCGCAGCAGGTAGGAAGGGTGGCATCATTGGTAGAGAAACATGACACGTGCTTGGATTGGTTATGGCTTGTCGTAGAGAGTTGTCATGGTTTAGTGAGTAAAACGCCGCATGTGCAGCTGTGTTATCATGAGTGGTGGAAGGGAGACCGAGGAATGAGAACTCAGTTATTGGTAGAAAAGCATGGACTCGACATTCATTATGGTTCTCTTGGCTCCTTCGCCGCCATTTCCTGTACCACACTTCTAAAAGATCCTGGATATCACCTATAATTTCTACCAATATGTTGGGTTTTCTTGTTGTTCACTAGGCGATGCATAAACCTAGTTGTCGGGATTGTTGTGACATGTCTACGAATGGAATATCGCTACCACTTCCATGCATTCAAGAACATCGATGTCCAATAGTGGTGGCACTATTACCTAGGGGACATTGACACTTGGGAAAGGAATCAACCTTTGTTGAAAGCCATGAAAATGGTGGTGACTGTTGTCTCCATTGAAGATGTGTGAAATATACTGGCATTTTATGACGTAGCTTTTTCTTCTTCTTCTTCTTCCTCTTATGCTTCTTCAAAGCAATCATTTTCATCTTTAAAACCCGATTCCAAAACGACCCAACATGCAAGAGGATTGGGAGATAACAATTACCAAGCTGCAAAGACGTCGCGGTTAGGTTTGAAGCACACCAGGGGCGAGATCGTTGAAGGTGGTACCGGTTGTGACAACGCAAGGTTGAATATGCCGCAGCAGGTAGGAAGGGTGGCATCATTGGTAGAGAAACATGACACGTGCTTGGATTGGTTATGGCTTGTCGTAAGAGCCGTTGTCATGGTTAGTGAGTAAAACGCCGCATGTTGCAGCTGTGTTATCCATGAGTGGTGGAAGGGAGACCGAGGAATGAGAACTCGGTTATTGGTAGAAAAGCATGGACTCGACATTCATTATGGTTCTCTTGGCTCCTTCGCCGCCATTTCCTGTGCCACACTTCTAAAAGATCCTGGATATCACCAATATTTCTACCAATATGTTGGGTTTTCTTGTTGTTTACTAGGCGATGCATAAACCTAGTTGTCGGGATTGTTGTGACATGTCTACGAATGGAATATCGCTACCACTTCCATGCATTCAAGAACATCGATGTCCAATAGTGGTGGCACTATTACCTAGGGGACATTGACACTTGGGAAAGGAATCAACCTTTGTTGAAAGCCATGAAAATGGTGGTGACTGTTGTCTCCATTGAAGATGTGTGAAAATATACTGGCAAGTTTGAAAACCATAAATCGGGTTTTGAAGCTGAAGACGATTGATTTGAAGAAGAAAAAGTAGAAAATGAAGAGGAATAAGAAAAATCCACGTCAAAAAAGTTAACGAGGTTAAGTGCCACATCAGCAAAAACTAACGGGAGATAATGGTAGGGATCAAAATGAAAACAAACTAAAAGTTCAATGACTGTATTGCAAGTTTCAAAAGTTAGGTGACCAAAATACAAATGTCATAATAGTTCGGAGACTATTTATATACTTTACTCTAAAATTAATAATAATAAAAAAAGAAACAGGTGGATATATATTTATATATGTGGGAGAATATAGGGAACCATCTGTAATATTTAGACAAACCAAAGGGGTCCGAGAGCGTGAAAGTCAAATCTACATATTCTCTTCATCTTCTCTCTCTCTCTCTCTCTCTCATAATTCAGATTTTTTTTTGGGTTCTTAAGATTCAGTTTAATCGGCGATCTTTTCCAACTGTTCTCGGGAATCCCTCGTTCTCCTTCTTTCAATCTTTGTCTCCTTCACCTGAATATAATGCTCCAGATTTTCAAGGTACGCGTATAACATAATTTTTACACGATTGCCGGGTATATGAATGGAAATTATGTCTTTCTTCACTGTCTTTGTTTCCCTTGTGTAGTTAAATGAATGGTTTTCTTTTCTTGTAGCTAATGGGTTTCACCTTGCTTACAAGGTTCGGATCTCATCAGCTTTTTGTTTTGTTTCATATTTTTTGTGAGGCTAAAAATCTGGGAATTTTGGAGATTTTATGTTTTTTTTTTGGCTTAGAAATAAGAACCTTTTCAAGGTATCTATCTCATTTTTTTCACAGATTTTGAACCAAATTTAATTTTTCGTTGTGTTGAACGCAATTTAATTTTATAAAAGATATGTACATTTTTTGTTTGTGTTTTGAGATTTCAGATTTTCATTTTTTTGTAAAATGATTTGTAAATGTAATGCTGTCTCTCTGTATCGATAGAGTATTCTATCGTTCACGACTCATGTGACTCGGGAGTTTTTTTTTTTCCTTTTCGGTTTTTGAGATTCTTCTTTGAAGCCGAGTGAAGGGTATTTTCAGAGAAATAAAAAAAGGATCCCTTTTATGGAAATGGGATCTGCCTTTTCACACTTTCATCATAAATAATATTAATGATAGCAACTGTAATAGTAAAAGAAAAATTACGTACTGATATCATTATTATCATGTTTGTTAACGCATTCTTCGGTGAAAGTTAGATTTCATGGAGGTCATGATTTCTACTGCTGGCCTTTGTCTCTTATGCGCAAAATGCCTTTGTCTGAGACTCTTTGCTTTATTGAACCATGTTAGGAGTTTTTTTTTTGCAGTTTTGGATTCAGGATTGGTTTTGATCCGACACAACTCTGACTCAGTAAGGAGAAAGGAAACAATGGAAGGTGACATATTCTCAGGGATTGACAATGGAACTCAGTTAGATAGCAAGGTGTTGCAGGTATTTCAAAGGAGCTTTGTTCAGGTCCAGGATATCTTGGACCAGAATAGGCTGCTCATCAATGAGATAAACCAGAACCATGAGTCCAAGGTCCCGGACAACTTGAGCAGAAATGTTGGTCTAATCAAGGAGCTCAACAACAACATAAGAAGAGTTGTGGAGCTCTATGCTGATCTTTCAACCTCCTTTGTCAAATCCATGGATACATCATCCGAAGAGGATTTGGGTGGTGCTATGAGATCAGATGGCAAAGCTGGTCAGAAAAGAAACAGGCCTGTTTGATTTAGTTGAAAAGAGAAAAAAGAAAAAAATGGGGTCTTTTTGTTAGCGATTTTTCTGTATCTATCTCCCCTTTGTATCATTTGATGAACTATCTTTAGTTCTCAAACTTACTGTAACTCTTTGTGACCATTGACCTGATTGAAATGAAGTAAGCATATGGGGGTGTTCATAAATTTCTAAATTTGCTGCTGTCTTTGAAATGGATAATGAAAAGGCGATCACTTCTAAAGCTAAACCATCTCTTTTCTTTTCCTTTTTCATCTTAAAAATGTCAATTATTTGGTTGCTTTGACAAGGAACTGATCTTTATGTCTGTCATGCACTTGTTAAATTTTCCACTGACGAGGAAAAGAGAGGTGTTTAAGAGGCTTAACCTTTTCCTCATTGTCAAAAAAGGCTGATATCTGCAATAATGAGCCTTTTACAAACATTTTTCTGTCTCAGATCCTTTACCATGAAGGTTCATTATCTACTTTTGGATGGAAAACAGACTCTCACTCCCCATTATAACCCTTTATTTCAACTTTCCAAACTCAATCAACTCTCCAAAGCTTTTCCCTTTATTCCCCTCCATGATCTGATCTTTGCTGAGAAAATCACTGTTGCCATTGCCTTTTGTTTAATATATGCTTTGTGGAGAACAGAAATCAGGTGCATGCATACAGCATATGTATATATATGTGAATATGCTCTTGAAGGCAAAGCAGCTTTTTAGATGATCTTTTCTGGTTATTAATCAAACACCACAGACAGGAACAGAATCTGATATATCAGATAAGGGATGATGAGCTTTTGACTTAATTTTTGTTTTTCTTAAAGGAGAAAAATAATAATTGTAAGTTGATCCCTCTGGTTTGTGTTGGGGGGGGATTGAGTAATTAAAGGAATAATATATCAACCTAAGATTAATGTCATTGTCAGTTAACAAAAATAAGAAAAAGAGGCTAACGTATGCAAGGGGAATTAAGTAAATGCTTATCTAAATAATCTTATAAAATTTTAAAAACAGATTCGAAAATTGTCAAAGAACCATATAGAAAACTATAGTTTTTAAAGGTCATCAACGACCATGTTTATTTTACATTGATTTGACTGAAAATCAATCATCTAAATTTAAAATAAAATAATTATTATTTTATATGAATAAAGTTAATTCAAAAGAAACACAAATTACTTTAGTTTAATCAAATACCAATGATTTGATGTCTAAAAGGAATAAACGAATGCTTCATTCTGATACGCATCACACATGGCGTTGGACACAAGTTTCTGAAATCATTGGCATAATGTAAAGATTTAATGTTTTCTTTTCTTAATTTTAATTAACAGTACCAACTTTAATTAAAAATAAATCTCGATCGCGTCGTTAATACCAAATCCTACGGTTGCCGGCCCACAGGACAACTCCAAGAATTCCCTTTGAATTCCACCGGATAAAGCAAAACCTGTTGCCAAATGATGTAAAATACTGTATGAAGTTGTTTAAGATTAAGTAATTAAGGTGGGTAGGTCTAATCTAGAAAACAAAAGCCAAAGACAAAGCACAGCATGTGAGGATGGGAATCTACTTTTTCCCTTCCCTCCCTACATTTCCAGCAATTAGGTCGGAAAAGAAAACAAAGTCCAGTCCAAGAGCCCCCCACTCTTTTATCCCGGAATAAACAATAAGATCTTCAATGGGGTTATCCACATCATCATGATAACTTGGATGATTTCCAACTTAATAGAGTTGGTTTAGATGTAGATTAATCCATAATAAAAAATATAATATAATATATGTTTATAATCTTTTTAAATCATTGATAACGTACACACCAGCTGCAGATGCACTAAGCCTAATAGGGGCCAAGTGCATCATCATTATATTGGAAAAATGATTACATTTAGCTTAATGAGTTAAGGGAAAAAAATACAATTTTTACATATCCATTATTTTTAAGAAAAGAAAATTAAAATTTTGGACCCCTATTCTTAAATTTATGGATCCGCCACTAGTACACGCAGCAAGGGTTCGAACATGAACATTCTTTTTTTATAACTGAATCTACTGAATAAATTCTAAAGCATAATATAACTCAGTTAATTAATAAATTTTAAAATTTATAATCTAGGAAAACGCAGTAAAACTGCTGCGGTGCACAGCAAAAACAGAAACATATCATCTTCGTGAGGAAGATAATAAAGTTTCTTTGGCTTTGTAGCAACCCCAGTAGAAGCTTGGCTAGTCTTTAGCATCTTCTGAAACAGACAACTACACCAGGATTCTTCCTTGCAATAAGCTGATAAGCTCAGTCTCAACAGAATTTAAAATGGAAAATCTGTTACTAGGAGAACATTAGACTTCTTTTCCAAACTATCCGGAGATTTAGAAAAATAAAAATCTCCTTTCCCTTGTCAGAATCCACTCCTTTTAACCGGGATGTCTCAGTTATGACAACCTTAATATACGGTTAAGGAAAAGTTTTACCGAAAACGTTATTATTTTTTAATATTTCTGATAAAACGGTACCTAAAACATTATTTTTTTTTACCGAAAATGTTATTATTGGACGCTACCTAAAATGTTTAACAGTTCCGGTAAAGCGCTACCTAAAACATTATTTTTTACTGAAAATTAGTTAGCGAAAATAACATTTTCGGTAAAAAAAATAATAATGTTTTAGGTAACGATTTACCAAATATTTTAAAAAAATAATAATATTTCCGATACGATATTTTTTAGCGTATATTAAATTTGCCGTATAGCAGAAACACCCTTCTTAACAAGCAGAAGAAGATTCAACATTAATCTTTTCCATCTTTACAAAATTCACCTCAACATTTGTTGCACCAACTATATCTACTTTATCAACCTGTACAAGAGCCACCCTGTCACTAACAGTATAAGTCATATTAGACTTTAGGGTTAACTTATGTTTGTGTTAGGATTAACTTTATTTTAATTTAATATGTTTATTTTCACAAATCAAAACGTGGTATGTGGCACTCTCTAGTTGAGAAAAAATAAATAAAGCAAATTAGGACAAAAAAAGATTCAAACATTGGTCACTTACGAAACTAAACATATATCAAACCATTAAGCCAATATCATTGTTTGATAAAAAAATAGACAACATGGTGTATATATTTTGTATCTTAATGTTTAAATACTTAAATTCATAATATTTTATATATATTAACTTAAAAATATTTTATATTAACTTATTAAATATATTTTATTACTAACTTAATTTAAAAATATTTTATTTTCATTTAAAAATATATATTTATGTTAAAATTTATTTAAAAATATGACTAAATTGAGAGTGTATATAAATAAGAGGGAGTAAATGTGTGATTATACTAACTATCACGTCACATATTCAATTAATTGTTAACAGTAGTTAACCTTGATGACTACGTCTTAATTAAATAAAAACGAGAGTGATCATATCTAAATTAAATAAAAACGAAAGTGACTATATCTTATATTTTTAAAAATCAGTAACCACGCTGTAGAGGGTTGAGATTTTGTGAATGGATATTATCTAATATTCACTCCTGATTTGATTTTTTAAGTGAGATCAATCTTGGTATTGTGATTAAAGTAAATCAGGCTAAGATGGTTGCTCATAAATGAGCCTTTGTAATATTCGATCCATATTAACTAATAGTTAGATTATATACCGATAAAAAATAATCTTGAATCTTAAAATATTTTTTAAAATACTGAAACTGTAAATTTTGAATTTATATTTAAAAATATTTCTTATATATGTATATATATATATTTAAAAAAATATTTGTTTAACAGAGATTCAAAAAGTGATTCTAATCCTAAAAACGCTTTTAAAAGACAATGGTGAATGGGTCTAAACTAAAGGAACATGTCCAAATTAGGTGTGAAAGATGTGGAGCCATTAATGGGTGAATGGATCCCTTTTACAGGCCTTGATCTGTGATCAGCACCAAGAACGATTATTACTAAATAAGTATTCATTCAAGGGCTTTCAACTCCACTCAAGCCGAGGGGTGTAAACGAGCCGACTGAGCTCGACTTAACTCGATTCGAAAATTTTGAAATTGAGCTCGATTCGAAAACTTGCGAGTTTAAAATTTTCAAGTTCGACTCGAACTCAAAATCCTAAACTGAAGCTCGTGAGCAACTCGAAAAGGCTCGAAATGAAAAAAAAAATCTTAAACTTAACTCAATTTAAGCCTCAAACTCAAACTCGAACATGAACTTTAAATACATTAAATCTTTCTGTATTTTAAAAAAAATCAATACATAAATATTAATATTATTAATAATTTATTTTTTTAAATAAAATCTTAATATATTATATTGCTCATAAATTTTTTCGAATCAAATATCGAATATCTCATTTCGACTTGTTAAGAACTCAAGTCGAGTCCACTAAATCCAAATATTTATGGAGCCTTGATCGATTCGATATGCTTGCAGTATGTATGTCTCATTTACAGCCCTACTCAAGCCTAAAAATTCATGGCGGCTGCTCAAATCAGTAAAAAGCGAAAGGTATCGTTGCCTATACCGCCTTTGTTTCGTCGACCATTCCATTTTTTTCATCATATCTTTAACTAGTTTTAGTCTTTTGCTACTGCGTTCAGTTCGTTGCTGATGGAGTCTTCTTCGCTGAACTCAATGAGGTTTTGACCAGGGAATTGGCTGAGGATGGATACTCTTTAATTGAAGTAAGAGTTACTCCTATGCGCACCGAGATCATCATAAGAGCCACCCGCACCCAAAACGTGCTCGGTATATTTGTATAACAATCATGCATCCTCTACTGGGTTTAATTGATTTTTCGGTACAGGGTTTTAAGCTTTGGTAATTGAGGGTTATAGGTGAGAAAGGTAGGAGGATTAGAGAGCTTACCTCAGTAGTTCAGAAGCGATTCAAGTTCCCAGAAAACAGCGTCGAGCTTTATGCTGAGAAGGTTAACAACAGAGGCCTTTGTGCTATTGCTCAGGCTGAGTCTCTTCGCTACAAGCTACTCGGAGGTCTTGCCGTCCGTAGGTACATTCTCAAATTAGATTCGTCTTACAGATTTTAAGTTTGTTGCTATTGTTTGTTCGTTCTGTAATTGTTTTAATCGGGGAGTTTTAGTAACGCCATCTATAAATCAAATCGGTTCTTCACTGCCGATTTTTATGTCGGATGTGTTAAAAGTAAGTAGACAATATATTTCTTGTTTTCCTTTTTCCTGCTGAAATACAGTCGGTTTTCTTGCAGCAAACGATGGATTTGAAAATTTTGAATGATGAATTGTCCGTGCTTGTTTATATTCGAATTGAATGTTTCCATTGTCAATCAACACTTTTTGACTGTATGTTTTGTCATCTTTAAAGTAAATTGGTTAATTCTATACCGATCTTGTGTCGGAAGATGACAAAACTAGTCCAATCCACCATTTTCCTTTTAAAATTCAATGGTTTTCTTGCAGTAACATTTCGGAGTGTATATACATGTTCTTATTTTCATTATTTAGATTTTGGTGTAAACATTTGATTTCCATGTTGGATTTGATTTCATGCTCACAAAATTGGTACAATTCTTGTTTGTGCATTTAAGGTTGATATCC